>NW_024704749.1:21756969-21944395 GCF_018977255.1 Callorhinchus milii
AAACACTTACTGCTTTGGCTGTTAAAAACCGCTGCAGACAGTTTGGATTCCAAGTCGGCCAATTTGATATCTTCCCTGTCCTTTCGATCCTTCCAGAAATCTAGCACCAGCTGGTTGATCTGATCACCTCCTGCATTGCTGGAGACAAAGAGGACAAAAAGATTTAACTTGCATTTGTATAGTAAATATATAATTTATTAGTTTCTCACAAAATTAGTTTCGCCCACAAATATACGGTCAATTCACTTTACAGTCTATTCTGTGAAGCGCTTTGAGACGTCGAGAAGACGTGAAAAGCGCTATATCAAATGCAAGGATTATTATTATACTATATTATTAAAATATGCAGTCAGTTCACTTTACAATTGGCTGCTGCATTTCGCCCACAAAATACACAGTCACTACACTTTACAGTATATCTGTGAAGCGCTTTGAGACGTCTCAAAGACGTGATAAGGCAGCAGCAACAACAACAACAACTTGGATTTATATAGCGCCCTCCACACCGGACGGCGTCTCAGATAAGGCACCTTATCAAATGCAAGGATTAGTATTATTATTATTATACAGCGGCCTTCGCTTGGGGTCGCCTCATGGAGCGCAGAAGCTTACCTTACAAAAATGAACATCGCTTTCCGATAATTCGTTCCAAACATAACGTGGCTGTTGCCAAGGAAAGGCTTGATAGCATCGATCAAACCCGGGTGCATTTTATCCATCTCGTCAAATATAAACACCGATCTACCGCACTCACTCAGGTTCCCCGTGATCCAGCGTTTCAGATCATCCTAATGAAGAGACCAAGCCCAAAGTAACCCGTTTGACTCCCGAGCGTAAGGGAATGAGTGACCAATCCGAGGCCAGTAAAGGAAGGGTTGGCTGACACACCGAAGCATTGAACGTTATGGAGACAGTGAAGAGCAGCGATATATACCCGGGTTGAATACATCAGTGGGCACGGTAACGTGGGCTTTTGGAGTCCCCGCAGCATAGTCGTTAGAGCGCTCGCCTCGCAAGCGAGAGGACCCGGGTTCGATTCGCAGGCAGGGCAAAACCTTAGGCAAGTTTCCTTACTCCACATGCCTCTGTTTACCTAGCAGTAAACAAGAACCCCGTTGTTATTCGATCGCCTAAGGTTTAGATCTGCCTGGGAATCAAACCCGGGTCCTCTCGCTTGTGAGGCAAGAGCTCTAACCACTGTGCCACCTGCAGATCACCCGGTGTACTTACTGCTCACGCAGAAACCAAAGTGGTTGAAGCGTCCTACCTTGTAGACCTGGATGTGGCTGGCGTGGGGAAAGTGCAGGGTAGGTACGAACTGATGCACATACCGGCTCTTCATTCCATCCCTGTGCAGACTCTTCACCAGCAACGAAGTCACGTAGCTCTTCCCAGTCCCTGACCAGCCATGGAAGGACAGCACCAGGGGTTTTCTGGGGCTCGGGTTCTCTGTAAAGTCTCTGATAGTGTCCACGAGCGTTTCTTTCACCAGATGCTGCCCGTACACCAGGCGACACAGATCCAGCTCCAAACCTGCCCCAAAGAAGAGATAAAATCTGCCGTCAGATCTTCAATCGCACCTTTTTATTGCTTTTTGTGTTTGTGAATCCACCAATGTGGAGTCCTGTAGCTCAGTGGTTAGAGCCTCACAAGCGAGAGACCTGAGTTCGATTCCTGGCAGGTCAGGTCAGCGCAAGTTTCCTTACTCCACTCGCCTGATAATAATCCCTCAACAAAAAATAGTTAATAAATAAATAATAGTAATTTGGTCACTCAATCTACAACTGTTTGTGGGACACTGCTGTGCGCAATTGCCTGCTGTGTTTCGCCCACAAATATACAGTCACTACACTTTACAGTATATTTTGTGAAACACTTTGAGACATGACAAGGTGCTGTATCAAATGCAAGGATTATTATCGTGTACTGTCCCGCACGAGGCTTCGGGACCACATCACTCCCACCCTCGCTCGCCTCCACTGACTCCCCATCCCCCAGAGGATCGAATTCAAGATCCTCATCCTCACCTACAAGCCATTCACGGCCTCGCTCCCTCCTACCTCTCCAACCTACTATCCCCCTACCTACCTGCCCGTACCCTCCGTTCCTCTGGCTCCAGTCTGCTCCACATCCCCCGCCCCAACCGCCCTACCATCGGTGGCCGGACCTTCAACCTCTCAGCCCCGAGGCTTTGGAACTCTATCCCCCAGTGTCTTCGTCTTGCCTCCTCCCTTTCCTCCTTCAAGGCCGGTCTCAAGACCTTTCTCTTTGACCGTGCCTTCGGCTCCCCTCTCGATCCCCTCCTCGCTCCCTCCCTTCCCTCCCCTCACCCTGACCATTTCTCCCCTGCTCGGGTCCTGACCCAACTGTACAGCGCCTTGGGACGTCCTCCTGATGTGAAAGGCGCTCTATAAATGGAATCTTGTTGTTGTTGTTGTATTATTATTAGATCTCATCCCTCCAGAACACCCACCTTACTATTAAAGGTGCGAGCTGCTTTTTTTTTATAAATGAGTCCCAGTGACCTGGCCTCAACCACTCTACCTGGCAACCTGTTTATTAATTACCCTCCTGGTGAAGAGATACGTCCCAGTATCCATCCCGAAATTACCCTTTGCAACTCTAAACACATTATCTTGCTCTGCCACCTCCGAAAACATTGTTCAGGGTTTATTTATGCTTTATTTAATCCCGTTTCAAATGTTATTTTAAACACTATAAACGCCTTCCAAGTAATGTCTTCCTCTTCGGCCATTCTCCCACCTCCATCCCCCCCCTACCCTCCACACCCTCCTGACCCCAACTCCCAGCTCGGGTTCAAAACCCCGAGACTGCCCTGCGCCCTGGGACTCCGTTCCGACATGAAGGGCGCTATGCAGTGTAATTTGTTGTTATGCATCTTAAAAAGACAGATAAGAACAACAAATTGTAAATAAGGTCTTCTTTAAATGTCTCCTCTCTGGACTGAACAGCCCCCTAGCTTATCTAATTGTTGTTCACAGCTCATTCCTCTGAGAATTGGGGTATCACCCTCTTTGTTACTCTCCTCCGCATTGCCTCTGGGGCCTTATCATAACCCCTCCAAAACAAAACAATAATAAATTGGCCAACCCAACTGAATTGGCAATACTCTACACAGCCCACAATCCTGTTTATTGGCCCTGTGAACGGAACTGATGGGTACAGAGTGAAGGCTGCAGGGGGGGGGGTGGGTTGGGGTGGGGGGGGGGGGGGGTGAACCTGCTTCTCAGTGAGAGGCGAAAGTAAGACAACGTTAACAGCTGGGCTAGGGAACAACAACAACAACAACAACAAGAAATGGCTTTTTTTTAAAAAGGGAACTGCAGGTTTCATTCCAGGAAACTGCACAGCACAGATCTGCGGATAGACAGACAGACAGATAGAGACACAGACAGACAGACAGACAGAGACAGACAGACAGACAGACAGACAGACAGATGGATAGAGAGACAGACAGACAGAGAGACAGACAGACCAGAGAGAGAAACAGACAGACAGACAGACAGACAGAGAGAGGGACAGACAGACAGAGAGAGGACAGACAGATAGAGACACAGACAGACACAGACACACAGACACACAGACAGACAGACACACAGACACACAGACAGACAGACAGACAGAGACACAGACAGACACAGACAGACAGACAGACAGACACACAGACAGACAGACAGACAGACAGACAGACAGACACAGACAGACAGACAGACAGACAGACACAGACACACAGACACACAGACAGACAGACAGACACACAGACAGACAGACACACACACAGACAGACAGACAGACAGACACAGACAGACAGACAGACAGACAGACAGACACACACACACAGCAGACAGACAGACACAGACAGACAGACAACAGACAGACTATTTGAGACACTATAAATGGATGAGATTTTGCAGCCTGAAGTGTTCAGCCTTCAGTGGTGATATTATCACATGGTATCTTAGAGGGTCACGAAATGTGAAGCAACACTTGCTCAAAGTATATCAGGTGATTTTAAACGCAGGAAAATGTTGCTCATTCAGTGGACTGTCACCCCACGAGCTCTTCAATCAGCTCCTAATATTATAGTTAGAAATCTATTTACCACCTCTATATCTACAGAAACAGCTAACATTAGGAACACACAGAGCCATTTATTAAGATAGTGTGGATAGTGTCAGTATGAATGGAATAGAATTACTTCTAGTGCTAATTTTAATCTAAGAAACAACTGTGACACACTCCAATCTTGTTGACTAGGAGTATGTGCCCCCTCACCTCAATCCCCTAGCATCTTGCCAGCTGTTTTGGCATTCATCCTGCCAACAAGTAGCCACACACTTCAGCCAGGCACCGGCACTCACAAACTGACCCCATTCCCGCCATGTGCCAACACCTAGTGTTAACGAAAGACCTTATCCACTCAGTGTACAGGTTCACTCCTGCCTGATCACACACTGGCATATGATTACAAGTGGTTCAGATGAAGAGGACTTTCTGCCCTTTTGATCTCATCTTCCTGAATACATACTTTGCCGTCCTTCTAACAGAGCATCAAGCTGTTTTATTAATGAGTGCAACATCCTGGCTTCAAACCCTCTTTCTAGCAACCTGTTTTGGTTGTTGAGTACCTTCTGGGTGAAGAAAAACGTCCTGGTATCTGTTCTGAAATTGCCCTTTGCAACTCCTAAGCCTATGATCTCTTCAACTTAAAGGATTTTAATTGTCACAAATCATTTTGCCATACTCCTAAAGGGGGGTTGGGGCGAAGGGTGGGTAGGGGGTGGAAGATGACCAAAGCACGGACAAAAAGGTATTTCTTAAGGAAAATGGGGTATTCTTGAGGAGTGAGGGGGTAAGTTTGAAGGATCTTGGGATGGTGTTCCCAAGAGCAGGGGTAGAAAGGCTGAAAACTCAACCAAGGATGATGATGGGTTGGTTCAGTACTTTGATGTGCAGTGATCTCACTCAATCTGCATAAAACCAGTGAGCAAAACAGGGCTGTTTTGTGCTGTTACAAAACACACCTTGCTGAAATAAACAATAAGGTCCAAGGCCACAGGTGGTTTATGATCAAATCAAAGCAGCCCTGACATTTAAAAAATTCTAGGAAGGCTCTCTGGAGCTGAAGCACACTGAGCGAAAACAGAAACAATCTGTAAATAAAACTTCCCTTGTACGCAGGTGGCTGTATGGCAGCTTCCAGTATACCTCACTTAGGATGCTCCAGTACTTAGTAGCTGCCACTAGATGGAAATACCTGTACAGTATTGCAATGGTAACCATTATAGAATATGTTACAAGCACCCTCCAGGGGTAATAATCCCTTTAAAAAATGTGGTCACTCAATCCATGACTTTGTGGGATACTGATGTGTGCAATTGGCTGCCGTATTTCGCCCACAAAATATACAGTCAATTCACTTTACAGTTTATTCTTCTCACCTCCCCTCTGTTTCTTTTAACAACTATTTTAAATCGGTGTCATCGGGTTACCAGTCCACCCACCAGTGGAAATAGTTTCTCCTTGTTCACCCTATCGAATCCCCTCATAAGTTTGAAAACTTCTATTGAGTCTCCTCTTAACCTTCTCTGCACCGAGGAGAATAATCCTCGCTTCTCTACCTCTCCTGATAACTGTAGTCCCTCATTCCTGGTACCATTCTGGTAAATCTCCTTTGCTCCCTCTCCAATGCCTTGACATCCTTCCTAAAGTGTGGTCCGCAGAACTTGAACACAGTCTCCGGCTGAGGCCTAACCAGTGTTTTATAAAGGATCATCATAACTTCCTGATTTTTGTATTCTATGTCTTTGTTTATAAAGCCTAGTATCGCGTATGCTTTTTTAACAGCGTTATCTACCTGTCCTGCGACCGTCAAAGATTTACTTATATGAATCCCCAGGACTCTCTGTTCCTTCACCCTCTTTAAGACTGTACTCATAGTCCAGGCTGAAACTAGTACAGTGCTGGGAATCTGTTGCAATGTCAGAGACACCTTCCTTCAGATCAGACATTAAATCGAGGTCCCGTCTATGCTGTTCAGGTGGCACTGTTCGAACGAGAAGGGAGTTTGTCCCAGTGTCCCAGTCAACAATCCCCCAGATAAAACCAGTTATTCACTTCATGGTGTCTTGTAGAACATTGCTCTGCACGAATCGGTTGCTGTGTTCGTGAACAAAATGCACAGTCAACGCACTTTCCATTCCGCGATGCACTTTGAGACGCTTTGACAATGTTCCATCTCAAATGCCAGGATTATTACTGAGGATTACGAGAGGATTCTATCTCGTGTTGCGCGTTAACCACCGAACCAAGGTTCGATGGTCGTAAAATCTTCAAAGTCGTAAAGGTCTTGAACCAACAAATTAATATGGTAGTTGGCTATTTGCGGGCGGCTGCAGTGGGTGGGGGGGGGGGGGGGGGACAAGGTGAGAGGGTGATGGCCTGTCCGGCCTGGGGCTGTGATTGACAGGTGGGGATTTGATTGACAGGTGGGTTTGGGGGAGAGGAGGGAGGGGGCGTGAACTGGGCGGGGCTGTGATTGACAGGTGGGGCTGGGAGGGAGCGGCTGTGATTGACAGGTTGCGCGGGAGGCGGGGCGGCGGGGGGTGGGGAGGGCGTGAACAGTGGGCTGTGATTGACAGGAAGCGCTGCGATCTGATTGGCGGATGTGGCCCCGCGGGGGGCGGGCGGTGATCTGGGAGGGCGGGGCCCTGGGAGGGCGGGAGGCGGGAGGGCAGTGGCTGTGCGCGTGTGTGTATGAGTGTGTGTGTGGGCGGCGGTTGTCGCTGAGGCTGAGTCTGAGGCGTTTGGTGTCGGTCGTCAGTTGTCGTTGTACGCGGCGGGAACATGGACGCCGACATGACAATGAAGTCGCATCGGAGCGAGAGCAAAGGTTAGCGGATTGTGCGCCCGGTTTTCTTTTCTTTTTTCTTTTGATTCTTATTTTTTTTTTCCTTTTTGATTTCCCCGCCGCCCCCCCCCCGCCCCCCCACTCACTTATTTTATCATCATCTTTTTTTGGGGGCCGCGCGTGTGTTCGAAAAAAAACGTCTTATTTCTCCCGCCGCCGCAATAATCATAATAATCATAATAATAATAATAACGTCAATGTTTCCCGTCAAGTAAATGAACCTGAACCGGAGTCAGTCAGTCAGTCTGACTGTCTGTCTGTCAGTCTCTGTCTGTCTGTCTGTCAGTCTGTCAGTCTGACCGCCGCCTCGCAGACAGTGTTCCTCACAACCTCCCCCTCACTGCACTGTGCACCGCACTCACTGCCTCGCCTCTTGCCCCCCAGGGTGGGTGTTGGGATGCCCTGCCCTGCCCTGCCCTGCCCTGCCCTGCCTGGCACTTCGGCTCATTCCCTGTGGTGCTTGGGCTGGTGCCTGTGGGGGGTGTGGGGGTGTGGGGGTGGGGGTCTATTATTTACAAACAATAACAATATTTAAGACTAATCTTTGCATTTGGATGTGGCGCCTTATCGCGTCTCTCCGCCACGTCTCAAAAGAGCTTCGGCAGCGACGACGACGACGTCTGGGACCCGAGCTGCTGGTTGGGCTCGGGGAGGCTGGAGAGCAGTAGGAGGGGTGGGGGTTGGGGGGGGGGGGAAGGAGGGTGACCGAAGGTACGGGCGAAGACGAGGGTCTTGAGATGGGTCTTGAAGGAGACAATAATAATAATAATAATAATAATCCTTGCATTTGATATAGCGCTTTTCACGTCGGGAGGACGTCCCAAAGCGCTTCACAGAATATACTGTAAAGTGAATTGACTGTATATTTGTGGGCGAAACGCGGCAGCCAATTGCGCACAGCAATGTCCCACAAACAGTCATGGATTGAAAATGACCAATTTATTATTGTTTTGGAGGGATTATTATTGGGCTCTGTGTGGAGTAAGGAAACTTGCCCGAGGTTTCGCCCTCTGCCTGGAATTGAGCTCAGGTCTCTCGCTTGCAAAGCGAGTGCTCTAACCACTGAGCTACAGGACCCAGTGCTTGGCTGGTACCTCACTCTTGTCTCCCTGACCCGATATGAGCCCTGGGCTGCAGTGAGAAACCTCCCACCAGGTCAACAGTCTTTCAAAACTGACGCTTGCCATCAATCACCCAAGTAACGGCTGGATTCACCTTGCCTTACCTCCGCCGCCTTCCGCCCAGGCTTGCTGATGTGATGACCCACGCTTGCCCTTTCACATACACAGCTTAATGATTCAGGCTGCTGAAGGAGGCTTGCGTAACTACCAACTCCATGGTATTTAAATGCATGTGTGTCTTGTGTATCATACGTTGCATAGATATTTAATCAGGTCCATTGTGTGGCTTATCAGCCGTTCAGATGACTCCCTGGTCTCAACTCTTGTAAATAAACAGAACAATGGGTCCTAAGAAAAATGCTTGCAGTGTTGTCTGGGTGTATGAGGAGTGTTTGTCTCCCTTCTGTTGTTCTTTCCCTTCATAGGTTCATAGAAATGATGGCATAGAAGAAGGCAGTTTGGTTCTTCAAATCTGTGCTGATACTGGTTCCCTACTGGCCTCTATACAAATTTGTGGAGTCCTATATAGCTCAGTGGTTAGAGCACTCACCTCGCAAGCGAGAGACCTGGGCTCGAATCCCAGCAGGGCGAAGCTTTGGGCAGGTTTCCATATGCCTGATAATAATCCGTCAAGAAAAATAGATAAATAAAAAAATAAATAAAAATAATAATTTAGTCACTCAATCCACAACTGTTTGTGGGACACTGCTGTGCGCAATTGGCTGCCGTGTTTCACCCACAAAATATACAGTCAATTCACTTTACAGTATATTCTGTGAAGCGCTTTGAGACGTCTAGAAGACATGAAAAGCATTATATCAAATGCAAGGATTATTATTTTCCCTGCACCATTTCATGTTCATTTGCTAAGCACAACATTATAATCTTTATGGTTCTAATAGACCACACTTAGAAGACTGCTTGCAGTTCTGGTCCCCACATTATAGAAGGGATGTAGAGGCACTGGAGAGGGTGCAAAGGAGATTCACAAGGATGATAATAATAATAATAATCCTTGCATTTGATATAGTGCCTTATCACGTCTGCGAGACATCTCAAAGCAGAATATACTGTAAAGTGAATTGACGGTATATTTTATGGGCGAAACGCGGCAGCCAATTGTGTGCAGCAGTGTCCCACAAACAGTCGTGGACTGAGCGATCCCAGAATTGAGAGGTTATACCTATCAGGAAAGGCTGAACATACTTGGACTCTTTTCTCTTGAAAAGAGGAGGATAAGGGGTGACCTGATAGAGGTCTTTAAAATTATGAAAGGTTTTGATAGGGTAGACTTAGGAACACATTTCTACTTGTGGGGGAGACCAAAACCAGGGGCCATCAATATAAAATAGTCACAAACAGATCAAATAGGGAAGTTAGAAGAAATGTTTTCACACGGAGAGTAGTGGTAATGTGAGACATGCTACCACAAAGAGTCGTTGAGTCAAATAGCATTGATGTATTTACAGGGAAGCTCGAGAGGTACATGAGGAAGAAAGGAATAGAAGGTTACGCTTGAAAGCTGAGTTGTGGAAGGGCAGGAGGAGGCTCATGTGGAGCATAAACACCAGCATAGACCAGTTGGGCCGAATGGCCTGTTTCTTTGCTGTATATTCTAATGTAATAGCTGCTTGTGGCAAATATTCTATCCTCTAATAAGCCTCCGTTTTAATATAAGTAATAGTAAAGAAAATCCTTACATTTGGTAAAGCGCCTTTCACGTTGGGAGTATACGAAGTGAAGTGTAGTTTGTAGGCAAACATGGCAACAGTGTCAGTTAAAAGCAAGCGCAGCAAAAGCAAGTGTGATTAGGGTGACATCTTTAAATGTAATGTGCTAATCTGTGGTTAAATTCAATAAATCACATGCAAGTGAGAAATATATTTATTTCCTCTTTCTATTTTTGTCACAAGTTTCACAACCACCCATTTTACACGTACATTTGGCCATCGATAGCATTTAATCTCTCTTTGTCAATTAACTATGTGGTCAATGTTTGAAGCTGTAGAATAACTGAAACATTATTATATGCTGATTATTTCTCATGATCATTTAGTCCTATTACTGTACACAGCGAGTTGTTCGGATCTGGGATGCATTGCCTGAAAGGGTGGTGGAAGCCGATTCGATAACAACTTTTAACAAAGAAGTAGATAATTATTTGGGGAGGACAAGTTTGCAGGGCTACGGGGAGAGCGCGAGGGAGTGGGGTTGAATTGGATAGTTCTTTTCAAAGAGCCGGCACAGACACGATGGGCCAAATGGTCTCCTTCTGTGCTGTATAATTCTATAATCTATTCTACTGTATCAGGTTAGTTAGTGGTTCTCTTTCCCCCCCCCCCCCCGCCTTGACATTATTGGCTCTATCGCAGACTGATGAGGGAAGAGAGAGAAATGGAGGGGGATCCCACAAGTCGATTGTGAACTGCGCGAAGTGTGTGCAAGTACATACCAATGCAAGGATTACTATTTAAGAGGAAGGCGGGGTGGTTTATGCTGCTCTGTTGTGTGTACAATTTATTATTCTGCGCGCGCGTGTGTGTGTGTATACATTGCAAACATGTTGCAGAAAAGCTTAGTGTCAATAAATTAGCTCTGCATTTCACGTGTTCTTATCCTGTTAATGGTTACGAATTTTCTTGCTCTTAGTGGCAGAGATAGAGGAAAGGGTATAATTGAGAGAAGTAGAAGGTAGCTCTTTTGAACTTCTTCAGAGAATGAGCATCACGGGGTGTTCAAAGGTTATTAAATGCATCGACGCTGCAGATTTATGGAGGGATAGAAGATGTTCTGCGCTTCGTTTTGCATCATCAACCATCGCAGTCACAGTGTTTTATAGATCGGTGCAAATCTAGTGCACATTTAAACCAAGCTTCTCAGCAAGATGTGAATTTGTGTCAGTTAATCTTTAGCTAAGGCTGCTTGTTCATTTCTAAGAATATTCGGGCAGAATAGGAAAGCACAGGAAGGTGTAGATTCCCAGAGTTATGAGATTGACTAATTGCAAGCATGTGATAGGCAATAACCGTGTGAAAGGAAATAGTTTGAGTCACTATCTTGGTAACTTCAGGATAAGAAAGGTCAGTGTGTCGCAATCAAACAGTTCTTCGCCTCTTTGGAGGCAGCAAGGAACACAAAGGAAAATGTCATAATTATCGATGCGAGAGAGGTGGAAATGGGTCTTGTGACAATCATCCTGGTCCATTGGAGAAAGTAAAACCGTACAAAGGATCTCTTTGTGTGGTAACATAAACCAAAAACCTCCACCTTAAGTATTATACAATAACGAATCTCATCAATGGTTTGGAACTTAAATGCTATTTAAAAATTGGTTACAAAAATGGGAAATGAATCGGTATATTAAAAAAAATGGATTAAGTAAAAAATAAACCAGATATAAGCGTATGTGATTGATAGTTCTGTGTTGCTGCGACATGTTGAACGAGATTACTTTCTTAGTTATCACACAGTTTTAAACTGATACTGCTAACATGCAGGTATTTATGTCATCTATGTTTCTGCACAGACCAAGTACAGAATGGCCTTGGCGTTTGTGGATGGATCTTGGTAATGCTCTCTTATCTATTCATGATCCTGACATTCCCTCTCTCCGTCTGGTTATGCATAAAGGTAAGTCACTGATGTGTGAAACATCTAAATGTACTCTTCATGGGAGGGGGAGAATTACAGCAGTGCTGTCTAGTTATAGACCATGTGACCTACTATGCATGAAAACATAGAATCATAGAATTTTATTGCACAGAAGGAGGCCATTCAGCCCATCATGCCTGTGTCGGTTCTTTGAAAGAGCTATCCAACAAGTCCCACTCCCCCGCTCTTACCCCAGACCACATTTTTCCTTTTCACGTATCTATCCAATTCTCTGCATATTCTTATGGAGATATAATCCCTTAATCTCTCCCCATCTCCTCCTCCCACCCCAGCCCCTAACCATCCCTCCCTCCACACCTTTGAGCCCATCTCCCCTTCCTCTCTCATCACCACCATAACCCATATGAAACCCACCACCTGTTCCCTGGACCCCATCCCTCCCCCCTCCTTACCTCCCAGCTCCACCTCCTTGTCCCTCTACTCAATGACATCGTTAACCTCTCCCTGTCCTTTGGTACTGTTCCCACCCCTTTAAAAACGCTGTCATCATTCCTATCAACAACAACAACAACAAAATTACATTTGTATAGCTCCTTTCACATCTGGAGGAAGTCCCAGCACAGAAACCACTGGTCAAAGTGACAAATGACATTCTGTCCATCTGTGACCAGGGCTCCCTCTGCCTCCTCGGCCTTCTTGACCTCTCTGCTGCTTTCGACACTGTCGACCACTCTATCCTCATCCACCGCCTCTCCTCTCATCTCAACTTCCATTGCGCTGTCCTTGATTGGTTCTGATCATACCTCTCATACTGCCTGCATTTCATCTCCTCAAACGGCTTCTCCTCTAGCTCCCGGACTCGTGCGGCGTTCCTCAGGGCTCTGTCCTTGGTCCCCTCCTCTTCAACATCTATATGTTCTCTCTTGGTAACATCATCCACAGACTTGGGGTCAACTTGAACGTGTATGCGGATTACACCCAACTCTGCCTCACCCTTGACTCCAGTACTACTGCTGTGCTGACGGAATGCGGACGGCGGCATTCAATATGGTCGACCACGCTATCCTCCTCCACCGCTTGTCCTCCCACTTCAATCTTCAAGGCCCTGTCCTTGAGTGGTTTAGGTCGTACCTCTCCCACCATCTTCATTTTGTTTCCACAAACGGCTTTTCCTCCACCTCCCGCACTGCCTCATGCGGTGTCCCTCAGGGCTCTGTCCTCGGTCCCCTCCTCTTCACCCTCTATATGCTCCCCTTGGTGACATCATCCGCAGACATGGGGTTAACTTCCACATGTATGCGGATGACACCCAACTCTACCTTTCCTCCTCTACCCTCAACTCCACAACCACCGGTGTCCTGACAGCTGTCTGTCCGACATCGAGTCCTGGACGAGCGACAACTTTCTTCAGCTCAACGTGCGTAAAACCAAGGCCCTCCTGATTGGCTCACGTCAGTGCCTCCGCACCTCAGGCGCTGACAGCATCAGCATCCAAGGCTGCACTCTCCACCTCTCAAAGCCATCAGGAACCTCGGTGTTCTGTTCAACCCGGAGCTGTCCTTTCTCCCTCATATCCACGCCACAACTGGCACCGCCTTCCATCACCTCTGAAACATCGCCAGACTACGGCACTACCTCACCCCTCACGCGGCTGAAACTCTGGTTCACGCCTTTATCAGCTCAAGGCTGGACTATGGGAACTCTCTCCTCGCCGGCCTTCCCGGCCCTCCCTCCACACTGCAGGTCATTCAGAACTCTGCAGCTCGTGTACTGTCCCGCACCAGACACCGCAACCACATCACTCCCACCCTCGCTCGCCTCCACTGGCTCCCCATCCCCCAGAGGATCGAATTCAAGATCCTCATCCTCGCCTACAAGGCCATTCACGGCCTTGCTCCCTCCTACCTCTCTGACCTACTATCCCCCTACTTACCTGCCCGTACCCTCCGTTCCTCTGGCTCCAGTCTGCTCCACATCCCCCGTCCCAACCACCCTCTCAGCCCCGAGGCTCTGGAACTCTATCCCCCAGTGCCTTCACCGCTTCCTCCCTTTCCTCCTTCAAGACCTTTCTCTTTGACCGTGCCTTCAGTTCCCCTCTCGACTCTCTACCCCCTCCTCGCTCCCTCCCTTCCCTCACCCTGACGATTTCCCCCCTGCTCGGGTCCTGACCCAACTGTCAAGCGCCTTGGGACGTCCTCCCGACGTGAAAGGCACTCTATAAATGGAAACTTGTTGTTGTTGTCAGACATCTAGTCCTGGATGAGAGCTAACTTCGGTTGAACGTCAACAAGACTGAGGCTCTCCTGATTGGCTCACCCTCCTCACTTCAGGCGCTGACAGCATCACCATCCACAGTTGCACACTCCACCTTGCTAAGCCAGTCCGGAACCTTGGGGTCTTGTTTGACCCCAACTATCCTTTCTACCCCACATCTGCGTCATGACCATCTGCCTTCCCCTACCTCAACGTCGCCCGGCTCCGACACTGTCTCACACCACAGGCCACCAAAACCCTCATACACACCTTCATCACATCGAGGCTCGACTATGCAAACTCATTTCTTGTCGGCCCCGCCAACTCCTCCCTCCACAGGCTGCAGATCATCCAGAACTCTGCAGCCCATGTCCTCTCCGCACTGGGTTCCGTGACCTTATCAACTACATCCTTGCCCAACTCCACTGGCTTCCCATCACACAGAGGATAGAGTTCAAGATCCTGGTCCTCACCTTCAAAGCCCTCCACCGTCTTGCTCCCCCCTACCTCTCCGATCTCCTAACCCCCTACAACCCTGTTTGCTCCCTCCGTTCAGCGGGCTCCGGCCTGCTTCAAGTCCCCTGCCTTGCTCGCCCCACTATCGGCGGGCAGGCCTTCCGCCACTCTGCACCCACCATCTGGAATTCCATCCCGCAGTCTCACACCCTCCCTCACCACCTTCAAGACCCATCTTAAGACCCTCCTCTTCGATCATGTTTTCAATCTCCCTGCTGCCCCCCCTGCCTTTCCCACTTCCCCCACCCCAACCCTCAGCTCGGGTCCGTAACTCTGTCTGTCCAGCGCCTTGGGACGTCTTTGTTGTTGTTAATGAGTTGAAGAAAGTAAATTTTGAGATGCACCAAGCCAGCAGGACAAGAGATTCAAAGCTATGAAGAGCAATTTAGGAGAGACACTAGGAAGGCCTCTGTACACGAGGCAGAGTCCATTAATTCTTTGAAAAAAAATTTCTATGGATGTTTGAAAAAGAATAATATTTAAGGGTGTGGGGAGAAAGTGGGAGAGTGGGATTGGGCTTAAAAAAAAGCCTAGACATAATGAACGTAATCATGTGGTTGTGTGCAGTGGAGGATTCGGGATTTATTATCAGTGGATTACAGACAAATATTAACTGCATGCTCATTTGCAAGCCAAAAGATGTAGATTTGTAGGTGACCACATCTGTAAAATAAAGGTGTAGAATTGGAAACAGTTAATAAATCCTTTTGTTACATTGGAGGAGGAATGCAAAAAAGTCGATTGACGAGGCTAATTGAGAAGCCAAGGCTTTATTTGTATAACAAGTGAATGGAAGAATTGAAGAGATGTATGGTTTTGTAAAGGGTTCAGTTACGCAATATATTGAAGGTGTGGCACACAATCAGGAAGTTTGACTAGATTAGGTGTCTCACAGACAGTAAAACTTCCAGCGCATAATTGATGGGCATGTATCTGTAACATTTGGTGATGTAGAGAAGGCTGGGCAGCTGGGTGATGCTGGATTTGGGATCTAAAATCCCTTAGATTGTAGGGAGAAAGGATTGGGATTGTGGTTCGGATGAATTTGTGACATTTTGCTGCGGAATGCACTCAGGCACGCAATTGGCTGCCGCGTTTTGCCCACAAAATATGCAGTCAGTTCACTTTACAGTATATTCTGTGAAGTGCTTTGAGACGTTTCGGAGGCGTGATAAGGCGCTGTATCAAATGAAAGGATTATTATTGTATTATAAACACGCCAACACCAAGATTTGTGTGCCAAGAGATTTGGAACCATTCCCAAAATTTAGCCTTCAGAAAACACTTTCCTTCTCTTGTGGCCATTACATGAGCTGTTCAAAGGGACCAGAAAATGGCTTCTTTTCTTCCACATTCAATACTTTTGCAGTTGTCAACAGAATCTTCTGCATAAGACATGGGGGGGGGGTGAAGACAGCGTTTTTGTTGCCTTCCGCCGTTGCCTGGAATGAGCTGGCCAGCTATGTCTGGCAAGAGTAGTACAAGTTGTGTCTGCGGCTGTGAATGACTGAACTTCCAAAACTCCAGTGGAACTTGGTCTCTTGAGGGAAACTGGATCCTTTCTCCTCGTAAAATGTCCGTGCTGGGGAACGGAACCCATTCTCATTTTGCCCTCCAAGGAGCAGCTCACTCCCCTTTGCCCTAATTCCCAACTCAAAAGAGTGCCACCTACCACACCATGTGAATAATAATAATAATAATCTCTCCAATCCCCTCACCATGGCTGAGATACTTTACATTGTAATCCTGCCCAAACCCGTTTCACCCAAGACCACTGCAGCCGGTGGAAGAGAGAAGAGTATCTCTCTCTCTCTCTCTCTCAGCCTGGTCTGGGATTCAGGGGTTCACAGGTAGATGAGCCAAGTGCTGTGTCACCCGATCTGAGCAACATAAAACTAATAGAAGTCTTGTTGTCTTATTGTTTGTTACAGATTGTGAAAGAGTATGAGCGTGCCATCATTTTCAGACTGGGGCGCATCCTACCGGGGGAGCCAAAGGACCAGGTCAGTAGTGTACCATCAGAATTATAAGCACTTGGCCTCAATCCCTGAGCACTGCCAATGTGCAGCAGCAGATGAACTGGTGGTGGAAAAGGTTTTGCTTTCTTGTGCAATCGAGTTCCGTTCTGAATAAAGTGGGGGCGTCAAACATTGTGTGGCTGGCAGAGAGGTCACTTTGTGTGAAGTTTGAAAAGATTGTTTGAGTGTAGCTGCAGAGATACTGATCAGGCTGTAGCAATATTACACCTTCACTATAGTCCTGTGGCTTAGTGGTTAGAGCACTTACTCGCAAGCGAGAAGACCTGGGCTGGGAGAAACATTGGGTAAGTTTTCTTACTCACATGCTTCTGTTTACTTAGCAGTAACTAGGAATCCGGTTGTTAATCGATTGGCAGATCGTTTTCTGGGTGTAATAATCCCTTTTTTAAAAAAAAATTGATCACTCAGTCCACGGCTGTTTTTGGACGCTGCTGTGCGCAATTGGCTGCTGCGTTTTGCCCACAAAACATACAGTCAATTCACTTTACAGTATATTCCGTGAAGCACTTTGAGACGTCTCAAAGTCGTGATAAGGCGCTATATCAAATACAAGGATTATTGTTATCATTATTTGCATCCAACACTTGTGCAGATCCTGATGTGATGAACTCCATAAACTGCCTCGTGCATTTTTGAGTTTCCAAGTTTGGCTGTAGAGTTTAATGGGGTAAGGATTCCTCCCAATGGCTAATTGTGAGGTGGTAATTTTTTGCCAGCTGCTGTGGTTAATTCCAGGGGCAATGCCTTTAGAGTTGCCTTCACATTTGGAATGACTTTTTAGCCCTTCAGACTAGAGAAAGAGAAAAGGGGGCGGGGGGGATTTGGCAGAAATCCAGAACCATGGTTTGCATTTATACCAGCACCTCTTGCATCAATCAAATGTTTCGATTTGATGTGCTTTATGCAATAAAATTGTTTGAGAAATAAAATGAAATTTTTGTTATATCAGCTTCCTTCACCAGTAGCTTCCCATAAACAGTAATCTGATGACAATCTATAACTTATGAAATTCCAGATAGACTTGGGTTAGGAGGGTGGTGACAGAAAATGATAGCACTTACTTCTTGAAAATAGCAGTAAGTGGCTGCCTTGAATCACAAGCCTAAATTAATGATTCGATGAAAAGTTGGCACGGCGTTATACGAAAAGAGAAGGCAGTTTCTTCCCGTATCCTGGCCATTTTTTCATTCCAATATATATTTATAGAGCGCCTCATGCAGGGTAGCATCCCAGAGCGCTTGGCAGTTTCGGAGCACTACACCGAGTCGGGCGGAGGGGGGAGGTTACCGTAGGCACGGTTGAAGAGGAAGGTCTTCAGGCACGAGGTATTCCAGAAAGAATTAGTCTTCAACTCAATGGCTGTTTACAGGACTTTGCTGTGTGCATGTTGGCTGATGAATTTTAGGCTAGGAGGTGTCTGTGCATCGTTTTGAGATCAATTTGGTCCTCGCTCTCCTGCCTGAAGGGAGCGGAGGAAGGAAGTGATGGCAAAGTGATGGCAATGAAACGCCAGGGGCACTTGGGTGCAGATTGGCATTGAATTTCTGCAGGAAAAGAACTTGTTTTTGTGTCAAACCCTCAGGTTTTTCTCATTCGTTGGCAAGCCTGAACTTGTCTGTTAACAACACAACAGCCCAAGAAGAGCCTCGTCAGAGCAGGACATAAAAATAACAGGCGCAGCTGGTGCCGTATTATCTATATCTAAAAAAAACAGTACCGTAGAGTAGGAGCTCCAACCAAAGACCCAACCAAGGAGTCAGGAGATTCTTCCACTGGCAGTGCCACTTGAGGTGTCAATAGCTTCCTGACACTGAGTCGGGGGGTGGGGGATGACAATGAAACATCGCACCACAATGAGAAAGACCCCAATTCACCATTGCTGGGCACACTGTGACCGTCATAGAAACAGGAGGAGAGCATTCAGCCCCTCGAGCTTGTTGCTCCATTCTATAAGACCACGGCTGATCTATACCCCAAGTGTAGGTACCTGCCCTTGCCCCATATCCCTTAATACCCTGACCTAACAAATAGGCATCTATCCATCCAGAAGCTCTTAGCTCTCTGTAATGGATACATACAGATACAGTATTTTTTCTTTCTCCCCTTATTCTATGCATGTTCTGAATTAAGCCCGGTTTGAAGAGACACCAATACCTGATGGAAGCCATATGAAAACAGGTTGAAAAGGCAGCCTTTATCCACCTCTCACTTGCTGGATGCCACTTATTCTGACCATGCACATTCTTTAACTTACTCTCTTTCTCCCTTGATGTATTCTGCTTTCAACGACTTTTTATATGTGGAAGGAATAGATTATTGTGTCTGATTTGGTTTTGAGTTGCAGAATATTGTATTCTGGTGAAGTTTTAACTTGTGCCTGTAATCCAACAGAAGATTAATGGTTTTAACTGTGGGTTTCGGCGAGGGAAGCAGGCACTATTAGACAATTTAACACAACAAGCTCTGGAGTTAAAACGTTAACTTGGTGAATACAAAGTGCCCACTGTATTGTGATGTTTATTGATGTACTGAATTTGCTATTTTTATGGTAACCATTCCAATCTATTCTGGTTCTCGTTATCTAATCTAATGAGAGGAAAATATGTATGGGGTATGGGGGGAGGAGGAAAGATAACTATTGTGCTCGCCAATAAGTATGGAAGGTATGTTACCATCCCCAGGTCAGATAGAGACAAACTTCATTTTTTAAATAGAAGCACACCTCCAGGCATTTGCAAGTTGCCGGAGTTGAAGCTAAACTAGTTTGAAATGAGATCAGAAAACCTTTCAACATGTATGAAGAATGGAAATGTCTTGATATTTCCTCCTGACTTGAAAGGCAAATTTTTGTTGGTGTTGAATTATTTCCATACACAGGCAGGCAAGAAAGATGTAGAGGCAGAATCAATTGGGATGTTTGAAAGGGAGACAGATGGATACTTGGAAATAAGGAGAAAAGACAGGGAAATGGGATTAGAAGATCCACCTTGATTTAATAAAGTGGTTTGTTAGGTTGAATGCTCTCTAACGTTCCTAAGTATCACATGTGCGAAAGGCCCACGAGTGTGAGTCATGTTTTATTGTTCTGGTGAAAAGGACAGTAAGTGAACACCCTGGAAATATTTATCTTCCTCATTGATCTGCAGGTTATTAAGATTTATAACATTGCTATAATTAGAAACCTCCTCCACAACCCCGTCCCAAGAGTGAGGTGTGTGTGTGTGTGTGTGAATGTAAGTAATGTGGAGGGCGGGGGGGGGGTCAGGCGAGTGAGCGACTGATTGCAGTTCATTTGGAAAAAAAAGGTTGTCTTCCAGAGAGAAGCAAACTTCATTCACTGTGATACAGGTGAGCCTGCTCGCAGTTTCTTCTTTTGCCTTGTCTTTTCTGTAGTTTGGAGAGAACAAGTTTGGCTGGTAACAATCATCTTCAGCTCTGACGTTATTTAAAGTAATTCTTGTGTTCTTTATCCTGACGCATTTACAAAATTATTTTGCGTTCCCTCCACCAAGAACAACACCACTACAGCTCCAGGGATTTCTCCTCCCACCCTCCCACCAGTAAGAAAATATTCCCTCGCAGGCTGCCGCTGTTCTATATCTAACCACTGGAGCCACTTTTACACCTCATGCAGGTTTTTCCCATCGCAAAACTCTATTGGATCCAGCAGGAAGCAGTGGATTGAGATCATCAAGTCAACCTAAGCAGGGAACCACATTGGGATCTGTGCCCAAGGTTTCTCCCAATCAATCACCCGAGGGTCTGCTTCCCTCCCCCCCCCCCAGTCGTTCTTGCTTGACAAAATCCAACAACTTGGACGGTTTGGATAAAGAAGCCAATGCAGCCCATTTAACCTCATTCTTCCAGAAAACACACGCTACCATCTTCCCATTACGGTATCGTGCCATTTCTGAGAAAACTGAGTTCATTGACCTGGTTTCAACCACCCTTCCTGAAAACCCCATTCCAGTTGTCCATTTCCCTCTTGTTTCTGATATCAGCAAGATGCAATGTTATAAACCTTCCTGCAGTAAATAGCAGTGGAAATAAATGGAGGCAATTCGATAGCTGTCAATATCTAGTTGAGGTATCACATATCCCAGACCATGGCAACCTGTCAATTGAAATGCCAGACGGGGACTTGAAATAATAATCCTTGCATTTGATAGAGTGCCTCATCACGTCTTTGAGATATCTCAAAGTCCTTCACAGAATGTACTGTATGTTTTGTGGGCAAAACACAGTAGCCAATTGCGCACAGTAGTAATCCACAAATGGTTGTGGCTTGAGTGCCAAATTATTAGTTTTTTTTATAAGGGATTATTACCCCCAGAAAAGCGATCCTACTTACAACCGGGTTCCTACTTAGAGAGGTGGGTGGAGTAAGGAAACTTGTTTAATATTCCGTCCTGCTTGGGAGTTAAACCCAGAAAGGGATTGCTTGCGAGGGATTGCTCAAACCACTAAACTACAGGATTCCACAATGCCCTGAGGGACACTTTGTGTTTGGTTCTGTTCTGTGCTGTACAGCCTGGTCATATTTTGCAGCAGCTGACTTCACTGTAGGCACTTTGATTGTAGATTTTTCAGCCCGACCGATGCTGTAGCCCTGATAACACTTGCTAATCCGATTGGATTCCGGAGTGTGTGTGGTTGGATAACTCCCCTTTGGGAAAACCCATTCATGGTGTTGATGCCAGATTGCATTACCTCATTCTCCGGCTTTGGATCCTCGCAGGCATCCTGCTGGACATTTTCACCTAACGTATTTAATGAATTTGTTTCATAAGATCCTCGTGGTGTCATTTTCATCCAGACCTGTACAACAATACAGAGATGCTGCTTAACTCTCGGGTTGGGTGTCCATTTATTGTGATCAGCGTTTGCATGCAAGTTGGGAGGAAGAGGATTAAACAATAAACGATGAATGAGAAAATGTAGTATTACCTTGAAGTTAGGCTTGGTTTAACCCTGAACCAAAAAGTAAACAATTCCCTAAATCACAGTTACCAGAGTTAGTAAAATGTGTCACCAAGCCAGTCAGGAACCTTGTTCGATCCTCAACTGTCTTTTCTCCCCCACATTCAAGCCATGACCCGCTCTGCCTTCCCTCACCTCCGTAACATTGCCAGACTCTGCCACTACCTCACCCCTCAGGCTGCTAAAACTCTTGTTCATGCCTTCATCACCTCCAGGCTCGACTATGCAAACGCCCTGTTTGTCGGCCTTCCCAACTCCTTCCTCCACAGGCTGCAGATAATCCAGAACTCTGCAGCCCGTGTCCTCTCCTGCACCAAACTCCATGACCCCATCTCCCCCATTCTCGCCCAACTCCATTGGCTCCCTATCCTTCAGAGGATCCAGTTGAAGATCCTGGTCCTCACATACAAAGCCCTCCATGGCCT
Source organism: Callorhinchus milii (assembly GCF_018977255.1). Lineage (NCBI taxonomy): Eukaryota > Metazoa > Chordata > Chondrichthyes > Chimaeriformes > Callorhinchidae > Callorhinchus > Callorhinchus milii. The sequence goes on from NW_024704749.1 coordinate 21,778,847, forward strand.
CACCCCACCCTACCTCTGCGACCTCCTAACCCCCTACCAACCCACCCGTTCCCTCCGCTCAGCCGGCTCAGGCCTGCTCCATGTCCCCCGACCCACCCGCCCCACCATTGGCGGAGAGCCTTCAGCCACTCTGCCCCCAACCTCTGGAATTTCATTCTCCATTAACTCCGCCTCGCCTCCTCCTTAGCCTCTTCAAGTCCTGACTCAAGACCCTCCTCTTCGACCATGCCATCGGCCAGTCCCTTCCCCTCCCCTCCTTTATCCCCCCTCTGACCCCAGCTCGGGTCTGAAATGCTGTACTCTGTACAGCCTTGGGACATCCTCCCGAAGTGAAAGGAGCTATGCAAATGTTGTTGTTCTTGTTCAGTTTAAAGCTGATAGTCAAATACCATAACCTTAAAAGGCAGTGGACGTTTTGTATGACAAAGCTCATGGCGCTCAAATTACTGTTAACCAAGGAGAGCAAGTGTAAGCACTGTGGTTTGCCAAAGCGTAGGATGCAGAAACACTCCAGGGTTGTGCAGTAATTCAGTGCATTGATTGTATCTGCTTATATCTTTGGGTAGGAATCTAACAGGGCTGTGTTTTTTCAGTATTTTCCCTTGTATTTTGCTAAAATCAACCTGCCTTTGTTTGCTTATCAAATCGTTTAATACTGTAAATACTGTTCAGTGTAGTGACCCTTTTCGTACGCAGATGCGGCAGCCAATTTCTGCACAGTACTGTTCCAATAACAGCTGTGAAGTGAATGATCATTTTTATCTGGAGGGACTGTTGGCCAGGACACTGGGAGAAACGAGCTGTTGCTTTTCTCTGTCACGGTATTTTTTTTACATCCGCCTGAACAGGCTACCAGGACCTTGTTTACGTGAAGGATAGCAATCTCTGACAATGCAATGCTCCTCCTGGAGTGCTAACAAAATCCGTGAGTCGAAGATTCAACCACAATATTTTGGCCCCGAGGTGAGACTCAGCTACAGGCTGATGCATTTTCTCACATTGTTTTTTATTGCTTATTCCCAGGAATGTTCTTCGTGTTGCCCTGCACGGACACCTTTGTTAAAGTGGACATGAGAACCATCTCCTTCGACATTCCACCTCAAGAGGTAAGTTCAGAGCATTTGGCTTTGCAGTGACACAGTAAAGCGAGGCAGGTGTTCCTTGGAATGAATCTCTCTAATACCGTGGATGTCCCATTCAGATCCTGACCAAGGATTCGGTGACGGTCAGCGTGGACGGAGTGGTTTATTACCGGGTGCAGAACGCCATCCTGGCCGTGGCCAACATCACCAATGCAGACTCTGCCACCCGGCTGCTGGCACAGACCACCCTGCGGAACGTGCTGGGAACCAAGAACCTAGCACAGATTCTTTCTGACCGGGAGGAGATTGCACACAACATGCAGGTGGGTGTGGCCTGGCCTGGTATCTCGCTGTCAAAGGCTCTCGTTAGCCAGGGCCCAAAGGAGCGTGGGGTTGGGTGTACAGGGAGGGGTGGAATGTGAAGGGGAGGTGGGGGGATTTATGGTATCAGTGCAGAATTCTGATGGCTATTAGCAGTTTCTTTTGCCCTGAATGGCTCTGATGTGCCATTGGGATTATATTGAATCCCATACTCGCATTTAAAACTACATCTGTAACAGTGTTTACATCTGTGACCTCAGCGGCATTATAAACCTGTTACTTTCTTCTGTTTGTTCCATGTTTGACATCTAAACCCTTCTCTAATGTGAGGTTTATCATTAATAATTCTTGCATTTGATATAGCGACTTATCATGTCTTCAAGACATCTCAAAACGCTTCACAGAATAAACTGTAAAGTGAATCATGCTCCCAGTTACTGCTAACTTGCAACTCCATCCCAGTAAACCTGCTGTATTGTCCTGCTTACAGAGCACTCTCGATGATGCAACAGATGACTGGGGAATCAAGGTTCAGCGTGTGGAGATCAAGGATGTGAAACTACCGATCCAGCTCCAAGAGCAATGGCTGCGGAGGCAGAGGCATCGCGAGAGGCCAGAGCTAAGGTAAGAAAACCAGCCGTGGACAGATACAGGGAACAGTCCTTGAGTGAGAGAGCGCCCAGTATTTGAGTTGGGCCAAATAGTACTGCATTGATCATTCCAACGTAGCTTCCCTCTGTTGTTCTTGAGGTTTGAATTGCGATTAGATGAGTGGTTTGACAATAACCAGCATCATTGGCAGATGAGTTTAGTTTTCATGTCAGTTATATTTGATGACATTGTTGGTAATTTCAGAATTTGAAAAATTGCAGTCTTCGCAAATCCTCCCAGCTTATTGTACCAATGTGCTTCTGGTTTAGGGAGAGTGTGGTATTTGGGGTCCCTGCATTCGAAAGAGCGTGGCAGTTGTGTGTTCTCCAAATTAGGGAGAGTACAGTATTGTTATGGGGTGACCAGAGCATCCAATTGAAAAGATGACGACCTCTTTGGTTTGGGGTTAATTAATAGGGCTATCAATTATCTATGTCTCTGTTGGCGGACGGTCTACTCTATTAATACCCAAAGCATTAAGGGTTGGCAATATTTAATATATACAGTCACTTATACAGTCAATTCATTTTACAATATATTCTGTGAAGCACTTTGTGACATCTCAAAGACATGATAAGGCTCTATATATCTATATATATGTATATAGTGTCCTGAGAAATATGCAGCTACTCAATAACGATGAATTGTTTGTCCTGGAGAGTTGAGGTCTTTTGCTGTTGTATTTGAGGTAGCGTGTAAGGGAGTCATGGCAGGGCTCCAGGCCGGAAGGACACTAGGGATCTCAGGATAGTGCACACACATTGCTTGTGCTGGGATGGATCTGCAGTAATTCCTCATCAACTTCAGGCCTGTAAACCTCCATTAATGCGCGCTGCAGGCAATTGTCAATCGGCCCCACCTCTGTATGGAGAGGATTAAAATGTTGATAACACATTGTATCTGCTTTTTAGTCAACAACATGAGTTTCTGCTCATTGAAATATTTATCTTAGCAGAGCAGGCAGTTATGAGTTTTAACGTGACCTATTTACTTAAAGCTTGGCCTTGGGTAATCTTACAGGATACTAGTCTGAGAATCAAATAATAACAGGAAGTTCTTTGTAGGTTTGGGTGTCGTTAGTCTCTACAGTAAATGTGTGGGCAGCTATACATTGTGCTTGGAGTCTGCGGTTTAACTTTTAATTTAGTGGCGCAGACTGTCAGTTTTTAATGAGTCGACTTGAGTGTCAAACAGAAACCATTGTTGTTGGTAACGAGCCAAGCAACTATCAGAGAGTTTACTCACACAACCCAGAAAGTTATTTTTAAACAGCTGTTTGTGTTTCACTGCATTCCTTGAGTACGAGAAAGAGCAGGGGGTGGAGATAGCTCCAGTGGGGAACGGACACAGGATTGAGGCAGGGAGTTCCAGAGGGTAGTGACCCCTGAAAGCACAGCTGTCGACGGTGGAGTGGAGGGGACAACATCATCAACAACAGATTACGTTTATACAGAGCCTTTCACGTTGGGAGGACGTCCCAAGGCGCTGGACAGTCAGGAATTTGGACCCGAACAGGGGGTTGGGATCAGGTGGCGTGGAGGACAGGGAGGGTGGGAGTAGTAAGGAGGGTGATCGAAGGTGCGGTCGAAGAGGACGGTCTTGAGGCATGCCTTGATGAAGACAAGGGAGGGAACAAGGTGGAGGAAGTCTGGGACAGAGTTGCAAGGCGTAGTGGGGCAGAGAGGCTAAAGGCCCGACCGGTGATGGTGGAGAGTGCAGGGCAGGGGATGTTGGATATGCTGACCAAGCGAAGGGGACAGGTAGAGGAGTGGGGGTGTGAACATGTTTGAGAGGTAGGGAGGTGTCTTGGAACATCCTAAAGTATTGCTGTGGGTTTACACCTCTGCCCTCTGTCGCTGCAGGTGATTGCTGCCGAAGGAGAAATGAACGCTTCCAGAGCTCTGAAGGAAGCTTCCATTGTGATTTCCGAATCTCCAGCCGCCCTCCAGCTCCGCTACCTGCAGACTCTGACCACCATCGCAGCAGAGAAAAACTCCACCATTGTGTTCCCACTGCCCATGGATATTTTACAAGCCTTCAGCAGAAAATAGCAGGGATAGCTAACCTGTGATTAGGTTCCAAATCACAAACCTTTTGTTAGAATATTTTATTTTAATCTGTTCGCATTGTAATAAAATTAAGCAAAATTGACTTGGGTAGCAGATTAGCGGGCGGAGCCTTCAGGGGACGCGCATCTACTGATGCTTGACTTTTGTAAGTGTCTTTCTTTTGAATGACTAGATTCCAATATTATGTGTGTGCGTGCGTGGGTCTGTGTGCGTCTCTGGCAATAATCAAAGTGAGTGTGAAGCGCGTGATTGCAAACCTGAGCTGGTTTGCCCGTTGCTTTCTGATTATATGTAGTTGCAGCGCAAACAAATGTGCATTTTTCTAGCCAGCCTGAACTGCTTGTTAGTCATTCACTAGTGTGCATCAATGGTGCTCTCTGCCTATTCCAACTGCTCAGTTAGTTAGCACAGTGAGTACAGATGGCCTTTTCCTCTGCCTGTCCTGATTGTAATCTAAAGCCAAATCCATGTATCTCTTCCCCACTCTGTGCCATGGACCATTGAATGAATGGCTCTTCTATTTTGTGTAACTCCTTTTTTAAAAAAATCTTGCGCGGCTTTTCTTCTCAGCAACAACAAACAATGCCAACAAATTACATTTATATAGCATCGTTCATGTCGGGAGGACGTCCCAATGCACTTGAGGTGTTTAGGTTACATTTTGTGTGGGGAGGGGGAGGGGTGAAGGAATGTAGATCAAAACTAGGACCATCTCCCTGCCATTATGATTTTAAATTATTATTTTTTAAAGCTGATCACTTAGTGATGAGAGCTTACTCCACCCAACTTTCCTTCAGCGTGTGGTGTGTGTGAGAGCAAAATCCATGCACCTCACAGATGCTTTGGTGAAAGTTAGGAGAGTTTTCAGCGACTGCCCAGAAACTCTGGAACATTCTTCCTCTATCCCTCCACCTTGCTCCCTCCCACCCCATTTTCAAGTCACTCCTGAAAACCTTCTTCTTCCACCCCCACTCCCGACAAGCGCACTGAAGCTCTACCCTGCATGAGGGGCGCTCTATAAATACAAGTTGTTGTTGAGGGCAGTGGTCCCCATGTCCTTGTGGAATGAAGGGATTGTTTGCTGTATAAGTACTTCAGAGATGCTCAGATAACCTGTTCGCCTATTCTCTGCATATCGACATTATTCACACAACTGACTTGCCAGAATAGTTGGTTTAACTTGCCAAGTTTGTTGAAGTGTAAGTGGATTCGGAAAGTGTAAATGCAATCACTGCAGACCTTGAACTTAGAACGCTGACGCATATCCTCATCCCTCTGATTTACAAATCAAGGTACAAATTCCGAGGTCTCTTGGTAAATCGTAGTGTTGTATCCAGACTTGATGTGCTGTCCTAGATAATGAATGCTAGAAATCAAAGAAAAATCAGGAAACATTTCACATGAATAATTTACTCATCTGATGCTTGAGATGTGTGTTAATTCCTCTGGCTGCTGTGAGTGTGGAGCTTGCTCTGCTCGTTGTAACTGGGAAGGAAAGTGATCTGCAATGTTGTGCTCCTATTTTAGTCTCTGATTAAAATAAAAAGGCACTCATATTGGAAAGTCCCTTTCAGCTGTTACACAGACAGAAGCTCTTTGATACAAATGGCAATCAAATGCATGGATTGGGAAAGGGTGTGTGGTGGTTGGGCTGTTTGACTCTGCGGGCCTGGGTTGAGTGAAGCCGGATTGATGGAAGGGAAATTTCTATGTTAGGTAAGAAAAGCACAAGCCACTCGATGGCTGGAGTGATAAAGTGGTCCACGTGATGTGTGTGAAACAGAATATAGGCCAGACATGCAGCCTAAGGGTCTTTGTTTAATAGCTGTTCAATGAAGGGACTATTGGTGATTAACTAACTCAGGCTTTGCTCTTCAAATGCCATTCACCCTCTCCGTTATATCTGGCTTAACTCTTCAATCTGTGTCAACTCACCTCAAAACCTTTGCGTGAATGGGGCTGAACTGCGACTGAGCTCCAAGTATTCTCTTAACTCAAAAGAGAGGCTGTTTGCGTGGCTATTTCCCCAATTATCACATCTGTGACCAGGGCAGAGTTTCTGAGGCCTTACAATTTAATGCCATATTTATCTGGTTTCTCCTCAAGTCCTTGTGAATGTATATTCGGTAACATTTAAAATCTCTGCGATACAAGCAATAACCACTTTCTGGTTGCTTTCCTCTTGCCTTTGTTGCTGCAGCTGACCATTGTTTTTGAAAGCATGTTGAATAATAATGTGATCTTTTTGTTGTATTGGGACTTTTATAATGTAGCTTGTAATGCGTTGAAATAAACGTTGTTCACCCCAAACCTTACTTTTGTCTCTATAATGTTCTTTCCTTCTGTGCCATTGCTGTACGTGTGCAAATTGGCTGCCACGTTCGCTTACAGAATACACAGTCCATCTAGTTTCTAAAGGGAAAAGGTAGATTACTCTGCTGTTAAAATGGAGATGGATGGGAAATAAGGATATTGAGGACCATGAAAAAGCAGGGAATTATGTTTCAGTGATCTGCTATAGTCTGATGAACTCAGCCACTTCTCTCCCTCAATCATCGCTCCCCTGGCTCGTCAGACCCTGGCACTGTGAAGCGCTCTGTGTGAAGGGCGTTACATTAAATGCAAGTGGTTGAACTGGAAAAACAATGAATGGCTTCCTGTTTCTACGAAATTAGAAAATTAACTCCTTTCCTGTGAAGATCGCGGATAACTATTTACTGTTATGGCTGTTTCGCCTACAAAATACACAGTCAATTCACTTTACAACATATTCTGCTATGCGTTTTGAGACATCTCAACGACATGATATGAAGGTATATCAAATGCAATTATTATTATTAGTATATTTCCTTGTTATATGCTTGTTATTATCCCTGTGTGAAAGGGGCTATATAAATGCAAATTATTGTTTCTCCCTCTTTGCCACCCCCTCACACTCTGATTCTAATTTTGACTTGAACGCTTCTGTTTTGGCCTTTTGCTTTGCTTAATCCTGATTTGGGCTGTGGAATCAGGTGTGAGAAGAGTACGCTGACTTTCCAGCGACCGAGCTGTTCAGCGCGAGGCTGGGCACCTCGGACGCCACTCGCTGCTGTTTCAGTAACACAACACAATACACTGGCAACATAGCAGCGCTAAGGGCAAGGCAGGAGAAAGATTCATAAACTGTGTACAGGAAAACTTTCTTTAGATTACTCATGAACAGGGACAAAGTACAGTCACGGATGAAAATGCTGGACTGGAAAAGGGCTAATTTTGATGGGCTAAAAAGGGACCAAGAGTTGGTGGACTGGCACGTAAGACTACCAGGTAAAATGACTCATGAGCAATGGGAGATCTTCAAAGATATGATAGCTCAAGGTCTAAATAGATATATCCCCACAAAAGGGAAATGTGCGACAACCAAGCCGGCCTGGATGACCAGGGATATTCTGTCTAGGATGAAAAAGAAGAAGACTGCGTATGACAATCGGAATGCGCAAGATACTGAGGATAGCAAAGCGCATTATAGAGAATGCAGGAGTGATCTTAAAAGAGTGATAAGACAGGCTAAAAGATCGCATGAGAAGAGGTTACCGGGTAATAAAGGTGAATTCTAAAATATTTTACAAGCACATAAAGGAAAAAAAGTTAGTTAAAGGTAGGGTGGGGCCAATCAAAGACAATACAGGAGTCCTGTAGCTCAGTGGTTAGAGCACTCGCTTTGCAAGTGAGAGACCTGAGTTCAACTCCAGGCAGAGGGTGAAACCTTAGGCAAGTTTCCTTACTCCACACAGAGCCTAATAATAATCCCTCCAAAACCAAAGACAATAATAAATTGGTCATTTTCAATCTACGACTGTTTGTGGGACATTGCTGTGCGCAATTGGCTGCCGCGTTCGCCCACAAATATACAGTCAATTCACTTTACAGTGTGTTCTGTGAAGCGCTTTGGGACGTCCTCCCGACGTGAAAAGCGCTATATCAAGTGCAAGGTTTATTATTATTATTATAACGACAATCTTGTTGTGGAAATAAAGGGCATAGCTGATGTACTGAACGAGTACTTTGCATCTTTCCTCACAACGGAAATGGATGCCCCAAATGCCGCAGTATTGGATGACAGGGTAGAGGAAATAGATCAGATTACTACAGACAGAGAGGAAGTTCTGAAAAGATTGACTGGGCTCAAAATTGATAAGTCACCAGGACCAGATGGGTTTCACCCAAGGTGCTGTGGGAGATACGGATTCAAATAGCGGAGGATTTGGCCATTATATTTCAATCTTCATTGGACTTGGACACAGGAGTGGTGCCAAGAGACTGGAGAGTGGCTAATGTTACCCCCCTCTACAAAAAGGGGCAGAAAGACAAACCCGGAAATTACAGGCCAGTGAGCCTAACTTCAGTAATAGGAAAACTACTGGAGACCATAATCCGGGACAGAATAAATCTCTACTTAGAGGAACACGAGGTAATTAGAGACACCCAACATGGATTTGTTAAAGGCAAATCTTGCCTAACAAATCTAATAGAATTTTTTGAAGAGGTGACTGCGAGGGTTGATGAGGGAAATGCGGTGGACGTTATTTACATGGATTTCAAAAAGGCTTTTGACACAGTACCGCATAAGAGATTAATAAAAAATTAGAGGCCCACGGTATTAAGGGGACAGTGGCAGTTTGGATTAGGAACTGGCTGAGTGACAGAGAGCAGAGGGTGGTGGTTAATGGGTGTTTCTCGAAATGGAAGGAGGTGTGCAGCGGTGTCCCCCAGGGATCGGTATTGGGACCACTGCTCTTTCTAATATATATTAATGATCTGGACTTGGGCATAGAGAGCACTATTTCCAAGTTTGCAGATGATACAAAGTTAGGTAGGGTAGTAAATAGTGAGGAGGACTGTAACCAACTGCAAGCAGACATACACAGAATGGTGGAATGGGCTGACATGTGGCAGATGGATTTCAATGTGGATAAGTGTGAGGTGATACACTTAGGTAGGAAAAATGATAGGAGGCTATATAGACTTGGTAGCTCAATTAACAGAGGGCATTCAAGTAAGCGAATCATTAAAGGTAGTGGGGCAGGTAGATAGGGCAGGAAAAAAGGCATTTGGTGTACTGAGCTTTATTAGAGCTCAGTACACAAATATACGCGTTCACCCACAAATATACAGTCAGTTCACTTTACAGTGTGTTCTGTGAAGCGCTTTGGGACGTCCTCCCGACGTGAAAAGCGCTATATCAAATGCAAGGATTATTATATTATTATTAGTAGGGACATAGAGTATAAGAGCAGGGAGGTTATGGTTAATCTATACAAAACACTGGTTAGGCCTCAGCTGGAGTACTGCTTCCGGTTCTTAGGAAGGATTTTGAGGCACTGGAAAGGGTGCCGAAGAGATTCACGAGAATGATACCAGGAATGGGGAACCTTAGCTATGAGGACAGGCTGGAAAAGTTAGGACTTTTCTCATCAGAGCAGAGAAGGTTAAGCGGGGACCCGATAGAGGTCTTCAAGATCATGAAAGGTTTCGATAGGCGACATAGGGAAAAGCTGTTTCCGCTGGTAGGTGTGTCTACCAAAGATATCTACCAAAAGAAGCAGAGGGGAGGTTAGAAGAAACTTTTTCACTCAGCGAGTTCGAATTTGGAATGATCTGCCTGAAAGGGCAGTGAAGTCCGATTTGATAACAGCTTTTAAGAGAGAACTGGATAGGTATCTGGGGAGGACGGGTTTGCAGGGTTATGGGGAGAAACCTGGTGATTGGGGTTAGTGAAAGTGACTTGCTCTGTCAAAGAGCCGGCACAGACTTGATGGGCCGAATGGCTTCCTTCTGTGCCGTAACATTCTATGAATCTATGAAAACTTCTCTCAGTGCCGGTCCCTCACACAGCAAATAAACTCCTCCATTCCTCCTATGATCAGATCGCCGGCAAAAGAACTTTGGGCTCACTGTTTGCAGCGGAGCAAAAAACATGCGTTCTTAAATATTTTGGGGTGCGGACAGCCGGTGTCTGTACGACACATACGCAATTAATCGCTTTAAATCCTCAATCTCCGAGGCCTCATGCTTCATTTATTGGCATGCTCTGGGACAGTACAAATTGCAGCCTGTGGTTCAGTTGGCTGGGCGGTGGGGTAGGTTAGACAAACCAGACCCCATACAGTGCCACAGTCTGTGCTGACTCCTTTTCTAATTATCTTTCTACCCCAGGTGGTTAGAATACTTAACCGCCACTCAACACTGATCCATGAGAGCTCTGTCCAGATTGGAAACTCGCTGCCTGGAGGATTATAGATTTACTTTGTGCCCGGCACTGTGCGGCTTGCGTCAATATTCCTGCTCACGTTTTCGATTTTCCTGACTATGCGCAGCTTGTTTTAAAGGCGCTCTGTTCATTTCAGAGGCAGCCCAGCCAGGGAGTGCTTGCTTCTGCTCTTTTGTCTGTTTCTCCCTTCTGACTGGGTCCCATAGCATGGTGGTTAACACGCTCACCTCGCAGGCGAGAGTACCCGGGTTTAGTTCCCGGGCAGGGCAAAACTTTAGGCACGTTTTCTTTCTGCACAAGCCTCTGTTTACCTAGCAGTAACGTTGCCTAGATCCAAGGAGTAAGGTTTCTGTCTTGTCCATATCCAGCTGGAGGAAGTTTACACTCATCCAGGTCTTGATGTCTACCAGACAAGCTGATAGAACATTGGTGAACCTGGAGTTGGTGCTGGAGGAGGCAAAGTAGATTTGTGTGTCATCCGCATCCATGTGGAAGTTTGTCCCGTGTCTGCGGATGACATCACGCAGAGGGAGCGTATAGATAAGGAAAAGAAGAGGGCAAGGGATGGAGCCCTGGGCTACCCCACGGATGACCAGGCGGCTGCAGGAGGAGAAACCATTTGTTGAGATGAAATGGAGGCGGTTGGTTAAGTAGGACTCGAACTATGCAAGTGCAGTCCCACTGAGGTAGATGAGAGAGGAGAGCCGATGGAGGATGGCGTGGTCGACCGTTGAACGCGGCAGAGAGATCCAGGAGGACGAGGAGGCAGAGGGAGCCTTGGTCACAGATAGAGAGAATGTCGTTTGTGACTTTGACAAGCGCTGTCTCTGTGCTGTGGGCAGTCAGGGCGAAAACCAGACTGCGGGGGCTCGAGGAGGGATTGGAGGGAGATGTGACACTGAAGTTGATCTGCAACAATGCATTCCAAGACTTTGGCAAGAAAGGGTAGGTTGGAGATGGGACGGTAGTGTGAGAGGTTAGAGGGATCAAGGGTGGGTTTTTTGAGGAGGGGTGTGATAGCAACAGTTTTCAGGGGGAATGGAACAGGGTCTAAGGAGAGAGACTGGTTGAACGTGTCGGCCAGCACGGGGGAGAGAAGGGGGAGTTGAGTGACCAGCAGCTGGGTGGGGAGGGGGTCGAGGCAGCAGGTGGTGAACTTCATCCGGATGATTGTGGTTGAGAGTGAGGAGGGAGAAATGGGGGCAAAGGAGTGCAAGAAGGGGGGAATGGCAGGAGCCGTGGAGGAGGGGGGGGGGGGTGGGAGAAGGCAGTGTGCATAGTCTGGTTGTGTTGGAAGGGGACATTGGGAGGGGGGTGGGGTGAGGAAGGGGACATGAGGAGGGGTGAGGAAGGGGACATGGGGGTGGAGGAAGGAATGAGACATGGGGGGTTGGGGGTAGGAAGGGGACATGGGGGGGGGGAGAGGACGATACAGCCAAGTGGATGTTTTAAATTTTTAGGCGAAGAAGTCTAGACACTTGAGTTTTGATGTGTGGCGTTTCGGCCACAAAATATACAGCCAATCAACATTTTAATATATTCTGTGAAGTGTTTTGAGACGTCTTGGCAATGTGATCAGGCGCTATATTAAATGCCAGGAATATCATTATTATATTAATTGAGCTGAAGGTACAGGCAGGACAGGCCCCGTGTTCGTGACGTCCTTGGGAAATGCATCGTACATGTCACGAGGTCGGAGAATTGAATGCAGTCGAAAAAAAGCCAGAAAGACTTCAAGCGAGTGAAGGAACAAGCAAAGTGGGTTCGGGAGAGAGTTCCAGAGGTGTAAAACTATATATAATAATGATAGCCTTTGCATTTGATATAGCACCTTATCACATCTTCAAAACCAAAGTGCTTCACAGAATATACTGTAAAACAAATTGACAGTGTATTTTGATGAATCATGTGGTGTGTAGATATATTCCATATATATATGGTGGGGGAGGGGGGGGGGGATTTCTCAGTGAGAGCCTGGGATTGGGAATGTCTGTGTCAAGGGGTGGTTTCATCCGGGAGAGGGAGCACTTTGCTACCACAGCGCCCCAGGGAAATCTCACCCCCACCCCCCCACCTTTGTGTATCTCGTGAGTTATCGTTAAAACGGAAAAAATCCTGCAACCAATTAAGCCTGAAACGTGCAGCCATTAAAATTAATTATTCTCCAGGAAACACCCGTCCCTCTGAAACCCCTTTCAGATTCGAAAGAGTACAGTACAGAGCCGAGACCTGGAGGGCTGCTCTGCTGTTGGTATTTCCTCCCAAGATAGGAATTTTCCATCAGCTGCTCACTTGTTTACAAGAAACTCAGGACTGTGCAACGCAGCAAACTCAAGACAGTACAGGGCTGGGCAGCTGAGTTCAGACAGCAGAGTGGTCCCTGGGAGCGTTCAGAGATTCCCAGAAACGTCCCCCACCCACCCACCGCCTAACAACAGCACCTTATCACGTCATTGAGACGTCTCAAAGCGCTTCACAGCGTATACTCCAAAGTGACTGTGTATTTTGTGGGCGAAATGCAGCAGCCAGTTTGTGCACAGAAATATCCCACCAAACAGCCATGGTGTGCGTGACCGATTTTATCTCGGGGATTGCTGGCCAGGACACTGAGTGAGAGAGAGAAAGAGAGAGAGAGAAAGTCCCTTGAATGTGAATAGTACCACATGATCTTCAACCTTCACCTGAACAGGCAGATGGCACCTCGGTTTAACATTTCAGGATACATTTACATTTCGGTGCAAAGATGAACCTCAACTGTACCCCTGGTGAAGAGTGCGCACACACACACACACACACGCACACACAGAGGTGCACACACCCACATACAGACACACACACACAAAAAAAGGCAAGTAAAACTGAACCAGACTAAAGATTCAGCTTTAGGATGTCAACCTTTATTACAGAAAGCTTTGTGGAAGCACAGAGTATATGGCCAGTGGCAGAGTCAAGTTCTATTGCACAGCTACAGTGGTAGGGTAGGGAGGCGCTGGTCAGAGTTCACCACCACCCCCCTCCGCCCCCGCCCTCACCCAACCCCTCAAAAACATATTCAAAAAGTGCTGATGTTGGCAGAAAGCGATCGCCTACATCTCCAGTTCAGCCAGGGCCCTCTGCAGCGGGTCAACACTCCAGTAGTCGTAGTCCCAGCCCAGGAACCAGCCCGTGAATGTGGGCGGCTCAAAGCCCTGCTTAATGGCCACAACGGGTGTTCTGCTGTCCCGGTTAGCAGGATCGGTCTCGATGTATCTTTTAGCTGCGGATTGAGCGATGAGAGAGAAAAAGTTACCAAATTGCCTCTTTAATACCGAGGTCAATTGGCACCAAACACCTGCTCCCAAGTCTCTGCTCAGTCGCCGGCTCCCAACTCCTCATCCTGCTGTGTTGCCATCTCTGCTTCTCTCTCTCCTTCCCCACCCCACTGCGGAGAGCACCAGGTGTGAACAAACCTGTTGATCCCACACCTCTCTCACTGTTTCCCCACCTCATGGTCAGATATTACACCACACACGGCCCTGAAATAGCTTTGGTCAGACAGGGATCTTTAATGATGAAACTCCATTGTCGACCCGATCGCTGGGCGAGTGCAGATTTTTTTTTAAAAAAAAAGCATCTCACAGCCTCGGGCCCTGGGTCAGGGAGTGGGTGGGTTAGTGCCAACCACCAATTACATTTGTACAACGCCTTTCATGTCAGGAGGACGTCCCAAGGCGCTGGACGGTCAGGGATCAGGAAGGGTGGAGGACAGCGAGTGCAGGTGGGTGACCGAAGGCGCGGTCGAAGATAAGGGTCTTGAGACGGGTCTTGAAGGAGGCAAGGGAGGGGCGAGGCAGAGGGACCGTGTGGGATGGAGTTCCAAAGGGTGGGGGCAGAGAGGCTGAAGGCCCGACCGCCGATGGTAGGGAGACACGGGTCGAAAGCGTCAAAGCTAAACCAGTTAAACTCAAGCCGACCGATCCAGACTCTTACCAGAAGTGGCCGCCTCCGCCTTTTCCTCCTCCTGCGCATCGTTCCCAACCCAGATAAAGACCTGAAATGAGATGGAAGTCAGCGGAACTCTTGAATTCTCTCTTGTACTTTGCCACTCAGGTTCCTCGTTGAGGTGTGGAGCGCTGAGATGCTGGAGGTACATTTCTCCCACAAAATATACAGTCAATCCACTTTACAGTGTATCCTGTGAAGCGCTTTGAGACGTCTCAACGACGTGATAAGGTGCTATATCAAGCGCAAGGATTATTATTATTACTACAAATGTGGGATATTACTGTGTGTAAACTGGTTGCTGCATTCTCCGTCAAAAACAAACAGTTACTACACTTCACCACCCAACAGAAAAGCCTGTGAAGCGCTTTGTGATGACTTCCTTCCTCCTGACGTGAAAGGCACAGATTGATGAATCACTACCCACCCTTGGTTTTCCCTCCCCATTTACCATTGCTCTAAGCCACCCGTCCCTCCCAGTGTGGTGTATAGTAAAGTCAACATGGGGTGGGTGGCGGGTGAGGGAGATCTCACCTGGTCCCAGGTATCAAGAAGCATCACATCATCGGTGGCGAGATCATCCTGGGTCAGGTCGCCGGGCACCTCCTCAATCTGGGGGAAGACATTTTGAGTAGGGAAAGGAGGTTAAAAATTACATTTTAAAGATTATACTGTGCGCCAAGTTCGCCTATAAAAACAGTCACTACACTACACAGGAATAAGTATCCTACGAAGCGATTTGAGACGTCGCGACGACACGATAAGGCACTGAATCAAAGACAAGGATTAATATTAAATGATGTATTTTGGGGGGTCAGCCGGGTGTCTGACACATGCAGAAATACAACCATGCTTAAGAATCTCCAAACCAAGCTGAGATTTCCCTCCCAAAGATAGAGTGTTGGAATGGAATGCGCTCTCTATCTCTCTCTCTATCTCTCTTTCTCTCTCTCTCCGGAGGGACACAACCTGCTTACCTAGTTCTGGAGAGTATTAGACACAGTTGGCGAGTGCCAAGGCTTGGGGGGTGGGGAGGAGCCCAGAGTGGGCGTTGGGGGGTAACTGCTGGATTCTGACCAACTTTTTTTTGTATTATTATTATATGGTTCAAGGAGGTCAGACTCACAGTGAATCGGCCGATCTTGTTGGAACAGGCAAAGAGACGTGGAGGGTGAGTGTCCATCTTGTTCTTCAGCCTCCGAGAGGTGCGATAGTCAGCTTTCCCGCCCAGAACATTCCAGAAGTCATCTGCGAGCGAGAGAGAGAGAGAGCAGGGTAAAGCACAAATGATCCACTGCCAGGGTGGGGTGGGAAGAAATGACCCCTGGAGCTGTCACAGGAAGGAGATGGAGAGCAAGAGGCTGCAGCTGGGAATCTCAGAGGCAGGAGAGGGAAGTGGGGACAAGTCCTCATTATCTAGAGCTCATTGACATCATGCACTGGAGCAGATGTGGAACTCTACCCTCGCTTTCCTCTCCCTCCCCCCCACCTCCTTTAAGTTCCCCAATACCACACCCGGTAGGAACTATTCCAAAACCTGTCTGATTGGACTCGGTGGGGGCGGGGGAGGGAGTTTGGGTGGGGGGGGGGGGTGAAACTAGACCGTCCTCCCAATTCTCCCTTAAAAACATCAGCAGTCGGGGCAGAAAGCCTGGACTTCAACGGTAACTTACAAGTATGGATCAAGAGCACACAAAACGGTGACTGACTGGGTTCCCCCAACACTTGCATTGGCTTTGGACGCTGAGCAGCCCCTAGCGCGAACGAGCCTTCAGACCAAATAGCAGCAGCGTCAGGAGGACATCCCAAGGCGCTGGACAGTCAGGGATCTGTACCAGAGCTGGTGGTTGGGATCAGGAGGGGTAGAGGGCGAGGAGGGTAGGGGTAGGAGGGTGACCGAAGGGATAATCGAAGCGGAGGGGCTCGGGACTTCCTCCGGACGTGAAAGGCACTGTACAAATGTAATTTTGTTGGGTGTTGAAGGAGGGAAGGGAGGGGGCAAGGTGGAGGGACTGTGGGATGGAGTTCCAGAGGGTGGGGGCAGAGAGGCTGAAGGCCGGCCCGCCAGCGGTGGGGTGGGGCACGTGAAGCAGGCTGGAGCCCGTGAGGGAAGGGAGTGGACAGGTTGTTAGGGGGTTAGGAGGTCACAGAGGTAGGGAGGAGTAAGGCCGTGGAGGGAACCCGTGCGCCACTCACCTGTCTCGCCACCCTCCGCTATCTCGGAGCCGCTGAGCCCCAGTATCTCCAGCAGCTGCTGAGCCCCTTGTTTCTCTGTGTCGTTGGCCCCCTGCCCGACCCACAGGAAGCAGCAATCGGGAGTTTTTAGGACAAAGGCATCGTTTGAGTTCAGGTTGGAGGCGACGGCATCAATCTGGGGGCGGGGTGGGGGGGGGGGGGGGAACGAGGATAAAAAACAAAAACAGGTAAAGCAGCACGTGGTGGAATCTCTTTGCATTAAAACCCAAACTCGGGGCTAAATTTTCCATCATCAAATGCAAGGATTATTATGTTCCAAAGCAAGTCTCGAGAACCCCCCCTTCTTCGAACCCACCTTCGGCCAACCCTCTTACCCCTACCCTACCCTCCCTGCCCTCCACCCCTCCCGGCCCCAAATTCCTGGCTCGGGTCCAAGTCCCTGACCATCCAGGGCCTTGAGACGTCCTCCCGACGCGAAAGGCGCTGTGCAAATGCCATCGTACATTGTGTTGTATCTTAAGGCAAATGTGGCAACTCATCAGCACGCTCCGAAGGTGGACACCAGCGACACCTAGTGGAAACACACAGGTACTGCTCCACAAGCCTGAAGGCACTTAACAGGCAAAGGCCACTGCTAAATGCTGGGGGACGTTTCCCCGCCGCTAATATAAATGCAAGTCGCTGTCGTCAAATGCACCCGAAATCCCGGGAGCCCCCTCACTCGGGGAAGGGTTCACTGAACGTCGCTCAGAATAGCCCGTCGTGTATAAGTAGTTGGAGAGCTCGCCTCGCGAGAGAGAGGGAGGACCCGAGTTCGCGTAACCTGATGGGGCAAAACCTTAGCCAAGTTTCCTTACTCAGCACGCTTCTGTTTACCCGGCTGTAAGCAGGAACCCAGTTGTCGGTCGATTGCCGGATTGCTTTCCGGGTTAATAATCCTTCCCCCCTCCCCCGTCCACCAATAATAATAATAATATTATTATGGTCACTCAATCCACGGCTGTTTTGGGGACGCTGCTGTGTGCAATTGGCAGCTGCTTTTCGCCCACAAAATATACAGTCGCTACACTTTACAGTTTATCCTGTGAAGCGCTTTGAGACGTCTCGACGTTATGATGAGGTGCTAGATCAAATGCGAGGATTATTATTAATTATTGTTATTATTAATTATTATTATTAATAATAATTACTCACCTCCACGGCCCGGGTGGAACCTGCGCTGCTGGCTCGCACTTGGAACAAGCGAGTGTCCGGAGCGTCAGTCTGGCCGCCCTCTCGCGACGTGCCACCTTGGTGAATGATCATGGGCTTCCCTTCAAACAGGCTCATCAGGTGAGCCGGCTCCTTGCCCTGCACCACACGCACCTGAGACAGCAAAACACCAAGACCATCACCACCACCCATCATCGCACTCTGGCAGGAGATGGGAGCGATGGTCGACCGGCAGAGAGTGGTGTAGAAGTGCACCTGTCCCTACCCTCGGGGCTGGTCAAGACACCAGGCAGGAGAGCCCCAAACACACTACACGCGCCACACCACACAACACAGTGTTAATCCACACGTACATGAGGCAGCTGTCTGATGTTAAGTGGGCATTTGATCCCATTGACCGGCAGGTTATTAATAATAATAATTTGGTGATTCCATCAGCGACATCGCTGTGCACAATTGGCTACCGCGTTTCATTCACAAAACACAAAGTCAATTTGAGGCGACTCAATGATGTGACAAGGCACTATATCAATGCAAGGATTATTATTATTATAATAATAAGTGTAAGCAGTATTAGGATCAAACTCAGGCCGAATCAGTAGCACACAAACCCCATGCTTTCCAGCCTGCACAACTCTGGTAACGTCCCACAGTACAGTGGTGTACAGGATTGTCCCACCCCTGGGCTTGCTGGTCACCCTCCACCCCTCCTGATCCCAACCACCAGCTCGTGTGTGGATCCCTGACTGTCCAGCGTCTTGGGACGTCCTCCTGACATGAAAAGCGCTGTGTAAGTGTCATGTATTGGTTTTGTTGATGTTAGGGGAGCTCAGCATGCACCATGGCTTGCCACGAAATGCAAAAAAAAACCAGAGGGGTTACTGTGTCAGGCTGCACTCAAAACAGACAGGCTGATGGGGACACAGTCACTGGTACCTGGTTAACAATACTGCGGCGGCCAGGCACCTGTAGGGATTTAGCAAGTGATCAGATAACCTGATGGCCGTTGGCGGTTCATGGCCTTGCGCAACCTCTCAGTGAATACACAGTCACACCCCTTTACAGTATATCTTTACAGTGCATATCGAAGGGCATTGATGTTGAAGCAAAAAGACACTGCATAACATTATTCTTAATTATTGCTATTAGTTACTCTTAATTATTGCTATTCAGGATGAATTATTATTCATTATTATTAATTATGATTATTAATACTCATTCATTCCGATTATTATTGTAATAGGCTCACAGTCAGATTCCAGAAAGGAACCAGGAAGCTATCAGGCAAACATTCCGATCAAGTGGGAAAAGCAAGAGATTTGTTTGGACGTTGGCCAGAAGGCGGGTCGGTGGGACGGAGGAGGCGACGGCTTATTTCCCGGTCACGGTCATCACCTCGGGGATCACGATCGACCATTACCTGCACGGGGCCACCACCGAGCTCGTCGTCCAGCTGAACGGTCAGTATGGCAGCGGTTCCGATTTCATCCTGCGACGAATCTTTGCCTTGCCTGAAACGTAAGAGACACACTGACCAGCGACCAACTCTTTACCCCTTCACTCCCCATCCCCAACTCGGTTTTCCGGGGATACTAATCCCTTCAAAAAAAATAAAATCATAATAATTTGGTCACTCAATTCACCACTGTTTGTGGGACGCTGCTGTGCGCAATTGGCTGCCGCGTTTCGCCCACACATTATCCAGTCAATTACAGTATATTCTGTGAAGCGCTTTGAGACGTCTGAACGACGTGATAAGGCACTATACCAAATGCAAGGATTATTATTATTATCCACAGGGAGACACACCGAATTTCAATGAACTCTCTTTCTCTCGACTTACCAGTTGTATATGATTTGGCCCTGTCTCCCGGAGAAGGTGTACGTGTACTGAATTATGTAGCTGTCTCCTCCGTAGAACTGCCCGTACAGACTGGGGTCCACAGGCACCTTCTCACCGCCTTCGATCCGCCAGATCTGAAAACGGTTTCAAAAGATGACATTTCTTTTTCTTCCCCTCCACAAGAGAAACATTCCACCCAGTTTCTCTCCTCCCCCCACCCCAGCAACCCCCCCACCCACTTCCCCCGAAGTCAAAGGCAGAATTAGGGTTGAGACCCGACAACAGGAAAGACAGACACTCCTGTCTAATGCGCCCTCCACCTCTACCCTCCGCCAACCCCCAAACTGGGAGCTCCCTGCCCTTTTCATTCAGTTTGTTGTCTCCTCCCACCACCATCTCCCCCCTCCCCACCACTGACCCTCTCAGAGGCTGACCTGTTTCTCTCCAGATCCGTTGTCCACCATGCCGTGCTGGGCAGCCATGGCAGAGGACTCGTGCAGCACCGAGGCGTCGAAGGGCACCTTCTCGATTTTGGCGATGCTCCCGGTGACGTAGCCGACCCCCATCCCCTGGGTCTGGTCCGGGTCCACCCAGTTCTTGAAGAACTGCTTGAACAGCGGGGTCTCCCCGGTCTGAGGGAGGATCTGAACCTGGAGGAGAAACAAGACCGCAAATGCTCAAGGAGAACGGCGAGCGCAATATGGCCGTTTCTGTTGCAAAACGTCTCCAGCAAAGACATGCTTTACAGGCTCTCGGGATTTTACAAATGCCTGAAATCTTATCAATGAAGGATTCCAAGAGTCAATGATGGGGTCCCAACAGACTGACAGTCTGAACTGCCAATTCCAGCTTTTACAATGATAGTCACCTCTTTGACCGCACTTTGCGGGCCATCGTTCCCCTCCATAGCTCCACACATCGAGTCGGATGCCAACAGCCAATGTCAATTCGGTCCCTCAGTCCACGAACTCTGTGCGCAATTGGCTGTCGCGTTTCTCCCACAAACTACACAGTCACTCCGCTTTACAGTATATTCCACAAAGCGCTTTGAGACGTCTCAACGACATGATAAGGCGCTATATCAAATGCAAGGATTATTATTATTATTATTACTATAACCAGGTTGGTGTCTGACTTACCTGGGTGTGTTTGGGATAGTTCATTTGGCCAATGAAGGCTTCAGCGCTTTTCAGGGCCGCCTTGCGTTCCTCCTTGTTGGCGTCTTTGCCTGGATATTCCAAGAGAAAACAGGTTCAGACTCTTTGCGCTTGAAATCTGGTTAGGACCGAGTGTAGCAGAGACCCCAACCCCACCCTCCCCAATGAGGGTCATGTTCTCCGACACAAAAGCTGGGTGGATGAAGGCCCCTTCAGCCCATTTTGTCTCATCCCTCGTGAAGCTCTCACCCCCACCATCTTCCTGCTACGGATTTCATAGAATTTCACAGCACAGAAAGAGGCCATTCGGCCTATCGTGCCTGTGCCAACTCTTTGACAGAGCTACCCAACTGGTCCCACTCCCTCGTTCTTACCTCATAGCCCTCGACATTTTTCCTTTTTTTTAAAAATATGCATCAAATGCAAGAATTATTATTAAGTTCCTTAACATTTCTTTTAAAAAACACACACACAACACCCAATCGATTTGGTGGCCTCTCCCGACCTTTCCACACGAAGATCTTTCCGTTGGAGCCGTGGTCGAGGATGAAGCAGTCCCCGGACTCCAGCAGATCCTGGCGGAACGGGTTCTGTTCAGCTACGACAGTCGTCTCGATGCTACCAGAGGCGTTGGATACCTGAGAACAACAACAACAGATTACACTTAAACAGCGCCTTTCACGTCGGGAGGACAGACGTCCCAAGGCGCTGGAGAGTCAGGGATTTGGACCTGAGCTGGGGGTTGGGATCGTCAGGGTGGGGGGCGGCGGTGGAGAGCTGGAGAGAAGCGTGAAGATTGTGCCATCGCGATCCTTCCCACCAACACGGGCACGTCACTCCTAAACTGTATACAGAATTCATTCCATTGTCTCCCGATATACCACGGTTTATGTTCTCAACTTGGGGTGGGGGTGGGTGGGGTGTATAGAGACTCAGCTGCAGAAAAACAACTTGCTTTTTATAGCGCCCTTCAGGTGAGGCAGAGTCTCGGAGCGCTTGAGATTAGCAGAGGCTGACACCAAGACAGGGGAGGGAGGAGGTGACCGTCAGCATGGGGAAGGATGGAGGAGTAAGGCGGATGAGGGAGAGAATTCCAGAGTTTTGGAGCGTAGCAGCTCGAAGTGCGGCTGCCGATGGTGGCGCGTTTGGGGACGAGGGACAAGCAGGATAATAAAACAAAGAGCCTTGAATCAACTACTTGTGCTGCGAAGAGGATGGTGGACAGGTGGGGGTGTGGGGGAATGTTTGCCCGGAGAGGTGCAATAGAGGCAGGTAACTGTCAGCTGTTTCAATTGGAAATTGGATAGATTTTTGATAGCGAAGGGGATTGGTGGGGGGGAAAAAGAAAGATAGGAGAAAGATATAAAATTCGGGAGAGTGCTTGAAAATGATCTCAATCAAATGGATGCCAGTGGCCTACATCTGTGTCTTATGTCACCGTGCACAAGGTGTGGGGCTTCTAAACCCTAGGTGTGGATCATCATAATTAGGAATATCTCCAGTGCACCCATGTTACAATTACTCAACTAATCGCACCTCAGGGAGAACCTGGGTGGAACCACACCTGTGGCCACTACCAGGTAGATCCACCTCACCTGTGATTAGCATCTCCCAGGATTACATAGCCTTACATCTGCTTTGAAAAATAGTTTTGAGGCATAAATGGGTTGTTCCCTTCATGTCTAACTCACGTCAACACAGCCACTCTCTAAGTTACCTGGGCAAGACTTGAGAGGAACATTTGAAATTGGCACCAATTCAGGGATTTGAAGGGCAGAGTTCTAGTTACCGCACTGTTAGGAGAGTAAAGCTGATGGTGATACCTTGTACAGTTTGGCCAGTTTTCTGTTGCTCGTATCCGCTTGGGTGTCACTGGTTCCGTCAGGCAGGTCGGGTTTGGGTCCCAGCACCTGAAAGGGAAAGAGTTATCTATGGTCAAAGACTGGAACAGACAGTAATAATCACAATGATTGTATTCGATAGAGTGCCTGGCACACCTCAAAGTCCCTTACAGGAGTTACTATAAAGTGTAGTGACTGTACGGTGTGCTGGCATTGACTGAATATGAATCACTTTTCCCTGCTGATCGCCACTGGTCTCTTCCCTCCCTCGTTCCCTGCTTTAGGCAGGAGCGGCGCCTGATCCAGGCTTTGTTCCCCAATAAGACTCATTGAGGGACAGGGATAAAACTAAGACCAGGGCTATCAGGATGTGACTGCACCTAGAGCCATGTGAACCCCGAACATTGTCCATCTGCTCAATGGGGAGCCTTCTGAACCTGGGGTGCTTTGAGCTAATGCCACTGACCAGTTCATACCCAGCACTGTGAATTGTATAAAAACTATCTTTTATTGGAAAGAATAATAATACTAATCCTTGCATTTGATATAGCGTCTTATCATGTCATTGAGACGTCTCAAAGTGCTTCACAGAACGTATTGCAAAGTGGATTGACTGTGGATTTTGTGGACGAAGCGCAGCAGCTAATTGCACACAGCAGTGTCCCGAAAACAGTCACTGATTGAATTTTTTTTAAGGCCGAGATTATTACCCCTGGAAAGCGATCTGCCAATTGACTAACAACCGGGTTCCTTCTTGCTGCGAGGTAAACAGAGGCGTGTGGAGTAAGGAAACTTACCTAAGGTTTCGCCCTGCCTGGGAATCGAACCCGGGTCCTCTCACTGCACTAAACAGCAGGAGGAAGGCGAGCGGTCTAAACCTGCCTCTTCCAAAAAGCGGCAACTAAGCCAGAAACAGGAGGCGCTGGGTGGGTGGGTGGGTGGAATTTGCACAGTGACCAGAAAGTCTCCACCGCTGGGCGAGTGGGCACGGGAGGGGGATGAAGAGAGCGTTCCTGGGACGAGGGCCTCCCAATGACGTAAAGAGCCTCACCTCCACCAGCTTGTCTGACTCCCTCCCCTCCTCCAGCACGTGGACCTTGGCTCGCCCACTCCTCTCGTCGTCGCGGATACGCTTGGCCACTTGGGTGGCCTTGAGTTTTTCAAACAGATTGCTCTGGGATCCGCACCACTGGTAGATGTCCTGAGGCACAACAACAACAACTTGCATTTACCTCGCGCCCTTCACCCAGGGTAGCGTCTCAGAGCGCTCGCACAACACACAACCCAGGCACAGCCTCATGCGTTTTAACCTCCCGACCCACGGACGGACGCTTTGTAAATCTGGCGATCTGATATCCCGCCAATTAACAAACGCTAGCGCCACTAAGCCTCGTTCCTGACAATCCATCAGAAGGGTTCAATGATCCTCAACGTTCCTTGGCTGACGAGGACGGAGTGGTCCTTTCAAAGGATACTTGGCAGTCAGTGATCTGTTCATCGAGAGAGAGAGAGAGAGAAGATACACACACACACCTGCCATCTGCTAACATGGTCACCACCAATTGAAGAGCCTTGTAAACGTTTGCTGAGGCAGGACAGTGTTTAGTTCATGGGTTTAGTTACAAAGATCAGGGTAGTCCAACTGATGGCCCATGGACCGGTCTCATTCTGCCCCCCCACACCCATTCCCTCCATTTCATCTGGCCCTCCCGTTCCCTACATAATACGTAAATGGAAGGGAAACACAAAAATATTTGTATTATTTATTAAATATCGCTGTTTCTTGCCAGTCGAAAAGTTGGACCCGCCCCCTGACTTAGACGACACCTTTGAGCCCAAATAAAATTTGGAGCAATTTTCAGTGAAGTCCAATTGATGAACGATCGTTTTGTGCACATCTGTACTGTTTTAGAATCGCTTCTCTCTCTCTCTCATTGATCTACAAACCCCATTCATACTTGTGTTATTCTGCACCGCTGGAGCAGGGATCTATTTGGTCAGTTATGAAGCAACGTCCAGAACTCACAGCTCCCAGGTCCACAATGAAGCAGTCGCCCTTGTTGAAACTGTCCCAACTTAACAGGACCTCAGTCGCTCGGACCACTCGCCGTCCCTTCAGGTGGAAGAGCCTCTGGACGTCCACCTCGTTGGTTACCACATGCGTGAACCCGGACGCGATTCCCCCGGCCTGTAACAGAGCAAAGCGGAGATGCAGAAAAAGGCGACGGTTTAGTGAAACAGATGCAGAGCTCATCAAGCTTTCTCCCAGATGGTTAAGACATTGCATCCATCAATAGGGGCACTGAAGCAACAATTGTGGACAAAGCAATGTTACAAGTTTCCCTGTTTTCCAGAGAGAGAGAGAGAGAGAGAAAAGAGAGTCTTTTCACATTGCAAACCAAAGCGAAGACCAAAATGGTACCTGGTTTTAATGACAAACTGAAACGATTTACTGTCGCTCATGTCAATACCAAACCTTTACCTTGTACTTGATGCCAGACTTGAAGTTGGACAGGAAGGCGTTGGACTCGTGAGACTGGACCTCTCTGTACTGGATGGCCTTCCCCTCAAGGTAGTCATCCATCTGCACGGCAAAGATGGCAGCAGATCCGCTCTCATCCTGGGAGCACTCATTCCCTGCGCAGCCAACCAGAGACAAGTTGCGACTACAGCAAAGATCGCCCCTCCCTCCCTCTGCTGGCTTAAACCAAACAACAACCACACACATTACATTTACACAGCGCCTTTCATGTCGGGAGGATGTCCCAAGGCACTGCACAGTCGAGGGTTTGGAGATGAGCAGGGGTTTAGGATCAGGAGGGGTGGAGGACAAGGGAGGGTGGGGTTAGGAGAGTGATTAAAGGCGTGATGGAAGAGGAGGGTCTTGAGAAGCAGCATTCAATCCTTCATTCAAAAAAAAGGAATCAGAGAGAGAGAAAGAAAGAGAGGGGGTGAAGAGAGAAATAGGGTAACAAATGACGGTGCTCACCCAGCCAGAAATGCAGATCAAACTGCAGACTGCCAGACCTCTGTTTGATGGTCTTCAGCACCAGATAGGCATCTCCTGTGAAGAAGTCTCCATGCAAGTTTTTGGGCACAGGAGCCAGGTCCATCTTCTCAATCCTCCAGATCTGCAGGCCAGCCTGCTTGCCAGCCGCCTGGAACTCAGGGTGGTAAACCATTCTGACAATCTGCCACACAAAATACCTTGTTTTAGTTTTACATATATTTGTGGAGTCTTGTAGCTCAGTGGTTAGAGCACTCGCCTCGCAAGCGAGAGGACTCGGGTTAGATTCCCGGGCAGGGCCAAACCTTAGGCAAGTTTCCTTACTCCACACACCTCTGTTTACCCAGCGGTAAGTAAGAACCCGGTTGTTAGTTGATTGATGGATCCCTTTCCAGGGGTAATAATCCCTTTCCCCCCCCCGCCAAAAAAATCACTCAATCCTTGACTGTTTGTGTGTGGGACGCTGCTGTGTGCAATTGGCTTCTGCGTTTTGCCCACAAAATACAGTAATTTCATTTTACAGTAAGTTCTGTGAAGCGCTTTGAAACGTCTCAATAACATGATAAGGCACTATATCAAATGCAAGGATTATTATTAAAGAGCTGAACACGAGGACTTTTTTTTTTAATACCCCTGGCCCCCACTGTGAGTTGGGGCTGAATGGCTGAAATCTCCCCCACTCCCCCCGCCCCCCGCGAAGAGGATCAGGCGGGGGTTGGGTTGGCGGAGTGGGGGGGGGTTTGTGGTGTGCTGTTCGGTGATCTGAGGGATTGATGCCGGGATCAAAAGCTTAAAGGACTTGCGTCGTCCTATCAAATTCTCCAGCGCTTTCATAGCAGAGAGAAAATAAAAGCTTTTAAGTGCAGAATTAGGATGCCATGCATTGCTACCACGACCCACTTTACTAGGGAGTGGAAAAAGCTCTCTCACTCTCTCTGGCCCCCCACACCCACACGCCACCCAGCCTCACATCTGGATCAGTGCGCAACTGGGAACACGGAGGGGCTGAGTTGGGCAGATGTGCTACTGGGCTTTTGATTTCAGAATCGAGGATACACACACATACACACGGAGCAAATATTTCTCTCTCGTTGCTCTCCCCAAAGCTACAGGTTGGATAGTCACGAGTGGCTCAACAGCGACCTCGTTCCCTCCTCCTTCCCTTCCCCTCGGAGGAGAGAACACGTAAGTAACAGTGGCAAAGTACAACAACAACAACTCTGGTGTTAAAATAACTCCCTTCACGTAGAATTTTAAAAAAACAACTTGCATTCCTTTCATGTGGGGAGGACGTCTCAAAGCGCTTCGCGGGATATACCGTGAAGTGTAGTGACTGTGTTTTGGGGGTGGTTACCGTCTGAGCAACTTAACAAAGGTGGGGCGGATTCTGAGTGCAGGCACGCGTGTGCGTGGCGCGAGAGAGCGGGGTGGGAGCGGGGAGAAAGAGAAGGAAGAGACCACGCACACCACAGTAAAGGGGATAGGTTGTACGGTGCGGTTTCAGGGGGCTGAAAGAGCAAGGGAAGAAGCAGAGACACATTAAGAACACCTGGGGCTCCGGTTTCTACCCCAAAGTGAAAGTCGAGCTCATTATCAACCCCTTGAAAAGAACAGAGAAGGAATCACAAAAAGTGGAAGCGAACGCTGACAAGCCACAAGTCCCAACAGGTGATTGAGGTGGCCTCCAGGGAGGAGCCTGGTAAGGTTTGCACCATTTACCCAGTTACCATCGACGGGTTGTCTAACAGGTTTTGGGAAACAGGATCATGGATTTTCCTGGGAGATCACATTCACTGACTCACTCACTGACTCACTCACACCCTCTTGAGATCATCGCTGAAGGCGATTGAGCTAAACTTGAAATAAGATGTTCGTAAACTCCAGTGACTGCTTGCGGTGCAATGCAGAGCTTGTGTGTTGATTTTTTTTCTCTCTCCGAGGTTTGTGGAAGCCTGTCTTACTTAACCCCTTCCTCACCTGGCCAGCTGCCTGAAAAACAATGGCTCAATTCAGCTCGGCTCTGTTGGGTATAACTCTCGCCTCAGAGCCAGACCTGACCTCACACGCCTAGGCTGACACTGCAATGCAGTGCTGGGAACAGGGGGGGACGTGGGGGAGAGGGGGGGGCAGCATTGCCAGACGAGCCTTCCTTCGGATGAGATATTAAACCGAGTTCTCGTCTGTTCCGGACATTACAGATGCCACGTCATTGTTTGAAAAGAGAAGAGAGTTTCTCTTGGTCTCCCTGGCTGACAATCCCCCAAATAAATACAGTCACTCACAAAATATACAGTCAATTCACTGCAAAGCTCGTCTCGAAGACGTGATAAGGCGCAATATCAAATGCAAGAATTTTTTTTTAAAATTGTAAAATTGGTCCCTCACTTCACCCTCATCGCTGTTTCAAAGACATTGCAGTGGAAGTGTTTTCAGGGCAGACTTCAAGCCAGAACTCTACAGCAATAACAACAACAACTTGCACTTAGATAGCGCCCTTCACTGCAGGGTAGAGTCTCAGAGCACTTCCAGCCCAGGCCAATGGCTTCACATTCTCAGATCGACCGTGTGGTCACAACCACCTGCCATCTGCAAGCCGTCGCCACAGTCTAATTTCGGAAAGGGATTAGAGGAATGGCTGGCGTGCTGACAGGAACCAGTGATCCATTTGCTGGAGAGAGAGAAAGAGACAGGAAGCGAGAGAGAGAGAGAGAGAGAGAGAAAGCCCTGCACAGAGCAGTCAGATCAACATCAAGCACTGCACTGCCAACAAACACTGCCACACGTTACACCGCTTACCCAGACAAGCTCCGGGTTGCTCTGGGATCAAATGAAGTGGCGTGGGGGTGGGGGAAGAGAGGGGAAATTAAATAAATAAAAAATAATAAAAAAAATCCTTGTTATGTTGTTTTCAAACCTTTAATGTCCTCCCTCCCCAAGGAGGGAGGTTGTGCTTAGTCCCACTGGGTCCAGATCAACAAGAGCAGATCAGAGTGACATTAGGTGTGTCCTGCTTATTTACTGCATAAACTGCACAAAACAGGAGACATAAGCCTCTCTCTCTCTATCGCAAGCACCAACTGGTGAGGAATTAAGTTATTCACATCATTTTCCCCATCTCTTTTAGAGTAATGGACTTGAAAAGCTGCCCGAACGAGGAGACCAGACCTTATCTTGTAGTAATCCTTGCATCAGATACAGCCTTACCTTATCACATCGTTGAGACGTCTCAAAGTGCTTCACAGAATGTACTGTCAAGTGGAGCGACTGTGTATTTTGTGGGCGAAACCTGGCAGCCAATTGTGCACAGCAGCCGATTAGCTTGACCCAGTTGTGCGCAGCTGTGAACAGCCTTTTTGGTTGGACACCAAAATAATGGTAGAAATAACAGAATAGGATCGATTCATGCCATAAATCGAGAGAATATGAATTAATTGTTTTGGCCAACCAAAGAGAGTCAACCAGGGCCTTGAGCTAGGTCTCGAGGTGGCAAACAAACATCAGACCCAGAAGCAATGAGGATATGGACTGACTGAAGCAAACTACATACTAAAAACACTGCAACTCGTCCCTTCCCACCCCCACACCCCACCGCCACAACAGGTGAACGGGAAATCTAATTAAAGGCAATGTCTGAACCCATCCGGATTGTTCCCCAATTCCTGAGAGTTACAGTGGAAGCTGCAGAGGGAGGAAGTTTGAAAAGGGGAATTCATGTTAAATGCTGAGGAAGTTATAACAATCGCTCAGACAGTTAGTGAACTCCAGCCTGAGGCCACATGCAACAGTCAGGATTTGTCCAAATATGTCAAATATTCCATGGAAGAATTCAAAAACCACATGGCTTTGAACCAAGGGTTTGAAGCCAGAAGTGAGATACACATCAATTTATGCATTTCAACCAATCCTGATATGGAAAGAAAACCAGATACCGCACATTTTTTCCTACGATTTTTCCCCCCCCTGTACTCTGAAGTAGGCCTGAGCAATTTGGTATACAAATCATTGCTCAACTGTATAACAATTTGCATTTATGCAGAGCCTTTACGTAAACTTCTCAAACTTGCGCTCGACAAACGCGGCAGCAGAGGCCAAGCAGGGAAAGAAAACGATGAAAGATGGTGGCTGACAGAGAGAGATGGTTCCAGGCTCAATCAGGCTTAATAATAATAATCATCATCATCGCATTTGATACAGTGCACTACCACATCGTTGAGACCTTTCTCGAAGTGCTTCACGGAATATACTGTAAAGTGAATTGACTGTATTTGTGGGCGAAACACCAGTGTCCCACAAACAGTCATGGAGTGAGGGACCAATTTTTTTNGAGGGATTATTACCACAGGAAAGAGATGTGGCAATCGACTAGCAACCAAGTTCCTACTTGCTTTCTCAAGACCGTCCTTGATCCCAACCCTCACCCCCCGCCCCCCACTCCACCAGCTTGGGTCCAAATCCTTGTGACATCCACCCAATGTGAAAGGCGCTATACAAATGTAATTTTGTATTGGATTGGATTGGACTGCTCAGTTAACAGATGCGTGTGGAGTAAGCAAACTTGCCTACGGTTTCGCCCCACCTGGGATCGAACCATAGGCATAGGCTGCTATGTAACAGTGGAGGTATATTCTGGAGGGAGAGAGAAAGGACAAGCGAAATGCAACCTGGATTTCTTCTTCCAATTCCTATCCAACAACCCGTTGGATCATACACACGCAATGCATGTGTAAATGCAAGTTCTTGTACGATTGAGGTATGTACCAAAGCGTCACTTACTCTCGCACAGGCACTGTGTGGTTTGTCTACACTCACCCTGGAAGAATTTAGGAGGTTGAGGGGTGTTCTGATTGAGGTGTTTAAAATAATAAAGGGATTTGATAGGGTAGATACAGAGAAGCTATTTCTTCTGGTGTTGGAAGCCAGAACAAGGGGGCATCATCTTAAAATTAGAGCTAGCCCATTTAGGAGTGAAATTAGGAAGCAGTTTTTCACCCAAAGGATAGTAGAAATCTGGAACTCTCTCCCCCATAAGGCTGTGAATGCTGGATCCATTCACATCTTCAAGACTGAGGTGGATAGACATTTGTTAGGTCAGGGTATTAAAGGATACGGGGCAAAGGGCGGGTAATTGGACTTGAGGTACAGATCAGCCATGATCTTATAGAATGACAGAACAGGCTTAGAGTGGCTGAATGGCCTCCTTCCATGTAAGAATGATCTCTGGCTGAGGCACAGGGTGTGGCTGCCAATACATAGGGTAACATGAGTCACTGTGGCTTCACGACATGAGTAATGAAAAGGGGAATGTGCTCCATAACAGAGGAAGTTATAGCCCAAGGCAGTTAGAGGAGTTTTAACTTCACTAATCTGATCTCCCAATTTTTCTCCCCCCCCAAAAAAACATTTTCGTCTTCAGCTGAGAGATCAGCTGAGAGTTCTGCTGATGATGAATGCTTTGCTGTGTTGCTCCCAGTGCCGACGTTACAGTGAATCCTGTGAGACGCTTTGAGATGTCTTATTGATGTGATAAGGTGATGCGTCAAAAGTAAGGATTTTGTTTTTACTATTTGTGTCGTTACCACTCTTGCCCCTCGAGTTTGCAGTGGTCGCGCCTTCCATTCCACCATCGGTGGCCACGCTTTCAACCGTTATGCCTCAAAACTCTGGAACGCTCTTCCTCTATCCCTTCGCCTTGCCCCCTCCTTCCCTATGATCAGGTCACCCCTGAAGACCTTCCTGTTCGACCCTGCCTACAGTCCCCTTCCCCCAGCTCAGCATTGTGGCTCGCCACTGTCAAATGCTCTGGGACTCTACCCTGCTCGAGGAGCACTGTATAAATGCAAGTTGTTGTTGGTGGTTTAAACGGGCTGGTAGACAATAAACTCTAGCAGAATGCCTTCCTGAGAGAGAGAGAGAGAGTTAAAAAAAAACTTCTGCTTCTGCACTTCTCAATTGCCACATATATTGCTGTGGTTTTGTCATTATGCCATTTTTGCCACTATATCAATTGCAAGATGGAAAATAATGTTCAGTTCCAATCAGAACCGCCACACAGCACAGGTAGAAATCAGCATCTCATTACAACTTTTTTTAAAAAAAGATGTTTAATGGTAACCAGTGATAAGTTTATCTGATAACTAAATGCCAGGAATTTACAACCCATCTAATCATCCTTGGTAATCCGTAAATAAATAATCCTTGCATTTGATGTAGCGCCTTATCACATCGCTGAGACGTCTCAAAGCGCTTCACAGAATGCACTGTAAAGTGAATTGACTGTGTATTTTGTTAGCAAAACGTAACAGCCAATTGCATACAGCAGTGCCCCACAATCAGTCGTGGATTGAGTGACCAAATTATTATTATTTTTTGGAAGGGATTAATACCCCAGAAACAATCCACCAACCAACTAACAATCAAGTGCCTACTTATTGCTAGATAAACAGAGGCATGCGGAGTAAGGCAGCTTGCTGAGGTTTTGCCCCACCCGAGAATCGAACCCGGGTCCTCTCACTTGCAAGACGAGCGTGCTAACCACTATGCCACAGGCCTCCAAATTTTAACACCTCCGCCGTAATACCACAGCTCCAACAATGAGCTCTCCCCACAGCACTGCACTGGATTATCAGCCTCGAGTAGACGGGCGTTCAAAGTCCCAACATGGCACTGGAACCCACAAACTTCTGACTCAAGAGGCAGGAGCGCAACCAACTGAAACAACAAGCTGACAAGTCAAATAACTAAACCTAAAGGCAATGCATTTGATACATCACCTTATCAGATTAAAACATCTCAAAGCACTTCCCAGGAATTACTGTGATGTATGCGCTGTGTACAGTATAAACAGTAGAGCATTCATCTGCTGCACCTGGAGTCTGTTTGCTGTTAAAATATTCAATATTTTTAAGGCTCGGCAGCTGTGATGATACCTCAAAAAGGAATTTATTTCCACGTTGCAAAGTTCAGTGTCAGAGGCATTACATTTAATTCACGTTTATATTACTGCACGAGCCTTTAGGTTTAGAACTGACCAAGTGTGAAGTCACTTTTCACGCACAAAATCATCCACAAAACAATAACCCCTCTAAAAGCAAATTGAGTCACTCAATCCACAGCTGTTTGTGGGACATGGCTGTGTGCAAATGGCTGCCGCCTTTCGCCCACAAAATAAACAGTCACTCCACCATACATTCTGTGAAGCGCTTTGATTCATCTCAACGACACGATAAGGCCTTATATCAATTGCAAAGATTACAATATTATTTTGATTTTATTGTACCTTATTCTAAAATCACATCGAGTTAAAACAAAATGCTTCTCCGGTGAGAATTTAAACCCCAGAATGTTCTTAAGTTAAGGACAGATCTAAAGCCACAACAGCAAAAGGGATGATTCTGAAATGGAAAAAACAAAATCTGTAAAAATGTTATGGTACACAACTGTGACTGTGTTAGTCACCACAGCAGCTATTTCAAATGACTCATCTCCCCACAGACCACTTTGATAAGACTCCCAACAACAGCATTAACTTCCCAAAGTTTGGAAGCAAATCTCCCAATTTTAGGGCAAAAGCGTTCCTGTGAGTTCTTCAAAGCGATTAATGCAAAACCTGAGAGGTTTTTTTTAAAAAATTTTTTTGGGGAAAAAAAAATGCAGAAAAGTCTCTCTGAGAGTTTTGGGGGAAGATGTGATGTGATGTGATGTGAAGCTTAAATGGGAAGAGTGGTGAACGCCCTTTTTTTTTCCCCACTGGGGGGGGGAACGACTGCAGAGATGGGGTTTTATTCTTTAAAACCCAACGCACGCAGTTCTTTTTGGGATGGAAGTTGCAAAGGAGAGAGAGAGAGAGAGACTCCAAAAAGCATCAGTTGTTGCAGCTCACACACTGCACTGCACGACCACATCGGGGGAGAGAGAGAGAGAGAGAGAGAGAGAGTGCAGCATAAATAATCTCTGAAATATCATAAATCACAGATGAAGCAGTACGTTTTTTTTTGGGGGGGGGGGGGGGATTGAGGGGCAAATACCTCTGCTTTTACTTGGTCGAAATAAAAGTTGTGAGCACAAGAGAGATTGTGTTTGCTCACACACTCACTCACACACTCACTCACACACACATATAGACATATATTATATATATATTGTACATATATATTATATATATCGGATTGCAACGAAAAAGGCTCAAACATTCCCCAGTTCGCCCACAGGACACCCCCTGCAGTTGCACAAACCCCCCCCCATTCATCTCCTCGCCTGTTTTCACGCAGATTTGCAGGAATATTTCTGTTCAGCAGAAAATCTGGTCAACTCGAAAAGGTTAGGAGATGAGGAGGAGGAGGAGGAGGATTGTGGAAGGATGGAGGAAAAGAGGGGTGGAGGAGGAGGAGGAGGAGGGGGTGGTGGGGGGTGGGAGGGGGGGTTGGGGGGGGGGAGAGAATAAGGGGAAGAAATAAGAGAGAAAGGGAAGAGACAAAAGAAATGCAGAGGATTGTCACTTACCTGAAATAAAAATTCTCACTGATGCACAGAAGTGGAGACCCACAGATAGAGAGAGAGAGAGAGAGAGAGAGAGAAGGAGAGGACAGGACAAGTCTGTGCCAAATAGTTAGTTGGGTCACCAATATAACCTCCAGTGTGTCACACCCTCTCTCTCTCTCTTTCTCTCCCTCTGATTCAGCTCTGACCTATCGTGGAATTTAACGGTGAAAATGCACAGTGTGAGGGCGCTGCAGAGCGCAGCGCAGCGCAAACCGCATCCACCCGCAAATGTCCGGGTGACACTCGTTGCTGCTTTCTTTCCTTCAGAGCCTCTCAGACGGACACGTTTTTGGTAATCAGCATCGAAAGGCGTCTTCTTCAATGTGTCCGTCCGGCAGCTCCGGCCACTCGGTTGCACTGTCAACTGTCAACCCCCCCGCTTTAAATGGGGAGATTTAAAGGGGGCAGAGAGATGGAGAGAGAGATGGGGGTGATGGGGGGTGATTGGGGGTGATTGGGGTGATGGGGGGGTGATGGGGGGGTGATGGGGTGATAGGGGTGTGATGGGGTGATGTGGGGTGATTGGGGTGATGGGGGGTGATGGGTGATGGGGGTGATGGGGTGATAGGGGTGATTGGGGTGATGGGGGGGTGATGGGGTGATGTGGGGTGATGGGGTGATAGGGGTGTGATGGGGTGATTGGTGTGATGGGGTGATAGGGGTGATGGGGGTGATGGGGTGATTGGTGTGATGGGGTGATAGGGGTGATGGGGGGTGATGGGGTGATTGGTGTGATGGGGTGATAGGGGTGATTGGGAGTGATGTGGTGATTGGGGGTGATGTGGGTGATGGGGTGATTGGGGTGATTGGGGGTGATGGGGGTGATGTGGGTGATAGGGGTGTGATGGGGGTGATGGGGTGATGGGTGTTATGGGTGTTATGGGGTGATGGGGGTGATAGGGTGATGGGGGGTGATGGGGTGATGTGGGGGAAACAAACACTGGATGGGAGGTTTCTACATTATTTTCTGCAGAAGACCAGACAGAGCATCTACACTGGAACTGGGCAACTTTCACACAGGATGTGATTCAAACTAATCTGTGTCTTTCACTGGAGCCCAGTGTTACTCTCTCTAAGTGCCACAAAGCTGAGTGTTAGAGGAACGTAACTTAATAGTTAAATATGGTGTTTAATTGCAACATTCATTCATCGAAACCCCCACCACCACCACCCACACCCCCTGTTTTAAGCACAAGTTAGTGCAGTCTCTGGGATTGAATCATCCAGATAATTAAAGTTGCAAAATAAAGGGAGAAATGCTCATTGTTACTCAAATGCTGTATTAAAATCTAGTGTTGCATGAATCAAAAGTCATTGTTGCACAGATCTTATTTATTTATGTCTTACAGAATTTATGGGGTTGCAATAAATCTTGCCACCATCCACATTGCTAGATTGTGATGAACGTCAACCCAAAATAAATCATCTTTTTTCTTTGATCCTTATTTTTATTTTTTTTAGGGGAAAATTTTTCACTCCCTTAATAAGTGATTCAATTCTTTCAAACAGGGCTAACGCTAAGGGCGTGGCACTCAACGTGGAACATGCACAGGGACACGTAGACGTCCAATTTATCCTTCTAACTGCATGTTTTCTGTGAAATTAATTAGGAATTTACTGGAACAAGTCGCTGAGACTCTCTCTGCTCACACCCGGGCTTCCTAATTGCTAACATTTCCAAGTGGATGTCAGAATCCTGTAATTAAACAAACTACAGGAATTATTTACAAACACAAAACTATTACAGTGAGCGGCTGAGTGCTCTCTCGCCGGCGAAATAATAATACTATTCCTTTCATTTGATACAGCGCCTTATCAGGTCGTTGAGCCGTCTCAATGCGCTTCACAGGATATACTTTAAAGCGAATTGACTGTATTTTGCGGGCAAAATGTCACGATCTTAAGGCTCAACGTAAACAACAGGAGGAGGAATACGCTTCTCAGATCAAGAGTATTTGGGGGCTAAGACTTGAACTTTTTTGGTGGGGGTTGGGGGGGGTGGGTGGGGTGGGTGAGTATGTTTTATTTGAGAATGTATTTTCTCTGCAAATGTTATTCAAGACAAGGCCACAGGATGGAGATCTCCTGATGTCTCTCCTGGAGCTCAGATTTTACAGTACATCCTTTCCCAGAGACCCAAGGATGTAAATCCTCAGATGACTCAAACAGGAAGTGTGTTATTCACCAGAATATAATAATACCTACATCAGGAAATGCTTGCAGCTCATTATTATTGTGGTCTATGTTCCTCTTGCCTGTGAGCACACACACATACACACACACACACACACACAAATTATAGTATCAATAATCATTGCATTTCTTACAGTGTCTTATCATGTCAAAATGTTTCAAAGCAATTTGCAGCATTTAATATAAAGTGTAGTGACAGTTTATTTGTAGGTGAACGAAGGAGAAAATTTGTGCACAGTAACGTCACTCAAGAAACCACACAATGAATGACTAATTTTGTCCAGGGGATTGTTGGCCAGGAACCGGGAGAAACTTCCTTCTCTTTACGAATAGTGTCACGATGAGGAGTTAAGTCATACTGTATTAACATAGTGGAACAGTTGGGTCTGTTTCCACTGGAACAGAGAAGTTTATGAGGGGAGTGGAGCCCTGCAGGTTATGGTTAGAGCACTTATCTTGCAAGCGAGAGAACCTGGGTTTGATTCCCAGTGAATAAGTAACAGATTCAGGATTGTCACTGGAAGAAGTCAAGGGAAATGGTATAGGAAAGGTTTTCATTGCAGAGGTTTATTAAACATGGAACATATTTTGCCAGAAGTAGCTATTGAGGCTGAGATCACAACAATATTTGAAGAAGATTGAATATACATTTGAAGAGGGATAGTGTGAAAAAGAACAGGAAAAGTGTAGTGATTTGGGATTAGAGTGGAGCTGTAGTTTGATGGATCGAATGGTTGACTGACTCTTAATCCTAAACTGTGATTTCTTCAATAATCTTTTTTTACAACAACAACATGCAACAATATAGCGCCTTTCAGGCAGGGCAACATCTCAAAGTACTTGTTTTCCCCCAAAAAAGTA
The DNA here is from genome assembly GCF_018977255.1 of Callorhinchus milii. Taxonomy (NCBI): domain Eukaryota; kingdom Metazoa; phylum Chordata; class Chondrichthyes; order Chimaeriformes; family Callorhinchidae; genus Callorhinchus; species Callorhinchus milii. The sequence goes on from NW_024704749.1 coordinate 21,816,052, forward strand.
ATCATGTGGAGTCCTGTAGCTCTTGGTGAGAGCACTCACCTCTCAAGCAAGGGGACCTGGGTTGGATTTCCGGGCAGGGCAAAGCATTAGGCAAGTTTTCCTACTCCACGTGCCTCTGTTTACCTAGCAGTAAGCAGGAGCCTGCTTGTTAGTCAATTGGCGGATCGCTTTCCAGTGGTAATAATCCCTTAAAACAAAGTTGGTCACTCAATCCACGCCTGTTTGTGGGACAGTGCTGTGCACAATTGGCTGCCGCGATTTGCAGACAAAATGTAGTCAATTCACTTTACAGTATATCCTGTGTTTCTCGAAGTGCTTCGTTACTCATTCATCAACCTGCAGGAACAATCTTCCACAATCTAACTTCTCAAAAGCGCTCTGAGATGCTACTCTTCAAGGAGGGCGCTATATAAGTGCAAGTTGTTGTGGTGGCAATAAGACGCTGTATCAAATGAAAGGTTTATTATTATTAATATTGAATGTATTGCTGGTGATTGAATACTTCGATGATGTTTGAATGCACTCTTGGTGAACGAATGCTTGTTCTTGTGATGTTGTTATTGAAGAAATCACAGTTTAGGATTAAGAGTCAATCATTCGATCCATCAAACTACAGCTGTCCATCAAATCTCAACTCTTTATTCCTTGTCACATAATTCCTCTTCAAATGTATCTTCAATCCTCTTGCAAATACCTGCTGTGATCTCAGCCTCAACAGCTACACTCTGGCAAATTATGTTCCATAAATAATGTTTCAATAAATAAATACAATAATAATCCTTGCATTTGTTATAGCGTCTTATCACATCTTTGAGCCGTCGCGAAGCGCTTCACAGAATATACTGCAGAAGTGAATTGACTGTGTATCCTGTGGACGAAACACGGCGGCCAATTGCGCGCAGCGGTGTCCCACAAACAGTCGGGGATCGAGTTGATCCCATTTTTTTTTGGTAACCTCTGCAATCGAAGAGCTTTCCTTTAACCTGATAACTGACTGCATTGCTGGTGATCGGACGCCACGTGGCCCCACAAAACACATAGTCGCCGCACCTTTTACAGCGTATCCCGCGAAGCGCTTTGAGAACGTCTCGAAGACGCGATAAGGCGCCGCGTCAAATGCAGGGATTAGTATTATTATTATTATTATTTATTTATTATTATTATTAATATTGTTGTTGTTGTTGTCATTGCTGTTGGTTTGGAGGCTTTGCTGCCTGTGATTGACAGCCCTATCGGGAGCGGAGGGCACCGCCCACTGTTTGAGTGACAGCTGTAACCCCGCCCAGAGGAGGAGAGAGAGGGGGCGGGGCGGCGGCGGTGACCTCTGACTCCTCGGCTCGAGCCGTGTGACGAGGCGCAGGAAACCCCGTCGGAAGCCGCCGCCATCTTGGCTGAATCCAGTCCGAGTCGCCGCTGAGCCCGAGGCTTGAAGGCGTCGAGTTCAGGTCGCTGCCGGTAAGCGGCCTCCGCGCCGCGGGCTTCCCTCAAACCGGGGCACGAGGCTCGCTGTGGCCTCCCGCCGGGCCCGGGAGGAGGGAGGGAGGGAGGGAGGAGCGGGCGGCGGTGTTGTTGTTGTTGTATGTATGTGTGTGTGTGTGAGGTGAAGGGAGATATATAAATCTCGGGCCGTGAAGTCAAACGGTTTAAAGGCCTGACCCCCCCCCCCCTCTCTCTCTCTCTCTCTCTCTCTGTGTGGGTGGGGGCGGCTACACCCAACCTCCCGTCCGGGCCCCGGCGCTGCCTCTCGAGGTCACCCCTCACGACAAGTAGGCCTTGTGCTTTGTCCATCTCCCTCTCCCCTTCCTTCCTTCCTTCCTTCCCGGTCCAGGCGGTTTGCGGAGGGACTTAGGCCCTCGCCTCGCTCGCCCCTCAGCCTCAGCCTCTCCCCCGCAGCCTCTTACTCTCCTCCCTCGCACCAGAGCCTCCGGGAAGCTGCTGCTTCGTACAGCTCCGGCAGAACAGGAGGAAGAGAGGGTGAGGTTCTGGTACATTCGGTGCATTAAATGTCTGCCCCCCCCCCCCCCCCCTTCCTTCCTCCCTCCCTCCCTGACTGACTGTAATTGCTTTGCTGCATTGTGTTTTGAACAGTGCAGCGCAGTGCTGTTTGCTTCCTCCTGTGACTTCCGTACCATTAAGACGAGATGGACGTTGAGGGCGGTTGGTTTTTTTCTCAGGCAGTGTTGCAGGGCTTCTTCATCAGGTTCCTGAGATGAATTGACTTCCCTATGGCTCCTGTATTGTCCTTTCACCCCCCACTCTGCTCAGTGCAGTATTTACTTACCACCCAGGCAGGTGCAGTTAGCTGATTAATCGCACTGGTACATTTAAGAAGCACCAGTGAATGTTTTTGACACACTTGGTTACAATCCACAACATGTACTAATAAGTGAGATGCCCTTTGCCTTCTCTCTACACCCTCGAAATATCGTCAATTTCACGTCACAGTATATTCTGTGAAGCACTTTGAGATGTCTCAAAAGACTTGACAAGTCCCTATGTCAAATGCAAGGATTATTGTTATGCTGATGTAGTACCTGTTGTGACTCGTAACCAAGTGTCAACCAAAATGGCTTTAGGATAAAATCACAATACTTCACTTTTAAAGAGTAGTTTCTGAACGTTTAAAAAAAAAAGGTACCACATCTAGGATTATGGTAAGAATGCAGGGGGGAGATGGAATTGGTGGATGTTTTGAGTCTTGTGGTATTTTTTCATTTTATAGAAAAAAAATCAGCGCTTTGTTACCATAAAATAACAAATGGTGAACTTGTAGATAATTGTTGAGAAGACGTGAAAAAGCACTATATCAAATGGAAGGATTATTATTATTGTGCATCTAATGCTGGGTTTCATCAGGAACTGTTTTGAGTATCTACTGATGTCTGTGGACTAAAGTTGGGATTTTTTGCAGTGCCAATACACAATATAATTAATTCCCTGTTGAAACAATCACTGTTTCAATCTGAGTGATTTAATGTATTGGAATGTTGTGGGATATAAAAAAGAACTGATTGAGACAGACTTCCAAACTAAAGTTACTTGTTGACAAATCAGATGCAGGCTAGTGTTCTATTAGCTTAATATTAGGTCCACAGTATTTAAAACGTTGAACAATTAATGTAAGCATTTAATATATCTTTAAGATGCATAAACGTATATAATGATACTACTGTCTTAACTAACTGGGATAAGAGGTCTTTGTATGTCTAATTTTATGCTTGCTTTGTAGAGAGAGAGGGTGTATTGTATGGGTTGTATAAGTTGCATTACTATAGCTAAAAGTTTTTGACAACTGTTTTAAATAGTCCCTTTGTCCAGTAACTAAAATATGCTCTTTGTGTTTTGTGAATTGGGTATTGCATTTCAAATTGATTCTGTCTCTTTTATTTCGCCCCTTATACCTCCTGCCACGATAATGTTAATGCTGGTCCATGCTTTGGTCCTACGAGCCATGGCTTAGTAACCATTATTCACTCTTGAGACTCCATAGTGAGTGTTAATGGATTGTTTAACTGAGAGGTTACTGTAACCAAGCTTGGTTCTGCCCCCACTCGGTGTCTGTGTGCATTCACAAGGATTCAGTAATAATTGCAGAGGGGGAGGGGGCTGTGATTTCAACTTAAATCTCCCTCCTCTTTCCTTGGCTGGCAAAATTGAGCCAAATTATGATGTTGGCTCATTCAGTATGTCAATGGGAAGAATCTATCTTTAAATTGTACTTCTGCACCCTAACTATGTAAAGAGTAAATATGGTTAAAATGAAATCTATAACAGCAATGTACCATTGACTAATAGCTCAACCTATTTTTTGCAGTTTGGAATAGGCCTGTCAGTGGGCGTGGAGGGTTGTTCATCTATGACACATATTTCAGACTTCTAGCAGCTGAGCTTGAAATCCCAGTGAAGCATGAGCATCAAATGCTTTGGGGTTGGAATGTGTTCTTTACTCTTTTTGTGGCTTATTCTAGCTCCCACTCCTGTATCCATTTACACCTCACAAAGCATCAAATCATAGTATGGTAGCTTTTGGTTCTGAATCCATTAAATATGTACCCCTTTATGTGGAAGATCAAACCTGCATTGGATTGGATTTTGTCGTAATACATAGTTAAAAGATTCTTTTTCGTAAATTTGACTTTGAATTAACTGTTAACTAGTTTTACACAGGTTGGCAAGGTATTCCTTGTTTGTATGTTGCTTAGTACGGTTTCAGTGAACTGGTGACCATTTTATGCATCAATCACACAGTGTAGCTCACTTGATGTGAGTATCAACTTTGGTATGAAGTGGTGCAACGAGGCTTGGGCTACAGATTTCTGACTGCCAGTGAGTTTTGCCGGTGGTGAGCAGAATATTGTAGTTGGAAGTAAGCAGCTTGACGTGTGTGTGTGTGTGTGTGTAAAACAAAAATGATCCTGCAAAATGATAAGCTTGTAACTAATGTTAATGTTGATTTGCTGATTGACGCCAGGCAGGACACTCCCATTCACTTTGCAATAATTGCCTGTTTCATTGTTGAGTTATCGTGGCCATAATTCAGTGATGGTGATTCAGATATTGTTTAGATTTGGCTTTGTTGAAGCATACTTGCTTGGTTTACTTGGTGTATGTACCAATGGATTGATGTAAACGTCAATTGTGAACATACTAATGGCCAGTGTAAACTTCTATTTACTAATAGGATGGAGCTGGATTCTTTCCAATAATTAATGGAGTGGCTCGGTTTGAAGCTGAACAGTCAACAATGTGTGACTCCTCCCTAGCAGTGGGCGGTCAGAATCATAGAGTATTACGGCATAGGTACGATGGCCTATGCCGTACCTATGCCGGCTCTTTGGAAGAGCTACACAATCACTCCCATTCCCCTGCTCTTTCCCCTTATCCTTGCAAATACAAGGTGCTCTTCCTCTTTCCTGCCCGCTTTTCTCCCCTGGGTTTTTTTTAAAAAAAATTAGCCAGATATAGAAAGCTGTCTTTTCTCATCATCACTTTTTTTCCCAAGTCCAATAACAAAGTGTGGCAGATTGCAACCAGTGTGCAAGGTGGCAAAACAAAGTGGAGTTTTGAAGTGCTGGGACATGTTTGTACCTGTGATTCTCGTCTCTGTGAGTTAGCCATGGGAAGGTGCTAATCGCAGAGCAGACATATGTACCTGAATCTTAAAATAATCTGAATACACTTGTGTTGTTTAGATTCTGATGTAATCCAGAAAGTTCTCTTTTCAGTTATGCATTTTCTATTTCCGTTTTATCCAGTGAGCTGAAATGAAGTTGATTTTATAACAAATTTCTGCCGATTTCACAAATGAGAGATCCGACTTGCTATCTGAACTCTAACTATATTTGAGTTTTTTTAAATTGGGGCTCTAATCTTTTAAATGGAAACGTATAGATCAAAATGCAGCATTGGGAAGTGCCTCTTGTGTAATGTAACTTGCTCTATCTGCAATGTGTCTTCATCCTCTTAAGGTTGACCCACTAAGGTTGTATCTCTGGATACAATATAAATATAATAATAATCCTTGCATTTGATATAGTGCTTTTCGTGTCTTCGAGAGTCTCAAAGTGCTTCACCGAATATACTGTAAAGTGAATTCACTGTATATTTGTGGGTGAAACCTGGAGCCAATTGCGCACAGCAGTGTCCCACAAACAGTCATCGATTGAGTGACTAAATTATTTTTTTTCTTGAGGGTTTATCATCAACCAAGTGGATTAAGGAAACTTGCCCAAAGTTTCGCCCTAGTGCGAATTGAACCCAATTCTCTCGCTTGCGAGGCGAGTGCTATAACCACTGAGCTACAGGACTCCACAGTATATAGTTTGGGTCACGACATGCCAAGCGACTGCCAGGATAGTGGAAGGCAAACTAGTTTGACCTTGATTTTTCGCCTAGCAAATTCTTATGTTCTTAAGTAGATTTGCTAATAGTCCAGCTACATTTCAGAACAAATTTGAGTTTTTGCAAAGTTAGGGCCTTCCAAGCTTGACTCTCCACAAACATCAATTTATCCAGAGCTCTGTAGTCCATATCTGTTCCCTCACAATGAGCTTCTCACTCCCTAAAAGAAATGCGCATTTTTCTGTCGGCAGTCTAGGATGAAACATGCCAGTCTTTGAAGTCCCAACTTATTTCAACCATAATCTCTCCTGGCGTGTGAGTGTTTGGCTGGCAGATAAGCAAGAATTGATTTTAAAGCTAAATGACATCTTAAAAGCAAATGTTTCCTTATTTTCTCCTGGGAGAGAAATTTGGCTCCTGTTTAAACTTCAGTCCAATTAAGACATCCATTTAGCATATTTTTCTTTGCTGTAAAGTGCTGTTGGTGTTCCCATTATCACAGGTTAGCTGAGTAACTGGAAGCTGGCGTTTGCAACTGGCAAATCTGAGGTGTGGTGAGACATAAGCTAAGGTTTCTATTTACACTTGGCATACCACTTTAAGGATGTTAAGAATTCCTGGGGTTATCTCTTATGAATACTGGCAGGTCTACAGAAACTTGTGATTCTGTCGTGGTCAATTCACAAATTGAGCTAGGAGTGTCCCACCAATTAGGAACTAAACTTGCCATAATTCCTTTGTTACTGATCTATGTAAACAGTCATCAAACAACCCTGGTCAGCAAATGCACAAGGACTGAGTGACTAGGAGCGGAATTACTACTACACAGAAATGAGAATGTGTTAGTGTCAGTCCTTGGGAAGTGCCAATCTTATACTGTGCGGGACAGGAACACAGAGTAGGTTGTTGAGCCAGTTCTGTTCAAGTGGATTGTGTCAATTACCTGTTTGCTTCCAAAGCTGATCTTTATTGCATCTTCCAAGTGGTTTGTCTTCATACCTTGTTGGGAGTTCAATAGGTGAAACCCTTTTGTTGTGAACATTCACTTGTAACAGTTGGGTTATTGGCTATTTAATGAGTTGGAATCACTGTGGTACTTGTGGTTTAAATGCTGTCTCCTGAGTGTTTTAAAATGCTGCATGGACCATCTGGTGAGTTGCTTTTTTNCAGCTCCACAACTGGAATACATGGCTTTTTAAAGTATTTCAATGAAGCAGTAATGTTACAGAACAGCTCTCTGCAATGTTGGTACTTCTGCTGTACTTCTGGAGCAGGTCACATTGCAGAAGACAGAATTCAGAACCCTCTTCTAGCTGTTGAAGTGGTAGAAACCCAAGAGCAGTATGCTTGCCCATGTCAGCGAGGTAGCTAGCTGGTAATGATAAATGAAGCTGTAGAATTTGCCAATATTGGGGTAGCTTTCCTGTGGTTGAATGTACCAACTATACAGAATGAATAGTTCTCTGTGATCTGCTAACTCCACATTGGCCTGTGCGCTCCCTCCGCTCAGCAAGCTCCAGCCTGCTCCACATCCCCTGTCTGACCCGCCCTACCATCTGTGGTCGGGTTCTCAGCCTCTCTGCTCCCAGCCTATGGAACTCCATCCCACAGTCCCTTTGCCTTGCTCCCTTCCTTGCCTCCTTCAAGGCTTGTCTCAAGATCTTCCTCTTTGGTCGCCCTCCTTACCCCTGCCCTCCACTCTTCCTGATCCCAACACCCTCCTCGGGTCCAAATACCTGACTGTCCAGCGCCTTGGGGTGTCCTCCCAATGTGAAAGCTGCTGTACAAATGTAATTTTTTGTTGTTGAATCGTGGAGAAGAGCTTCCATGTATCAGTGATTGTGCTTCTTTAGGTTCACTCTCTGACCAATTGTTCTTTCATCACAAAGTGCTGTGCAGAGTTAGATTTGTGGATGAATATTGTTTAAAGTGAATTGCAGCATTTACTTGATGAGTAAATTTCTAAAACAGATGATTGTATTGATTTTTCTTTTCTCTCTTACAGCCAGAATGGCTACCGCTCCGTACAACTACTCCTACATCTTCAAATATATAATTATTGGTGAGTGCCTTTAATGTGATCGTAGTTTTAGACTGATTGCTGCTCTCTTATACTGCAAAAATGCAACAGACTGGATGGGGGGAGGGGCAGGGGTGGGGGAAGCTTCCAAAGGTTGAAATGAGAACAAAGTAGTTGCTGTTTTTATTGCTCACTAGGAACAAAATGGATGAATCCTTTGGTAATGTTCTTAAAGATCTTGTTTTGCTAAATGCTCTCCAGTGGTGGAAAGGCATCAATAAGAAAATATTTCCATTTCTTTTATTGGCAGAACTTTTCTCCTTGTACGTCAGCTCACTAATAGTGGTGTGTTCTCCATTTAACTGCTCTTGATAGTATCACAGAGGAAACAAAACTCATCAAAGCAAGGTCTTTGGGTGTTTATTATTGCTCTGACTTTCATTTACAGAGATTGCATTTGGTTGTTTTTCCGTTGAGTAGGGGGCTTGCTTGAAGCTGATGCTATGATAATAATCCTTGCATTTGATATAGTGCGTAATTACATTGTTGAAACGTCTCAAACCATGCCATAGAATATGCAGCAATGTGAATTGACTATTCTGTGGGTGAAATGCGGCAGCCAATTGCACACAGCAGCATGGATTGTTTTGCCTCTGGAACCAAGAGGATTCAGGCCTATGGGTAACCAGTCATTCAGAGTAAACCAAAAGATCAGCGTTGCTGGGTTTATCAGTATTGCCCGCACTATCTACAAGTAAACTCATTATAAAACTCCCAATTGAAAAGTTTACCTAGTAATAAAGCCACTTGCGGCTTGAACCCACTGTCTCAGAGATTACAGTCCTACCCACTGAGCCAAGCTAACGCCTAACATTCTCCCAGTTGGTTCCCCTGATACCATCAGACTACTGTCTGCTGCGAAACCCCAAATGTTCCCAGTCTAATTAAAAGCAAGGTTTATTATAATTAAAAACTTCTTATTCAAGAAAGATTTAACTACTAAAATCTCAGTTTTATATTAGATAATAAATCCACTCACTACTACAATTGACCACAATTTAAGAGGTTTACAGCAAACTTGAGTGGATTGTGCTTTCAGGATTTTCATTTGTAATTATAAAGATCTATCTTCTATCAACCATCTTGAAATTACTAGCTATTCAAACACTAGATGTAAATAATTCCATGCCTATTTCTTCCACAGCAAATTCCTAACAATGAATATTGCATAAAGTGACCCATTTTTGCTCTTCGTGTTGAATACAAGGACTTCTAGTTTTATAATAATATTTGCATTTGATAGAGCGCCTTATCACGTTGTTGAGATATCTCAAAGCCCTTCACAGAATACCTTATAAAATGAATTGACTATTTTATGGGCAAAAAGTGTTTTAGAGTAAAACAACAACAACAAAATTACATTTGTATAGTGCCTTTCACGTCAGGAGGACGTCCCAAGGCGCTGGACCCAAGCTGGGGGTCGGGTGGGGGAGGGTGGAGGGCAGCAGGGAGATTGAAAGCAATGGTCAAAGAGGAGGGTCTTGAGATGGGTCTTGAAGGTGGCAGGGGAGGAGGCAAGACGGAGGAACAGCGGGATGGAGTTCCAGAGGGTGGGGAGAGAATGGCGGAAGGCCCACCCGCTAATAGTGGGGCGAGGGAGGCGGGGGACATGAAGCAGGCCGGTGCCCGCTGAGTGAAGGGAGCGAACAGGATGGTAGGGGGTTGGAGAGGTAGTGGGGAGCAAGACCGTGGAGGGCTTTGAAAATGAGGACCAGGATCTTGAACTGTATCCTCTGTGTGATAGGAAGCCAGTGGAGTTGGGTGAGGATGGGGGGTGTGCGGGAGAGGACATGGGCTGCAGAGTTCTGGATGATTTGCAGCCTGTGGAGGAAGGAGTTGGGGAGGCCGACAAGCAATGAGTTTGCATGGTCGAGCCTCGATGTAATGAAAGCATGTAAGAACTGGCAGTATGAGGGTATGAACTGGCAGTAAGCTAGGGAGCACTAATGCTAACTTCATTCCTGTGAAACTCACTTCAGTTTTCTTTCAAACAGGGGACATGGGTGTAGGGAAGTCATGTTTGCTTCATCAATTTACAGAAAAGAAATGTAAGTAGATGCTGTGCACAGACATTTCAACCATAATTTACTTCTATATTAGCACCTTTCACTTTAGGACTTTTTTATTATTTGGTCAGCCGAATATCTTGATACTTATGGAAACCCATCACCCATGCTTAATAGTATCCAAACCACGTTATCCAGATAAGATTTCTGCTTATGTGTGCCACCTACATGTGTAATAGAATGCACTTCTGGGCTTGGGGACCCCAGAGTGTATGTTAGGGAAATTGCAGGCATTTAATCAGCTAACACTACGTTGTCTTGTCATTTGAAAGCACTGTCTGGCAAGCTTTCCACTGCATTTTCAGCTTTCCAACCCTACCCGTAAGGGTTTTGGGTAATAGGACGTCAGTGGGGAAATTCCCTGCTCCACATTGATTTCCCCCTCCACACTCCACCCCTCCCCAGCATCCTCGGTCCACAATCTGGCTTCATAGCAATAGAAACGCGAAATCTATGTATGCGCTGAGTTCTGGGTGGTTGGGTAATCGGGCTTCACTTTACTGATCCTCTTGCAAAGTTTGCAAATTAAGATCCCTAAAAGTAACCCACAATGAATTGTTTATGGTTAAGCCCTCTCTGAACTGAGTTCAGTATAAAAGAGGGCTTCATTGTTGGCTAAATCCAATGAGGCATGTTGTCTGTAGCCTGTTTCTGTTTAATGCCTGCGTTCCAATCTAGTTATGGCTGATTGTCCCCATACAATTGGGGTAGAGTTTGGAACCAGAATAATTGAAGTTAGCGGTCAGAAGATCAAACTTCAGATCTGGGACACGGCTGGCCAGGAGAGGTTTCGGGCGGTCACACGCAGCTACTACAGAGGAGCCGCTGGAGCTCTAATGGTTTACGATATCACCAGGTGAGCCCGCTCGTTCTAATCGCACTTCTGCTTGAGTGTGTTATCAATTACTTGCTCTATTCACAAAGATGCAAGTCTCTTTAGTCTTCAGGTTGCTATACTTATCATTTACATGAAGTTGGAATTAATTTGTCCATATTGGATCAGTATCCATGACATGTTTTTTTTTAAATAGCGATGTTGATGGGATATTGCACCCACTGGTACCTAACACCAATTCTCGTGCTGTTCAGTGGAGTGTTTATCCTGCCTCCTCAGTGTTGTGATTCAGAATCATTTGAGCTTCTTGTGATAGCTGAGTGGGTTAAGGCAATGTCTGCGCAGCACAAAGCCAGGCAAATCTGAAGGCTGCAGCTTTGATATCCAATCTGTTGGGAGCCTGGGCAACAGTTGAGACTCTACAATTGGCCTTTCAGTGGGGGGTGAGGAATTGGCCGAGAGATTTCTGCTCTTAATGGTAACAACCCTCCCGCTCGGGTGAGGATGTGGATTTGACTGAAGTCACCATTGAGCTCCACTGTCGTGACAGCTCTATGTTGGAAGTCAAACAACCGATTGAACGATTTGTTGCGGGTTATCTTGTGCCTGCAGCGTGTGGCTGTGTAATCCTAGGTACAATGTGCGATGGTATAAAATCACCACCTGCGTCTCCATTGAGTCTCGTGAAGAGAAACTCTCTTTGAACCTCCACGAGAGAGGGGGGAACAGTATAGAAAGATCCTTGTGGGTTGGAGTTATATAATCCCCATGTCAACTGTTCTGCTTTCTTTTTCAGGAGAAGTACTTACAACCATCTTAGCAGCTGGTTGACAGATGCAAGAAATTTAACTAATCCAAATACCGTAAGTTAATGCAAAAGTAGCTATGTCTGACCACAGGGATATATTGCTTTAATAACTGTTCTGCAAAAAAAGCTATTGCTTTAATAACTGGTCTGATGCATGAAATTCCTCTGTGTTGCTGACTTGTTGAATTGTGAACATCTGTGCAATGTTTTGAGCAAGCTGCAATGTTTTAAAAAGGTGCCTGGCATGTGGGACAGACTTGAGACTGGTTCCTTGGAACAAGTTGCTATGAATGGGTTTCTAAAATGAACGGGCAAGTTTCTGAAAATTAGACAAATTTGGGGTTGTTAGAGGACAGGAGAGATGTATGGAGAATATTTTAGGTAGTTGGGTAGGCAGTGAGATTGACCAGCGTCAGTCAACATACTCTGGGTCACGGTGTGAGTGTGTGTAAGGGGCTATCCTGTTATATAATAATCCTTGCATTTGATATAGTGCTTTAGCACGTCTTCGAGACGTCTCAAAGTGTTTCACAGACTATGCTGTAAAGTGAATTGACTGTATATTTTGTGGGTTATGTACAGTGTGGAATTGTTGCTAGACGTGAACTTTGGTTCTAAGAATGCCTTTGTTGAAATGGGCATATCTTGGAGCTCGGTAACATTCTTGCTAAGTCTCTGCTTTGCTGTAATTAATCTGGTTTGAAATATCCTCAGCGATTAATCCCGGAAAAGGGCTCTTTTGTAATTTATTACCCTTCTAGCAGACAGGCAGTTTAATCAGCCCGGTTGCTAATTGGGACTTTGATGTTGACCTAATTGCATTTGTTGGAAGAAAGCACTTTAAATCCTGTAAATTTGCTCATCTTCTTACACAGTGTTATTTGTTGATAATGCTAACAAATGTTGGCTAACTTGTACCCCGCCTTCAGTGTTGGCTTGGTGTTTGTCAAGATGAGTTTAGAGATCAGTAAACTCACTTAATCTTATAAAACTGCGTGAACAGGGTAGCTCTCCAGGTTTCGCAGTGATCAAACAAGAATGTGAGGCAGGTTCAATCTCAAATCCTGTGTTATTTATTCTTCTTTCCCGTCCACAGGTGATTATTCTTATAGGAAATAAGGCAGATCTTGAAGCTCAGCGAGATGTAACGTACGAAGAGGCCAAGCAGTTTGCTGAAGAAAACGGTAGGTTTGTTGCCTGCTTTCTCATCACATGTCCTCTCTGAGAAATGTGATGATGTGTTCACAGCGACCTGAATGAATTCTTCCAGTGGAGCCTTTTAGGTTTGGTGAGGGGAGGGAGAAAGTGAGGGCTTGTATTTTGCTCCATTTCCTGGCAGAGTCTAGTTCGTGTCCCAACAACTGGGAACCAGCAATTTAGCTGCCTGTTTGAGGGATGCCAGTCAGTCCTAGAACAGAAGAGGCCTCACTACAACAAAATACTGGTGTTTGGCCATTCAAGATATATTGTACATTCCTATGAACCTGAAGAGTTCTTGTACTGAAGGTGCATTGACAGCCTGTTCAGCTTCTGCTTTGAATTCCTTACCCGAACATTACCCTCATTTTAAAAAGTTGCTCGTTTTTCATTCGACGCGGTTGAGAATTGCATCAGACATGCAAGAGGAAGCCAGTGTGGAGAGGCTGCATGATTTATTCTACGGTTGGCTTGAATTAGGAAGCTTGCAGTTAATATTGCGCTCACAGCAAGCTTACTTCCGTAAATAACCACGGTAGGTTAATCAGAATCTTATGTTGGGGTCGAAATAGTTTGGAAGCTACAGAGAAAGCTGCTGCTTAATGATATAAAGGTATGGGGAGGTGTTGGTTGCACTGAATAACTGGGTTTGCAATGGTATGTGTTTGAGAAGCAGTGTTTTTATTTGATACTGAAGATTTTCCTGAAATGATTTCCACACTGCAGAAAATCTAACCCAACATGGTGACTGCACTATTCTAGCCTCCATAAGCCCAGTAAAAGGTTTCTGCTAACAAACCATTCATAGCACTATTGAATTTTGCCTTATTCAGTGACATTGTTTAAATAATAATTCTTGTGTTTGATCGACTAACGATCAGGTTCCTACTTACTGCTAGGTGATCAGAGGCATGTGGAGTAAGGAAACTTGCCGATAGTTTCACCCTACCGGGATTGTCAATCCAGGTCCTCTTGCTTGCGAGGCGAGGGCTCTAACTACTAAGCTACAGGACTCCACTTAAAGTGAGGACTGTATACAGACCGAGGTTCCGGGACTCCATGCTATGATGTCCTTGAGTAGAACTCAAACAGGGTGCAGCTGGAGAATATCACTGAGCCTCACTGAAGCCCAGAGAGAATTCTTGGCCCAGGTGCTGGTGATCAAGTTTGATTTTGTTTTGTTGCAGGTCTCCTATTCCTTGAAGCCAGTGCAAAAACGTGAGTAGCTGTTCTGGATATGCCTTTGAATGAATCTACAACAAATCTAAGGGAACACTACTTCAGTGAGCAAGTAGTAAACATATGGAACAGGCTCCCTAGGGAAACGGTGGAAGCAGAAAGTGTTGATTCTTTCAAGAACAAATTAAATTGATTTCTGTTGGGAAATAATATCATGGGATATAGTATATAGTTTGGGACATGATATGTGCAAGCGACTAGAGGCAAACCGGGTGGACCTTGGTCTTTCGCAGCAAATTCTTATGAAATTGAACTTTTATTAAACAGCCCATATAGCTACAGACCTGAGTTTGTTGTGTATCATGAAATGAAAATGTTGTGGTAAACAATGTAATTTTTTAATTGCAATAAAACCTGTTACTGACTTTGTACACTGTTGGTGCCTGTGGATAAAGCAAATTGGGTGATAAAGAATTATTCTTTACTCCATGGTTTTAACTAAATCTCTCTCACCCTCTCATGAGGCTGCTTATCTCATTAAAGCCTAATTTTATTACATTTTGACCCTATCCATAGTGAATTGAACCGACAACTTTAAACTGTTCAGACTAGTTTGTCCTCTTCACAATTCTAGGTTAGCAACTTTCTACAGTTTAATATTTTGAGTTCTGTATGCAGGAACAGAGAGGCTAAAACAAGTGGCAAACCTAATCAGCCCTGCCCTAGTAAGGCTGTGCTTTCTAACCATTGCTGTCTTCAGGGGAGAGGTGTCAGAGCTGCCTTTGAAACAGCCAGGCTTAAATGTCAGCTGTTTGTTGATGGAGATGAGATGTGGACTGTTTGATCTCCTTGATGCCTTATGTTGAAGCCTGTGGTTTATTTCCCCCTCCCTCGTTCTGTTTGCAGGGGCGAGAATGTTGAGGACGCATTCCTGGAAGCTGCCAAGAAGATCTACCAGAACATCCAAGATGGCAGCCTCGACCTGAACGCTGCTGAGTCGGGAGTACAGCACAAGCCTTCGGCTCCTCAGGGCGGCCGATTAACCAGCGAGCCGCAGCCTCAGAGAGACGGCTGTGGCTGCTAGTGGCCTTCCGCAAGCCAGTACGTCTCCCGACCTTTCACACCTTTCTCTTTGTCTGTCCAAGCAGTATTTCTAGCTGCGTCCCTCATCCGCTGATAATCTGACGGGATATATGCTGCTGTGACAACAGTTTAACACGATAAAATGGCTCTTCGCTAAAAAAAAAACCCACACATACCGTAGATATTGGATTACAAGGAAAATGAGTAGAGTAATAAACCTCTCTTGCATGGAATCTAGAATTGAAATATTTTCTTACTCATGGTACTTGTGGTAGTTCCTCATCATTCGCTCTCGTCTGTGATCTGAATTCTGTGATCTCGTATCGGCTAAATACTCAGGCCGGCATTTCTTAATTCCATTTTTCCCCTCTTTCCCCCCCGCCCTCTCATAGGGCCTGTTATAGACCTAAACCTTCCAGTTCAAACAACCATCTGTTCTGCCATAAACTGTTGTCCACATTGTTCAAAGTTACTGATCGGTTCTGTGACGGACACCGAGGCTTGGTACCAGATTGGGTGTCCGCCAGCCACATCGAGTGAGCTTGTTGCTGTTCGTGAGTTCACCCCTAGTTACATGTTTTCCCCGGGGCTCTAATTCCAGCTTCTGTCTTAACCTTGTAAATGATAACCCATCTCTCCCTCTTTTCAAGATACAAAGAAGGCTTTATTAGTGTGCTTTTTTGTCATTTTATTCTTTACATTTACTAACAAACAATACGTAAATATGTATAAAATTTGAAGGAAACTGAGCTAACATTTAAATACATCTGTGTGTATATGATTTTAATGAAGAAACCAATTGATTTACTGGCACCTGCTAGAAAAGTACCAGTTTGTACAGTACAATCTGTAAGTGACCATGTTGCCCCTTTAAGCACAGAATAATCACATTTTAAATAAAAAAAAGCAAAACAAGCAGTACTTTAACACTAGTTAAGTTTCGTATTCTCTTGTCTTGTTCCATCATTGCACTGTGGAGACTCTGCCGCTAACCCTGTTATTGTGCAATCGAATGTGTAATGTTCTCTGTAGATGTCTTGCGTTTATGGCTGTATTTAAATGCCTTATATTGTTTAAAAAGAAACTGGGTGAATTAATGCACATGTATGTGCTTTTATACTCACATTTAGGTGCAATTGTCCTTTCATGAACTGGAAAGAATTCCATTAAAAGAATAGATTGGGGGGGTTATTTTTAAACTTTATTTTGCTTTTTTTTGCATTAAACACTTGGTGGAATTACAAAATGGATATTGACCTTTTTTTTTATTATTTCAGGGGATAAACATTTAAAATACAAATGGTGATTAAGTTTGCCTTTGGTGGCATAATTGTGGTCGAAAATACTGCTGAATGCATCTTCAGTTGTGTAAAATGGGTCTACTGTTTAAGCATTGCATCGAATGTCAGGGAAGGAAGAATACTCTATTTTTCCCCTATATGTCTGATACACGAGCAGTCAAATCCTCGCACTTGTGTAGAGAAAACAAAACACCTTAGGGTCCTTGTACAGAAACGTGGGAATCTGCAATCTATTGGAAACTTGTCAATTTGTGCACTGTCCCTAGTTTGTAGTGTTTTAAGTTTCAGAATGTGAACTTTTTGTTGAGCTTGTGGGATAATTGTTGAGAGGAAAAAAGGAAGTGGTCAGGATTTTCTTGTCTTTGCTTAAAATGATGAGCCTTTGCTTCAGTGAAGTGTTAACCAGGGACCACAGCCTCGCATCCAGCGTGCAGGGAATGGGGTGAGGGTGATTCAATCTGATTCTGCTAAAGTTTGCTTTAGTTAATTGGTGGTATGAGATCTTAATTACTCCTGAACAGCTTTACAGTAGGTCTTGTTGTTTATATATCTGTGTCTGAAAAAAGAATTACTTTGAACTGCTGTACCTTTCATTTGATGGAACAAAATGCTATTAATCTGAATTTGTAAATAAAGTACCTGTATCTAGTTAAGTTGTCTTTGTAGTCCTTTAAGATTGTAACCTTGATCCTCGTAACTCCAAGACAATATTACTCCACCTCTCAATGTGGCACATCAGTGAGCTAAATGTATATGTTTAGAGATCTGGCAATGCAGTGTCTGTAATCATTCAAAAATAAACCATTTACCAGGTAAATAGGCACAGACTTTGGGATTCTGTGGAATAAACTATGCCAATCACAAACCCTCTGAATTGTCTCTTTACTCCTTTAAGAACCTTTCATTTTGGGGATCAGGAAAAGATTGATTGTACTGTAGTAAATTTCTGGCCCAGCCTGGCTGTTAGCGGTGCACAGTGTGACTGAAAGTACGTTCACATTTTATTCACCTACCTGCTGCCTTGATGTAGAATCAGAATATTACAGCTCTGACGGCTGTTTGCCTCTGACAGACTGTCCCTGATGTTAGTCGACTTGCCTGCACTGACTGTTCTGCAGTTGACCAAATTTTTAAGAACAAAAAACTGTTCTGGTTTCATTTACAGGTTTTTGAGTGAAATCCTAAATACTGATTCAATTCCACGTAACACACTTTTCCCATTCTCCACCTCCCACGTCAACCGGCCTTTTCAACAGTAGCTCTTCTCGGAAGCCTTTGCAGTGCCCGTTGAAGCTGAGCTGCAAAATACAATTCATTCACATTTAATGTGTTCTGTACTGGGTTTATCAACTCAATTTAGATGTTAATTTTTTTCGGGAATGATGGGATTTCAACAAAGTATTGAGCCAGTCACCACCAGAAGGTGGCAGTCTTTTAAGAGGATTCCAATGGTTGGTTGATCAGACTGATGACCAATATTAACTCTTCACCCTGCAGCAATCGAGTCTACTTTTAATCACTAACGCTTTTTACAGAAGTCCATTTAATTTCAGTTATTGATTTATTCAAATTTAGTGTTGTAAACGTGTGATTTTAAAACAATTTGCGTTTGCCTCCTTCAAGACCCATCTCAAAACTCTCCTCTTTGACCGAGCCTTTGGTTGCCCTCCTTCGCCCTGGCCTCCACCCTCCCCGATCCTGACCCCCAGTTCGGGTCCGAAACTGTGCTGTGCCTTGGGACGTCCTCCTGACATGAAAGGCAATTGTAATTTTATTATTGTTATATAACACCCTTCATGCGGGATAGGGTCCTGGAGAACTTGATAGTAGCAGAGTCTGACCCCGAGCCACAGGTCAAAAAGGTCTTAAGGCGGGAGTTTTAAGTGCAGAGGGAGGGGGCAAGACAGGGAAATTGAGGGAGAGAGTGCCGGAGTTTTGGGGAGTATTGACTGAAGGCATAGCCGATGATGGAGCAAAGGGGATGGGGGACAAACAGGAGGCCTAAGCCAGCCGAGCGGAGGCAGCAGGTGGTAGGTAAGCAGATTGGATAGAGAGAGAGGTGCAAAGGCATGAAGGGATTTGAAAATGAGTGCGAGGATCCATTGGAGCAGATCCATGGTATTTTTGTAACTCATTGGAATGTCTTGAAGGAAGTTAGCCTTCTGACCTGGAGTTGCAAATTCTTGTTATCCCTTGCTCTTCCCTCATTCCCAGTCTTCTTACAGGGAAAATAATAATAGCATTTGAAATAGCACCTTATCACGTTGTTGAGACGTCTCAAGAATGCTGCACAGAATATACTGTGAAGTGGTTGACTGTATATTTTGTGGAAGAGTTGAGATTCCCTCCTTTCCCACAACTCTTGAAGGTGCCACCCAACAACCAAATACTGAGGAAAGGCACTGCTAACTTTGCTTGCTGTGAGCTGTCTAAAATATTCTTATGCGAATTGTAATAAAACTTCCTTCCGTGCTTTCTAGGTGTGAAGTACAGCCAACAGGTAAGTAGCCCTGCAAAAATGATGGGCAAACCCATGTCCATTTTGTAGAATCTTTAATATATAAAATACATAATTTAGAAACACCAAATGTAAAAAAAAATCAGCAATGTACAAGTTTGCTCATGAATTCAGTAATCATGTAAGGACAATTAAATAGAAACCACAGTGCATTGAAATATAAAATACCAGCAGAGACCAGTTTCTAGAGATGTCATATGATCCACTTTCTCTGCAATCAATCCCAGCCAGTTTCACCCTGTGGCTTCCACGCTGACGGGTGCAGTGAGAATGCAGTGAATACTCCAGCCCACAGCTCAGCTCAGAGACACCACAATGTCTGAGGTAGGTGGGTGGGTTACCCTGAATACTCCCTTGGTTAATGGAACGCTAGCCATTTTGGGGTCCACTTGTCAACAGGTGAGCAGCTTCACCAACTTTCTCCTGTGGAAAGGACAGTTTTGTGAATAAGTATTGGGTTAGTTTAGAAGATAGTTTCTCTGCTCCCTAGCTTGTCTGATCTATTAAATTAACCAAACATGCATTGAGGTCAGAACACTCTGCCAATGCTGAAGCAAACACTTATTTTTGCCATATAATTTGCATTTTCAAATGGGGGGGGAGCCACGATGAGACAACCAACCTTAAAAAAGCTACCTACTAAATCAGTTTCTATTCTCATGCCAGAGTTTGTGCCAACTGCGTGTGAATTACAGGCAGCGTTGTGTAATGGCTCCTTGTCGTACATGGGACACAGTAAATACAGCTCAAAAAACAATTCTCTCCTGAGACTCAAAAAACCACGCTCGGCCTTCTGCCAACGGCAGTGGCCAGTGACGTTCACAATCACTCCCAAGTTAAATCGCATTGTCCCTGCCGAGATCAACAGCTCTCCCTCTCGCCTGACACAGGATCGACTACTGAACGGCAGCCAAGGCTCAGATCTAAACCCCAGCTCTGTATGTGCAGAGAATCGTTCTGGAATCAGCTGGATTTTTAACATTTCTTCTAATGCTATTAATATCCCTTTGTTTATGTTTTCCTATAATATTCATCGTTCAAAGGTAATCATTGGAAATGTTGAATGATCAACATGTGCAGTTTTAAAGTGCCCAAGGGTTAAACAGGAGCTGAGACGATCCTTAGGCACTGACTGGAACATTGCGTTCGAGGTCACTGGCTCCGGCCACTGATGCCCGTAATTCACATGTGATCCAGGAACTGTTTACAGTCGTCCCTGCCCACAACCTGTGCACTCTTCAAATATTGGACAACTCACTGCAATGAGAGTCCTTCTAGCTGAGACCACTGATAGTTTCAGGCCTCCGTGAGGCTCAGAGTAACATTGACTCAATCACACAGGACTTTCTTAAAGTGAGTGAAGAGGTATGATATTTAATCACCAGGGAATGACTCTCTGGCTGGCTCTCAATTCATTGCCAGGAGAGGGCGAGAGTGTGACAACATTAGCCGCCTTCTCATGTGTAACAATCACTAACATTATGCAGATACTGAAAGGAAAACACTTTGTTGTTTTGGAAATCATTTTGGTGCTGGTGTGTAGACACCCTTTCTGACAAATATCTTGCTTTAACTGCTGTAAACGCACGAAACCGGAATGACTACCGTGTGGCTGGCTCTGCACCCAGACCTGACAGTGAACCGGGCTTTAACTTCTCACCACAGTCCTCACCTGCGGCTGTGTGTTGATGGTGGGCCCCAGTGACGCCTCCTCTTCTGAACGGGGATCGGAATATTCCGTGTAGCGGAGACTAAACAAGAGAAAGGCAGTCAGTCATCACTTGGATCGACAAACGATTGCTCCTGAGCTAACAGGCCATTTATACTTCGAGGCATCCTCCTGTCGAGACAGGCGTGGTGTCAAATGCAAGGATTGTTATAATGGATGGGGCTGCGTAGTTAAAGGACTCGGATATTTTCTCGGACATTAAAAACGCTTTCTCTTTATAAAAGTTTGACTGAAGGCTGCCAATCAAAGACATGATTCTCACACACTGCTCGTTTGATAGAAGCGAAAGGCTTCCCTGCTCTGGGTCGATCTGTTACACAACAGGTTTTCGAGGCCAGTATCTCGCTCACTCACTGAGCACCTCGTGCCCGAGGTCCAGCCACTTTAGTTATTAAATCACGACAATGTTCTGTTATTTCTTCAATGATGTAAGTTTGCGGGAATGTGAACATTTAAACAAACCAAATGATGCTCTTTGCAGTTTACCAATGATCCTGAACATGGTGAGGAAGCCTGTGCACAGGACAGTGGCACAGGTCAAGCCTGGGGGTTTGTCTGTGAAGGACTGTGTAGAAACACTCAGCACCTCGTTTTGCTGCTCATTTTATGACAGTCAGTCAGTTGGTCAGTCAGCTTATACCCACCCTGTTCGTTCTGTCATTAGCTGTGGCCTGGGACTGGGGTATGGAGTCAGTGGAGGTGCTGCCCACAAGCTCGTCCAGGGCATCCACGCGTTTCTTCAGACTGCTCAGGCTGCCCTCTGTCTGCTGCCTCCCCTTACACAGTGCTTCTGCCTGTTTGGACATGCTCTTCCGGATCTGCGCCTAAAATGAGTGAAATAAACCATCAGTCAAACCACAGCTTGGGAAAGGCACGCTCTCATTGGAGGTAAAAGCGGTTCTAAATGGGATTGTTTTTATAAAGAACAAGCTTGCAATTTACGGCCATCTTAAAAATCCTATTTGAAGTCACAGTGAAGCTGTGTCTATTGCAACCATTTTGCTCCCTTCTGATAACATCAAAAATAACTACAAATTACATTAACACAGCACTTTTCATGTCGGGAGGACATCCCGAAGTGTTGGACAGTCAAAGATTTGCACCTGAGCTGTGGGTTGGGATTAGGAGGGGTGGAGGGCAGGGAGGTGAGCATAGGGGAATGACCAAAGGCACAGTCAAAGAGGAATATGCTATTGTAATATACTATAATACTCTCCTATAGTTGTACAGGTTAGAGGGTTGGCAACAGATTCACATTAAAATCTGCCCTTTAGTTACAGCTTGTTGTCTTTCTGTTTCTTGTGATCAGAAGCAAATGGCAACAGGCCAACAAACCCAGGCAGGTTAGGCTGTTAACCTACGGGGTTTAAATTCAGATGATTGACAAATTAACTGGACTCAAGCCTCCTGCGACTTTTTCCATTGGTGCCAGGACTGACTACCTGTATGTGTTTGAGCTAATATCACACGGATGAACCATGTTCAAAGTGCATTTTAGTTTCCAATAGTTTGACAATGACTGATCGGAACCTTTGCCTGTGTGACCAGAGCAAACTCGAGGTACAGTAACGCAGCCCGATGTGGCTCACAGCAACTCTACAACCTTCAGGTGATCTTCCTGCTGCTGCAGCCTCTCCCGGAGCGTCTCTCCTCGCCACTGCTCATCCTGGACGGGAAAGAGGAATCGTCAGCCCAAAGCAAAAACTTGTTCTCTTCCCATCTTTCGCCCACAAAATATGCAGTCAATTCACTTTACACTGTATTCCGTGAAGCATTTTGAGATGTGATAAGGTGCTATATCAAATGCAAGGATTATTATTATCTTCATCACCATCATCAGGTAGTGACCGTGTAAGTCGGGGCTCAGTACCAGGGCTCTCTCTGCAGTACGTCAGTCATCACGACCGAAGACCTTCCTCTTCGACCGTGCTTACAGTCACCTCCTCCCTCCATCCCCCCCAGCGCAGCCACTGTTAAGCGTGAAGGAAGGTTGCGATATAAATGCAAGTTGTGGTAGCAGTAAATGGAGCGGGGACCTAACCTTGATGCTGAACTTGCTGAGGCTCCGCCTCTCCTCGTAGGTCGGGTGTCGGCCTTCATTGGCAGCGAAGGGGAAATTCTCCTTCAGGCTCTCCACGTCGCGCTGCTGCGCCGCCTGCTCCTCGCAAACAGCCTCCACGTCACTCCCGAGGTCCCCGCAGGAGTGGTCCAGCTCTCTCAGCCCACTGCTGATCTCTGCTTTGACATCCGAACGAAGGCCTCGTATGGCCTCCTTTATCTCCTTCTGTCGGTGCTCCATTTCCTCCCGACTTGCCAGCTGGAAGGATCGAAAGTACATGAAGAGGTTAACACCAGCAACAACACATTACACTTACGCAGCGCCTATCACGTCTGGAGGACGTCCCAAGGACCCGGACAGTCAGGGATCCGCACCCGAGCTGGTGGTTGGGATCAGGAGGGGTGGAGGGCGGGAAGGGTGTGAGTACAACAAGTTCTGTGCTCACAGAATACACATCAGAGCAAGTAAAACCAGACGGATATTTTACAATTCAATTATTTCTGGTGCTGCAAACGACTTTTCAGCTGGTGAAGCTTACAGTGCTCTATAAACACATAATAAGTATCAATGAAAGATGCTGAATGGGACAGAGAAAGTAAACTGGACAGTTACCTTCAAGTGCAGCAGAACACCGTGTCACAAACCCTGAAACTTTACAGTAACTTATTAACTCTAATAAGTTACTGTCTTGGGACATAGAAAATACAGTCACTCCACTTTACGCTCCTCTCCTGTGAAGCGCTTTGAGCTGTCTCAACGACTTGATAAGGCGCTATATCAAATGCAAGGACTTCCTGCTCTACTATAAAAAGCGACAGTTTAGGCAGAGTAAAAAGCACAAGAGGAAACATTATGGTGTTCACAGGTTAGTGAGTGAGTGAGTGTAAACCAGCCCGAGCCTTGCTCAGCACTGAGGAGCCACAGACCTGCTTCTGCAGCTCCAAGTATTCGCCTCTCGTCTGGTTCAGCTCCTTGATGACCCGCTTTGACCGCTCGTGGTTCTCGTGTGCAGCCTGGTCGATCGTGGACATGTCTCTGCGGAGACGACTGTTTTCGTATTTCTGTTCCTGTGGTGTTATGAAGACAGATGTTTACCCCCAGGCTTTACCTGCCATATTGGGGAGGGGGCTAACTCACGACACTTCTTAAGGAGGTTCTTAAAATTCGATCACACAATCCACCATTGTTTGTGGGACGCTGCTGTGCACAATTGGCTGCCGTGTATCCCCCGCAAAATAATTAACTTTACGGTATATTCTGTCAAGCGCATATTTTGAGACATCTCAACGACGTGATAAGGCGCTGTGTCAAACGCAGGGATTATTATTATTATAATAAGGAATCTGACTGGTTTCTTGTGTCACCAGGGAATTCTGTAAGAATTCCATGACCAAAGCAATTTACTTTGGGAGTGGTGTTCCCGCACCAGCTTGATAACATTCTGCAGAATCCACAGACATGTAGACTGGGTTCGGTGGGAATTCTCCCTCAGTAAAGTCGGACTCTCACTCCTGTCTCTCACGGCTGCTTCTGGGGAATTCTTCTAATGGGTTTTGCTTCATTTTAAATGAAACAAAAAAAGTTTGGCAAAATGGCAGGTAACACAACCTAGTCAAAATCCACCTCTTCCAAAGGGTCACCCCCTCCTCTCTCCCTGCTCAGTGTCCCACCCCTGAGATGATATTGTCCACAAACTGCGCTATATAAATACATGTTGTTGTTAATGCAGCTTTTTGTATCACCAGCCAATGATGGGGATGGTTTACCTTCCTCAAAACCCTGCTCTTCAACCACACCTTTGGTCACCCTCCAACCCTCATCCTTCTCCTTGCCCTCCTGCCCACCTTCCTGATCCCAACCCCCAGCTCTGGTGACTGTCTAGCGTTTGGGGCGACGTCCTCACGACGTGAAAGGCGCTGTGTAAATGTAATGTGTTGTTATTGCAGCACTGAGCTGAGCTTACATTCAGGGCTCTCTCCAGCTGCGCTCGCTGAGCTTTCAGCTCCTCCTTCAACACTGATACTCGCTTCTCAGCTGATTTCCTCTCGGAGTGAAGCTGCCCCTCGAGATGCCTCAGTCTGTCTGTGGACATCTCCATCTCTCTGTACAGACAGGCCAACTCCTCGCTCTTCTGCTCCAGCTGCTGCTCTTGTTCCTGAAGCTCCTGTCCTGTATCAGTACAGAGGGCAGGGTAAATAATAATAATAATCCTTGTATTCGATAAAGCGCCTTATCAGGTCTTCGAGACGTCTCAAAGCGTTTCACAGAATATACTGTAAAGTGAATCGACTGTATATTCTGTCGGCAAAACCCAGCAGCCAATTGCGCACAGCAGCGTCCCACAAGCAGTCGTGGATTGAGTGACCAATTTTTTTTAAAAAAGGGTTTATTAACCCCACAAAAGCGATCTACCAATCAACTAACAACCGGGTTTCTCTTTACTGCTAAGCAAACAGAGGCGCGTGTGTGTTTGTGGAGTAAGGAAACTTGCCCAACGTTTCACCCTGCCCGGGAATCAAACCCAGGTCATCTCGCTTGCAAGGCGAGTGCTCTTACCACTGGGCTACAGAATCCACAGTGTAAGAGCATGGGAGGAAGCTATTTGCTGGGCCCATTGGCCTTGGGCCGGTGTGAGCTTGCCCACTGGAGCTGTCAACTCTAAATAGGGGACATACTGCAGGCAGCAAGTTGTTCCTCCACGGCCTCCCGTTGCTCCTCGCTCTGACGCAGTGTCCGACCTCGTTCCTCCAGCGAACTGAACTTCCCAGCGACCTCCTCCATCTCATCCCTCTTTTTGGACAGTTCGGCCTCCAGTGCCTGCAGCTGGCCCTTCGCTTTAGCCACCGACTGTTCCAGCTTCACCTCCTCACATTTAACGTCCTTTTTCACTTGCAGCAAAACCTGAGAAAAGTCACGGAAAACTCAGTATATCTTTCCCGCACGGAGTCCCGTAGTGTAGTGGTTCACGCTCACCTCGCAAGCGAGAGGACGCGGTTTCGATTCCCAGGTGGGGCAAACTTGGCAGGTTTCCTTACTCCACAAGCCTCTGTTTACCGAGCATTTAGTAGGAACCCGGTTGTTATTCGGGTGGCAGATCGCATTTTTTGATTTTGTAATCGCTTCAAAAACAAAAATAAAAGAATAATTTGGTCACTCAATCCATGACTGTTTGTGGGATGCTACTGCGTGAAATTGACTGCAGCAATTCCCCCACAAAATATACAGTCAATTCACTTTACAGTACATTCTGTGAATCGCTTTGAGATATCTCAATGAAGTTATAAAGCGCTATATCAAATGCAAGGATTATATAATATATAATAATAATTTTTGCATTTGACATAGCGCTTTTCACATCTTCTAGATGTTTCAAAGCGCTTCACAGAATAATATACTGTAAAGTGAATTGGCTGTGTATTTGTGGGCGAAATGTGGCAGCCAATTGCGCATAGCAGCGTCCCACAAACAGTCGTGGATTCAGTGACCAAATTATCATTATTTTTTTTTCTTCTTGAGGGATTATTATCAGGCATGTGGAGTAAGGAAACTTGTCCAACATTTCACCCTGCTGGGAATCGAACCCATGCGAGGCGAGTGCTCTAACCACTGAGCTGCAGGACTCCACAATTGCATTTATATAGGCCTTTCACATCAGGAGGGGCTGGGCCATGAGGGGTTTGTACTAATAATAATCCTTGCATTTGACACAGGATTATTATTATTATAACATATAGCGATTTCTAACAGGACCGTGGGAATTAATTCCAGTAATGGGGATGATAGGTTGGGGATTGAAGTGCTCTGGGACGTGACCCTGCATGAAGGGCGCTATATAAATGAGTTGTTTTTGAATGGGGATGGGTGGTGACATTGAGAGGTCTCTTACCTGTTGTTGCTCCTCTATCCTCTGCAGTAAATGTGCCATCTCCTCCTCTTTCCTCGCCCCGTGCTCCACCCACGTCTGGTACTTCCTTTTGCTGTGGTTTAGATCCTCCTTCAGTGTTAGCTGCGCTGACAGCAGCCCATCTCGCTTCTTGGCGCCATTGAGAATCTCCTGGAAGTGAATGAATGAGAGGGAGTTACCCCTCAAACACCCGAACGACGCTGGAAACGCCAGCCAAGGACGATCAGCATCTGATCGAGAAAGCCTGTAGATTGGGGACTGATACCTGTTGTCTTTCCTTGTATCTCTCACTCAAATACATCAACAACAACAAATTACATTTCTATAGCGCCTTTCATGTTGGGAGGACGTCCCAAGGAGCTGGATCGTCAAGGATTTGGGGGTTGGGATCAGGAGGGGTGGAGGGCAGGAAGGGTGACCGAAGGCGCGGTCAAAGAGGAGGGTCTTGAGATGGGCCTTGAAGGAGGAAGAGTCGAAGGGACTGTGGGATGGAAACAAAGTGTGTGTTTAACTGCAACACATTATTACAATCCTTGCATTTGATACAGCGCCTTATCACGGCTGCGAGACATCTCAAAGCGCTTCACACAATACACTGTGAAGTGTAGTGACTGTATATTTTGTGGGCAAAAGGTCACAACGTGTGTGACACAATAACAACAACAAATTACATTTGCATAGCGTCTTTTACGTCGGGAGGACGTCCCAACACATTCTGTCGCACCAGCACTTTAAAGTAATACCAATCTGTGTTGTGCAGGCTGTTTGTAGATCTGAACTACAGAGCAGTAACCAGGGAAGTGACCAAGTGACTATGGTACAACAATAACAACTCGTCTTTGTTCACACAGGGCAGTGTCTCAGCGTGCTCAGCGTGTAACCAAGCACACACCCACAAAATATACATATATGTCATATAATACACGGTCAATCCACTTTACAGTATATTCTGTGATGAAGTGCTTTGAGACGTCTCAACGACCCGATACGGAGCTGTATCAAATGCAAGGATTATTATTATATTCTAGAAAGTAAAGCAAGTTTGAAATGGAAAGCCACGTTACCTGTTTCACTTGTTGCAGCCGATCCTTGGAATCTCCCAGATCATCTGTCATCGTCTTCAGTGCTGCCTTGTTCTCTACCCAAAAAAATATTTAGTTCTGATCAATGAAAAATCTTTCCCCTTTCATCTCTCTCTCATTGAGAAAAAAAAAGTAAATCCACGAAAGATCGAACAAACGATGCCGCCATCCACATATATGTAGTGTTTTTTTAAAAAAGTTAGTACATTTTTCTTTAGCAAAGCTCACAATGTTCAGTATCTAATTTCTATAATAATATTATTAGTATCAGGGGATATGGAGCAAAGGTGGGCAAATTGATTTGAGGTACAATCAGCCTTGATCTAATAATAATAAACTTTGCCTCAACGCGCTTCACGCAATATACTGTAAAGGGAATTGACTGTATATTTTGTGAGCGAGACCCGGCAGCCAATTGTGCACAGAGATGTCAACAAACCACAAACAATCGTGGATTGTGGACCAAATTATTGTTTTTGAAGGGATTAATAATAGAAGGGCGGAACAGACTTGAGGGGCTGAATGGCATTACTCCTGTACCTATGACCTAAATGTGACTGCCCACCAGCCCTTGTGTTTTTACCTTGCAGACACTGTTTAACGGCTGCTGTCTCCGTGGTCAGCTGTAGCTTCAGCACATTGGCCTGATTAATCTCCTCTTGTAGTTTCTGCAGCTCAGACAAGGCACTTCTGTGACTGTCTTCAGTGGTTGCCACAGCTCTGCGATGTTCATTAGCGCCCATGAAAAAACAAACAACAACTCCTGATGTAACAAGAAGCCACAAGCTATTTCAGGTCTTTGAAACCCGAACCTTAAAATCTTTCCGTAAAAATACAGGAGCTGAAAGGCAGTGGGTTACAGGTGAGGTTTATATTTGTTTCAGGTCAGTCTAAGTTATGATATTTGCACACGGGACGGGAACGGGAACAACAACAACTCACATTTATATGATGCCCTTCATGAAGGGCAGCGTCTCGGAGTGCTTTAATTTGATATTTGACACGAGCCACACAAATAACCCACTCCCCCGCTCGCTCCCCGCGACCTTTGCAATGATTTTCTTTTATCCAGCAATTATCGAATTCCCCTTTTAGAAGGTTTTACAGTCTCACCCGAGCCACAAATCCAGCAACCTTTCCAGAGCCTTGGAACATCCTCCAGACGTGAAAAGCGCTATCCAAATGTAACTTATTGTTGTTGTTGGTGCGAGGTCCAGAATTAAACAACAGAATACAACTGTTTGTGGGACACTGCTGTCCGCAATTGGCTGCCGCGTTTCGCCCACAAAATATACAGTCAATTCACTTTACAATATATCCTGTGAAGCGCTTCGAGACGTCTCAACGACGTGATAAGGCGCTGTATCAAATGCAAGAATTGTTATTAGTATTATAGCTCCTTACATCTTGCTCTGAGACAGTCTGTCATCCAGCAGGTGACAGCTCTCCCCAACACGTGTCTTCTCCTTCTGCAGGGATTCAATGCTGTCCCGAAGGGACTGCAGTTTGGATGCCAGCTGCTCGCTCTCGTGATGATCTCTCTCCATCACTTGCTTTTGCCGTTCAGCTTCTGCGCGGTGCCGCTGGGAGGCAAACTGCATGTTTTCCAATTTCCCCTTCTCCTGTAAGGTAAATGGCGCTCAGTAAAATTTCATTGCTAAGCTACCACAGAACAAGAGCAGAAAAAACCACCCGTTCCACAAAGCCTCAGCTTCACAGAAAACAAGGTACCATTTTGTGTCACAAGTACTCAACATGTGTCAGATAGAAACAGGCCACTTGGCCCATCAACACTGGTCTTTTTCTCTACGTGAGCCACTCGAGTCTAACCCCACTCTCCTGCTCGCTCCTGACAACAATAACAAATTGCATTTACACAGCGCTTTTCACGTTGAGAGGACTTCCCAAGGCACTAGACAGTCAAGGATTTGAACCCGAGCTGGGGGTTGGGATCAGGAGTGGTGGAGGGCAGAGGTAGGAGGGTGACCGAAGGCGCAGTCGAAGAGTCTTAAGACGGGCCTTGGCGGAGGCGAGGAAGGGAGAGAAGCGAAGGGACTGTGGGATGGAGTTCCAGAGGGTGGGGGCAAAGAGGCTGAAGCCTGACTGCCAATGATGGGGCGGGCAGAGCAGAGGAATGGAGCAAACTGGAACACAGGTTGGTATGGAGTTAGCAGGTCACATAGGTAGGGAGGAGCAACATTCGTTTCTTTCAAGCATCTAACTTATAAAATAATCGATGGACGACTTCAACAATGGTTTTGAGAAACACAATTACACTTCCAAACCACCTTAAAGTTTTTCCAGCCTCTTCTTGTTCTCCATACATTATACACTTGCTTTTTGTTCTCTCAAACTGTGTGAGGCCCCAATGAGCTGCCTTAAACCCACAACCTTCAGCTCTTGCCTGCAGTGCCAGACTGTCCACCACCATGAGCAGTGTTTGCTAACTCCACTGAACTCTGGTCTCGGACGGTGCACGAACCTTCAGCAGCTCGCCCTGTGTCCTCTCGAGCTCATCCAGTTTGTGTTCGTGCTGCAGCTTCAGGCCCTGGAGCTCACTGGTTTCCAACTCCATCATCTCCAGCACGTGTTTCAGCTCTGGGACAAAGGGCAGACATCAAAACACAGACATGCAGACAACAGCTTCCAACTGATAGTTACACAGCAACAAATTATATTTACAGTGGCTTTCACGTCCCAAGGCGCTGGACATTCAGGGATCCACACCCGAGCTGGGGTTTGGGATTAGGAGGAGAGAAGGGTAGCAAGGGTAGGGGAGGGAGGGTAACCGAAGGTGCAGTCGAAGAGGAGAGTCTTG
Source organism: Callorhinchus milii (assembly GCF_018977255.1). Classification (NCBI taxonomy): domain Eukaryota; kingdom Metazoa; phylum Chordata; class Chondrichthyes; order Chimaeriformes; family Callorhinchidae; genus Callorhinchus; species Callorhinchus milii. The sequence goes on from NW_024704749.1 coordinate 21,846,552, forward strand.
AGAGGGATAGGATCGCACGCCTTCAGCCCTGATTCTCTTTTTAACCGAGACAAGCAATTAGAGTTACACTAATTGGACAGAAATATAATTAATTTGAATTTACATTAAATTATCTCCACTTTTCCCCAGTCTCTAAACACAGCACGTTTCAGCACAGAAAGCAGTTTTGTGTCTGTGTCACCTGTTTTTCTACATTCCTATCGTAGCAAAGCCCACATCCTAATAACCCCCTGATGTTCGCCTACAAGATACAGTGACTACACTTCAGTGTCCTGTGAAGCGCTTTGAGACATCCTTCTGACGTGAAAGCCACTTCGTCAATGTAAGGATAATGATTTTTATTATGGAAGAATTCCTTCTAACGTCTCCCAATTTTCACCCTGTTAACTCTCCAACTAAAGGATTTATTTTTTGGTCAACCGGGTGTCTGACACATGCGGAAACCCATCACTGTTGCTTAAGAGTCTCCAAACCAAACTGAGAATTCCATGCATCTCACCTACACATGCAAATCCCAGAGATAAGAATGGAATGTGCATTTCGATAGCTTGATATTCGCAGTGAGGAAGAAACTTTGTATAGATTTATTTGAGCAGTGAGGCTCTTTGAGGCATCTCAACTACGTGATGAGATGCCACATCGACTGCAAGGATTAGTATTAATAATCCCTCCCCCCAAAAATTGATCACTCAATCCACGACTATTTGTGGGACCCTGCTGTGCGCAGTTGGCTGCTGTGTTTCGCCCACAAAAGACAGTCAATTTACTTTACAGTGTATTCTGTGAAGCGCTTTGAGACGTCTCAACGACGTGATAAAGCGCTGTATCAAATGTAAGAATTATTTTATTATAGCAGTGAGTGCCTCCCGCGAGCTTGTAGCGAAACTAACCTGTCTTGTGCTTGATTATCTGTGCAAGGATGATCTCAAGCTTGGCTTCTGTTTGCGTGATTTCCTGTTTCGAGAGTGAAAGGTGTGCTTTCTTCTCACTGATCTGAGCGTTCAGAGTCCCCTTCTGTGCACTCAGGTCCTCCAGCAGGCCCTTCACCTCCTGGAAGAGAACATTTATTTCCCTTTAACCTGAAGCAAGTCACATCTCCGAGCTCTTAGTCTCTTCATTTCAATTTAATTACCATCATTGCCAGCAAGTATCATATCAGCTGGTGTGAATTTACATTAAACTTCTCACTTACAGATTACACAGTCACTACACTTTACAGAATATCCTGTTAAGTTCTTTAAGACAATGTGAGAGGTGCCGTTTCAAACAGAGATATGGTGTACTGCTAGAATCTACCCTGCTAGAATCACACAGTTTGCCAGTAATATCACTGTTTGGCAAGCTTTCCCACTGCTTGTCCAGCTAGGACCACCCTGCCCGTTAGGTCTTTGGCTTACAGGGTCAGGAGCTGAGTGGGAGGATTACCTGGTCTGTCCTTCCAAGTCCTGCTGATGTGTCAGGTAGCAAATACAACCATTCTTATTTATTGATCAATATTGGGATGAAAATGACATTGTTTTTGTGATGAACACCCAGATTTAACTCCCCCTGAGTTAGGGTTAAGGTTTGTCTGTACACTGAAAATATTGCTCAGTCCTTTTTTCCTCACTGACCTGGATCTGCCACTGTTTGTCAGCCACCTCGGTCTCGCCATCTCGCAGCACCTCTGACAGGTTGGCTTTCCGCTTGTTAATATCATCCTGCAGAAGGTGCAGCTCCTCTTGTTTCCTGCCCAAACACCTGTCCAGCACCGCCAACTCCTCCTGCTGGGCTGCCACCTAGCTCCAGAGGAACAGAATTGTGGTCCAACACATCTCGAGCGCTGTTGTGTGCGTCGGTAAATTCACGTATTCTGACCAAGATACTGCACCTTAATTTACACCTAGACTCATCGTGGTGCAGGTTGTCCTCTTCCTACCATAGCCTCCCTACCCTCTACCCCTCCTCATCCCAACCCCTAGCTCGGGTCCAAATCCCTAACTTTATCCAGCACCTTGGGACATGTAATTTGTTGTCATTGGGGTGGCAGAGCCCTCACAGATTTGCGTTTACTATGTTAGCTTCTGGTTTACACTTTGCCCTCCCAACTCTGAGGATCTGGAAATTCCCTCCGTGCCTCGTACGTACAATTTGCTGGCTGTGGGGGTGCGGGTGGGCCTCAGACTTTGCTGCTGTGGGTGAAAGCAGCCTGGGTTGACATACCCTCGTCTGATAGTTTACTCCACAGCTGATATGAAGCAGGCTGATGGGGAGTGTTAGAGGTAGAGTCCTTTCAGGATCCTTCCCAAACTCTCAAATACCCAACACGAGCAGCTCCTCCTGTTGGTTGAAGCAACACAAATCGCTTGGATACTTGGGTAAGTGCACGGGACCAGGAAAGTGCTTCCTGGACACCTGTAATCACCTGGTTATTCAGCCTCTCCAGTTCACTCTCTCTGTCCAGCAGCAACTCCTCGGTTTCTTTCAGACGCTGTTCCTCTCTGCTCCTTGCCTGTTGCATTTCTTGCTCCAGTGCATCTAAACTGTGGATCAAAAGAGCGACGTAAAGCAAAATGTTGCCGAGTCTGTGCAAATCCTAACCTACCCAAACCTGGGCGCTCTCACATCACTTCCCTTCCCCTACACGAGGGAGTCTTCTGTGCAAGCGGCTGCTGAGACCACAGCAATTAAAGGTTAGGTGAATACACAGCCATGTTATTATTATGGATAATAATAAAAATAATCTTTGCATCCGATACAGCGCTTATCACGTAATTGAGACGTCTTAAATCCCTTCACAGAATATAATGTAAAGTGGATTTACTGTGTATTTTCTGCGTATTTACTTTAGTCTGCAGAATGAAACGTTGGAATACAGTGTTAAACTCAAACCTAAACTGGAGCAGAACAGGGGGATGGTATCATACCATTGCTTTATACCTACCTTACTGACATTCTCTCCTTTTTCTGAAAAATTGTCTGGAACTCAGAATTCTCTGCAAACACGGCTTTGTTAATTTCCCTCAGAACGCTCTCCTGTTCAGCCTTGTGTTTCTCAAGCTCCGTCAGATCAGACTTCATTAGTCTGGAAGGAAAATCACTTGCTCTATTATTGATGTTGACTATCGTTGTAGCTTTGAAATATCTGTATCCTCAATAAGGTTTGTGTGTGGGCAAAACTAAAGGCAGAACTTCTGTTCACACCTTGCCACTTTCAATTACTACGGACTGGAGTAGATCAGTTGTGGTAAGATGTGATCGAGAACGGTCTCTATATGATATGAATCATTTTTAAGCGCTCTGAGACGCCGCCCAGCGTGGAGGGCGCTATATAAGTGCAAGTTGTTGTTGTTGAACAGTGCTCAACTCACAGCTCAGAACATCATTCCCTGCTGCATAGTCTGCCATTTCCATTTTTTATAGTTAACACACTCAGCACAAAGGAGCGTTCACTGTAAACTCAGTAACCATTAGGGACTATGTGAGCTGTACACAGCGTTACTCTGCCCAGTACCTGAGCTGCTGCTCAGCTTCAACCAGCTTGACTGCAGTTTCCTGTGCTCTTTTCTCCAGCTCTTCTGCGTCCCTTCTGTCTCGATCAAATGCTCCCTGGTGTCCTCGTACTGCTGGATCAAGTCTTTAGTCTGCAGAACGAGGAAAGAGAGCAACGTTTTCTTAAGCCGCACCTCTGACAGGTTGGCTCAGTGTCTCACTGCGCTTATTAAATCTCCAGCTTTGTGAGTATCTGTAAGTAACGGGAAGGAAGAATGGGATTAAACCCGGAGCCGGGAATACCTTATCCCCGGTACTTTTCAGATGCTCCTCAGCCTCTGTCAGTCGCCTGTCCGTGTCACGCAGCTCCGCTCTGCGTTTCAGCAGCGTTTGCTCAACACATTCGATTTCATCAACAATCTCGTCGTGCTGCTGGAGAGATTTTTCCATCTCAAATTCATTCATCAGCATGTCTATGTCATCCTCCAGACGGTCTCTGTGTAAAGAGATGAGTTTGACTCATTGTGTTATTACGCTAATTTATTCTTGCTGCCTCTGTGCTGTATAAACACTGGCAGGAACAAGCTGACATGCTATGCAATCCACACAATGAGAACCTCTCACTGATGATCAGTGATCATTCTCCTTTGTGCTACTGCACTGAAGCTATGTTTATTTTCCAAGGTCGATCTCCACCCTATAATACTACTTTGCATTTGATATTGCACCTTTATTACATTGTTGAAACAGCTCAAGGCACCTTAGGCAAGTTTCCTTACTCCACATGCCTCTGTTTACCCAGCAGTACTCTCTCCGCTCAGCGGACTACGGCCTGCTTCACATCCCCCCGCCTCTCCCGTTCCACCATTGGCATTGGGGCCTGCAATGAGTCAAACTCATCTCTGCCCCCACCCTCTGGAACTCCATCCCGCAGTCCCTTCGCCTCGCCCCCTCCCTCGTCTCCTTCAAGACCCTCCTCGTCGACTGTGCTTTCGATCTCCCTGCTTCCCTTCCTGCCCTCCATCCTCCCTGATCTTGATCCCCAGCACATGTCCGAAACACTGACTGTCCAGCGCCTTGGAACGTCCTCCCAACGTGAAAGGTGCTAAACAAATGTAATTTTGTTGTTGTTGTTGTAAGTAGGAACCCGGTTATTAGTTGATTGACAGATCGCTTTCCGGGGGGTAATAATCCCCAAAAGAGTATTTTTTTCCCCTCACTCAAACCACGACTGTATGTGGCACACTGTTGTGCGCCAATGGTTGCCGCGATTCCCCCACAAAGGTAAAGCTCTTACTTCCGTTTGCTGCGATGACGAGCCTCTTCGCGGATCTCCTGCACGTGCAGCTCCAGTTGGTCCCTCTCACGGTGGAGCCGGCGGATGTCGTGGTGAAGCTGCTCAGCCTCCTGCCGTCGCTGATCCAGGCCCTCGCCCGCCCTCTCCTCGTCCTCGCGCCTCTGGCACCTCTGGTTTGCTGCTATGTCCTCCAGCCTGGAGATCTCGCTCTCCTGAGAGAAACATGCACACGTTGTTGTTTCGTTTAGACCGGAATCAAAGCACTGTTGTACAGACACAACTCGATCCAAATTAAGCCAATAATAATAGTAACAATCCTTGCATTTGATACAGCACTTTATCATGCCGTTGAGATGTCTCACAGGAAAGTGGAGTGACTGTGTATTTTGTGGGCGAAACGCAGCAGCCAAGTTACAGAAATGACTCCTCAACCCGCTCTTCAGCTACCAGAAATTCCACCGAATCTTAGCCTGCGAGTCCTCAGTCTTAAAAATTTCAATTTAAGATTTGTGTGGAATTGCACACGATGTTTAAATACGGTCCGATCCAGGAAGTTTCTTCTTTTTTAAAAGCACAGATAGATATTAGTTTAATCTAAAGTGCTGGCGCAACAGAATGGAGTGTTGTGATGTCCTCCCGGCATGAAAGGGGCTAAGCATATGTAATTTGTTGATGTTGCATCACACACTGTCCTTTGCCCTTTCACCTACAAAATTTAGAGTCACTTCACTTTACAGTATATTGTGTGAAGCACTTTGCGACGTCTCAAAGACATGATGAGGCACTGTATCAAATGCACGGATTATTACTTACTGACTTTGTTTTTGAGATCGTTTCTCTCTCTCTCTGTCACTCTCTCTCTACACGAGGTGTGTGAGGAGGTGCTGAAGGCCTTACCAGGTCCCGGTGCTCTGGGACATTGCAGTGCAGGACACCAACGGGAATGAAAGGCATGGAGAAGTTGGCAGGCGGGGGTCCGTAGACGACTTGTGCTCCGGTGGGGGGAGGTCCGTAGATGACGGTACCAGGAGAGGCAGGTCTGCCGTTGGCCGGTGCTGTGGGAGGGGGTCCGTACACCATGCTGCCTTGAGGTACCGCAGCACCATCGGGGAGCACGGTGTAAATCACCGAGCCGGCCGGCGGCACAAATGGTCTCCTGGACAGGTCACTGTCGTCACTCTCGCTCCCCCTGTCCCCATCACCTGCAAGTGATAAAAGACTTGGCTCACCATTGATTACACTCGAGCCAATCCATTCCTTCTCCTCCCTCCGCCCCTCCTGCTATACCTACCCCACATGATCAAAACCCATTCATTTATCCCGCGTGATAAGGCACTATATCAAATGCAACGATTAGTTATTATTATAACCAGGTGTGAGTGATATTCAGTGACTGGGATCTCTGTTGACTTTAATAATAATAATAATCCTTGCATTTGATATAATGCCTTATAATGTCGTTGAGACGTCTCAAATCGCTTCACAGAATATACTGTAAAGTGAAACACAGCAGCCAATTGCGCACCACAAACAGTCACGGATTGAAGTGACCAATTTATTATTAATTTTGTTTTGGAAGGAATTATTAACCCCCCGGAAAAGCGATCCGTCAATCGACTGACAACCGGGCTCCTACTTACTGCTGGGTAAACAGAGGTATGTGGAGTAAGGAAACTTGCCAAACAATGATAAAAGACTTGGCACACCACTGATTAACTCGATCCAATCCATTCCTTCTCCTCCCTCCACCCCTCCTGCTATACCAACCCCAGATGATAAACTCATTGGCTAACAAATAGATTTGATACAGAAACAAATGAGCACAAACACACCGGGCGGGGGCGGAATCTTCAACCAGATAGTTGTGAGAATGTGGAACTCACTGCCCCCGACAAAAAAAAATAGTTTTAACAGTGTAACATACGGAAATTTGGGAAGAAACCATATGAAGAGTAAATAAGTAAGAAGGAAGACAGGGAAATGGGATTAAAAGATCGGATACGATGTGAAAGATGGAACAAGCCGGTGGGTGAAATGATCTCCTCCTGTTCCTGTACTTGGGGTTTGGTCAATTACAAATTGCCTGCAGCCTGGAGGCTGACCCTAACCTAACCCTAACCCTTACTCAACCTGCATTGTGTTACAGGATCAAGCAAAAGAACCCTTTACAATACAATATTCCAGCCAGTTTGTTAATGCTATGTTCAAATAGGATGGCAGAAACGGCTCAAGGGGCTGAATGGCTCATTCCTGTGCCTATGTATCAGCCTGGGTTCCCATCTCTTTCTTTACATATAGTCATAGACAAAGAGTTTTAAAGTCGATCAAATGCAACCAAGCATTCCCTCCTGTGACATGCCGTACATACCTCTCTCGGGCTGGGTCCTGTGTGAAGCATGTCTGATGGGGGAGTAAACCCAATAGCCCCCAGCAGGTGCTCCTCGCCCAGACCCCAATCCTCGGCTCGGAGATGGTGGCACTTGATACTGAGATCCCAGTCCAGAGTCTCTGGTGTGACTGCTCTGGGACAGGAGGCTTGATGGCTAAATATAAGTGGGAATAATAATAATATTCCTTGCATTTGATATAGCTCCGTATGACGTTGTTGAGACGTCTCAAAGCGCTTCACAGAATATACTGTAAAGTGAATTGACTGTATATTTTGTGGGTGAAATGCAGCATGACAGAAACTCCCACAAAGGAATGCAGAGATTAAAAACAATGACACTAATTTCTTGGGCAGTTCAAATCTTATCTAAAGACAGTCAATCTGTCGGGCGCCATCACTAATGCTGGCTAACATTTTGCTTCAGAACTTACAAAAAACCCTGTAAATACTCACTAAGCGACAACAACAATTTGTATTTATATAGCTCCCCTCACGCAGGGTAGAGTCCCAGAGCGCTCGACATTGCCAGAGCGCGATGCGAACCGGGTGGGGGGGTAGGAGGGGAGGTGATGGTAACCACAAGCAAAGTGTTGAGCAGATTCTGTATTTCTCTCACCTTTGGTGGTGCCGGCACGAAGTACCAGTAGCCTCTTCTGTTGAAAGGATCGGTCATGCTGGTGATATGATCATTCTGTTTGGCCAGAGTGTTCCTGAGGGCGCTGATTTCACCGATTAAGTCTGCGATCTCCCCTGAGTTACCTGAAAGAAACAATAGAACATGATCTTTCCTGGTGAACTGTACGCACCTGAATTGTTGCGTACACCACAAGTTTGCAAAGGGAAATAGCTAAGCACTTAGTAGTGTATCAACAACAACTTGCATTTATACAGCGCCCTTCACGTGGGGTAGCGTCCCGGAGCGCTTCACAGTTGCAGAATCTGACAACCTTTAGGTAACCTTTACACTACCGGAGACCAATGCCACCCCTGCCTTTGGCATCATTGCTGCAATACAAACCCAGAGGCGCCCTTGTCTCCAGAGACAGTTGCCACTACAGTACTTCCTCGGTTGGATCTAATTGGTGCCCCCAGAGGCTAAACCCGGCACAGCAGATTAAGTGATCACTCATTTTTCAACCAGAGGTTCGACCTCTGGTTACTTGGCATCACTTGTCCCGGTGCTTTAGCCAGTGCTACACCATGTGAGCAAATTTCAAGACTGGACTCTCAACACAAACAATTTTCCTTTAACAGCAGGAGTCAATCTCTCTGCTTAACACGTAAGTCAAAGCACGCGTTGAGCACCTCACGGCTCACCCTCTCTGATGCGGTCCAGCAGATCCTGGAGACGCTTCACATCTGCTCGCTGGCGGGTCAGAGCTCGGTTCAGTTTATCGATCTCCAGCTGTTGGGCATTCGAGGCGTTTTCTCCTGCGTCAAATTTCTGCATTTCGTCTGAAATCTAGAAACACAAATTACACTGGGGTTAAAACACACAGCACGGGAGCAACGATGTAACAGGCTGTATCTAAACTACGCGATAAAGCAGTTTTTGCTCCTCTCGGACTTGTCGTGGGAGGAGGACTCGTTCAAACACCATGCATAGATGCTTCCATTACAAATCTCTTTCCCCTCTGGTACCCGAGTTCAAAGGTAGGATCATGATCTACATTTCTGTCTGATGGAGGGAAAGGGTGTAAACGACTTTGTGTGGACAAGAATCCACAACAAAAAATTTGCCATTGGATCCCACAATCCCTCTGCCTCAACCACTCATTTCAAGACCCTCCAATTCGATCGTGCCTTCGGTCACCTGCCTATTCCTATCCTCCCCGCCCTCCACAAATGCAAATGCCTGACTGTCCAGCGCCTTGGGACACCCTCCTGATGTGAAAGATGCTGTGTAAATGTAATGTGTTGTTGCTGTCTCCCTAACCCAGGCTGTTGGCACTTACCTGTCTCTCTCTCTCCTTCACGAGATTCTGCAGTAGATCGATTTCAGCCTCTGCTTTCACCAGGTCCCGAGCAGCACGTGCAGCCTCAGCCCGGAACCTCTCCACCGCCAGCATTTCCTGAGGAACAAACGCAGTGTGACCCAACAATGTATTTTGGAAATCGCGTTTAAATTGGCCTTTTTTTGTAAGTTAACTAAAAAAGAAAACACATTTCGCTGTGTTTGGATAGGATATAATAATAATAATTGTAAAACAAGAATTGTATTTGACATAGCGCTGCCTTATCACATTGTTGAGACGTGTCAAAGCACTTCACAGAATATATAATAATCTGTGCATTTGATAGTGTCTTTTCACGTCTTCAAGACGTCTCAAAACACTTCACAGAATATACTGTAAAGTGAATTCACTATATATTGTATACGGCAAGCGAGAGGATCTGGGTTCGATTCCCGGGCAGGGCGAAATGATACGCAAGTCTCCTCACTCCACATGCCTGTTTACCTAACAGTAAATAGGAACTCGCTTGTTAGTCGAATGTCGGATCGCTTTTCCGGGGGTAATAATTCCTTCAAAATAAATAAAAAATAATTTGGTCACTCAATCCACGACTGTTTGTGGGGACGCTGCTGTGCACAATTGGCTGCCGCGTTTTTCCCCACAAAATATAGTCAATTTACTTCACAGTATATTCTGTGAAGCGCTTTGAGATGTCTCGAAGACGTGATAAAGCGCTATATCAAATACAAGGATTATTATTAATATATTGTGGGCGAATTATATCTATACCGAGTCACCTGCGCTCGGTTGCGGTTGAGCTTCCGGACGGTTCCTTGCAGAGCCGCCAGCTGGTCTTTGGTAGCGGAGAGATGGCGGGCGGCCGTGTGATCAGCAGCCGAGACGGTGGTCTTCAAGTCGTTCAACTCTCTGTCAAGACTGAGCAGCTGCTGGTGCGTTCTGGCTTCTTCCATCTTACTCTGAAATCAACAACACAAGCACATAAGAACATGCTCGGCGAAAGAAGACCAAGGTTCATCCAGTTTGCCTTCCACCATCTTGGCAGTCATGTCCAAAACTATACACTGTATCCCGAGATATTATTTCCTAACAGAAATCTTCCTAATTTGTTCTTGAAAGAATCAACACTTTCTGCTTCCACCGACTCCATCTTTCTCACTCCATCCCTATGGATTATGTAGCAAAGTGGCAGTTTGCAGGCAACAGCCTAAAGCTTGACCGTTCATAAAGGCCAGGCTCAATAACCTTTGGAACGGACATCTCTGGAACCTTCTCTCCGAACCCTCTCAGATAACTGGAGTCCTGTAGCTCAATGGTTAGAGCACTCGCTTTGCAAGCGAGAGACCTGAGTTCAATTCCAGGCAGAGGGCGAAAGCTTGAGCAAGTTTCCTTACTCCACACAGAGCCTAATAATAATCCCTCCAAAACCAAAAACAATAATAAATTGGTCATTTTCAATCTACGACTGTTTGTGGGACATTGCTGTGCGCAATTGGCTGCCGCGTTCACCCACAAATATACAGTCAATTCACTTTACAGTATATTCTGTGAAGCGCTTTGGGGCGTCCTCCCAACGTGAAGAGCGCTATATCAAATGCAAGTATTATTATTATTATTATTATAACAGTGCTCGTAAAGAAAGCGGATCAAACCTTACATTGCCTTTTGGTTATGAATTCATAGCCCAAAATATTACAACTTCCACTATTTTGAACATGCAATCTCGGAGATATATCAACAACAGATTATGTTTGTATAGTACCTTTCACGTCAGGAGGACGTCCCAATTCGCTGATTTTCTACACGGTGCAGAGCAGTTTTCAAATACAGTGGATTAAACAACCAAGAGGTAATAATATAACAATGAAGTGGAAGATGTGGGATAAAGAGACCGAAGGCAGCAGACACATTAACAGGGTTACTGTAGGGTTAACAGGGCTGCACTGTTAGTAACTTATTACAGATTTCATAGTATTTATGTGTAAACTTAAGATTTTTTTTAAATAGAAATGTTTGAGGCAACTACTCAAACACGGTCTCACCACCTTATTTTCCTTGTCTTCCAGTTCAGCTAATAGCTTCTCTCGGTCCTCGTCGGCCTCCTGCAGCTTTTGGTCCATCAGGATCTGCAGTTTCTGCATGTTCCTCAGCTGTTGCTGTAGCTCCAGTGCCTCACTCTGCAATCGCTGTGCTTTAGCCTCGTTCAGTCCCTTCTCGGATTCCATCTGAAACACAATAACAACAACAAATTACATTTACACACCACCTTTCATGTTGGGAGGGTGTCTCGAGGCACTGGACAGTCAGGGATTTGGATCCGAGAAGAGGATTGGGATCAGGAAGGTGACCGAAGTCGCGGTCGAAGAGGAAAGTCTTGAGATGGGCCTTGAAGGAGGCAAGGGAGGGAGGGGGAGCAAGGTGAAGGGAATGTGGGATGGAGCTCCAAAAGGTGGTGGGGAGCAGAGAGCCTGAAGGCATGACTGGTGATGGTAAAGTATAATCATAGAATCTTAAAGCATAGAAGGAGGCCATTCGGCCCATCATGCCTGTGCTGGCTCTTTGGAAGAGTTGCCCAATCGGTACCACTCCCCCGCTCTTTCTCCATAACAACAACTTGCATTTATATAGCCTCTTCACTGTATTTACGTAGACTCTCACATCTCAGAAGACTATGTTAAGTACAGCTCCAGGCACCTCTGCTACTTAATAATTATTGGACATAATTATTATTTTTCTATCAACTGCATGTGTGAACAATATACACCAATAGGAAGGAGTTGCAAAATGTTATTCTAATCTACCGTGTCGGGGCATGAAGGAGATCAGGGCAAGGCAGCACCCGGTATCTATGAAGTAGGATTCCTACTACAGTGCATTATTTGAGTCTTAAATGCAGAGGAAATAAGAGTAAGATTGGTTCGCCTTATAGTTAAAACATTTAGCGATGTCTGTGTACTGTTTTGAGTTCTATTATATTAAGCCAGCTTGACCATCAACCTTCCCGTCACTCACTAGTTACCTGTGCCTCTGCAGCTCTCTCACAAGCTGCCTTGTAATCCTCCTGAGCTTTTTTCAGTTTACTCCGCAGAGCTTCCATTTCCCCTTCGAGCTTCCTCTGATGTCGGAATACTTCCGCTTTTTCCAGCTCGGAGCGATCCAGGATGGCATGGAGCTGCTCCTGGAGTTCGTTAAGGTTCCTTCCCAAAGTGTCTCCTTGGTTGTAAGGTCTAGAGTTGAGGGACAAGGTTTCTGTCTAGGAAGCATTTGCATCAACAAAGAGGACAGCATTTCAAGTCAGAGCTAAGCTGGTGACAGGGGAAATCTCCTAAGAAAAAGATGCCTTTTGCAGGTGTGAGTCTACGGAAATGCTGCCACAGAAAGTCATAGAAAGAGTTGATTGAGGTGTTCATGAGAGAGAGATACTTGGTGAATAAAGATGAGGGGTTTAAAGATAAAGCAAATAAATGGAATTGAAGAGTTCCCATAGGCTTAATGGCAGAGCAGGTCAAAAGGCCAAATGGCCATTCCTGTTACTACAAGTGAATTTCTAATAAACCCTAAGCCAAATTGTAGTGAGGAGCCTCGCTATAATGGGAAAATGAAAGCCTTTGAAAGCACCCAGCGCTCCCCCACATGATGAGGCCAGACCTGATTTCCCGTAAGCCGCCCTGCAGCTTTCTTTTCAGCTCAGAGACGCGAGCAGACACGTCCTCGGGACGAATCATTGTCTTATTCATCTGATCCATCTGAGCCTGCACATCATGAAGCTGCTCCTTCAACAAGGTGTTGTCAGTCTGTATGGACAAACACACACACACACACAGACACAGACAGACACACAGACAATTCTGGCTTGTGAAACTTATTTCATACAAATACAATAACAAAGCACAAATTAGGTTCCTTTCAGCAGATGAATAATCTCCTGCAGTATTCTTATGGAGATATTGTAAAATGTTGTACACATTTAGCTTTCTGTGAGAAGGACTGGGAGATTCTCCACACTCAAAGATAGTGCCAATATAATCCAAGACTATGCCTAAACATGCTACAGGGTGACTAAAAAGTCGTGATACTAATACGATTCCTAATAAGTCTTAAAGAAATAGTTTTTTTTTAAATAGGGTAAATATCATGACTTTTTGGTCATCCTGTACATCTGGATTGGCCAACAGTGTCACTATAGGTGATGAGTTTTATTGGATCAATTCCACATCTTTCTACGTTTTCAGAACAAATTCCTTGTTGAATGGTAAATGTTGGTTATCTCTTTACAATGTCCAAAATACTAAATCCAGGATTAGCTAATCTCTAAATAACACCCCAATAAAGATCAATATCACAAAACCCTAACGGTGTGAGGACCCTCAATAGCAGTGTCCGTCAATGATGAGCATGTTCTTACACTGAACACACCAGGAAAGAAACCAATTTGTGATTGTCCCTGGTAATGATGAACAAGTTACGCTATATACCATTTCGCCCACCAAAAAAACATAGTCAATTCACTTTACAGAACCTACCTGCAGGCAATTCAGTTGTGCAACTATCTGTCTGTTCGCATGTTCATTTTCAGCGGCTACTTGAGCCTGGACTGAAGCGTTTTCTAAGGCTTGCCTCTCCTTTTCCAGCTCAGCTTGGAGAGCAGATTGTTCCATCTGGAAGGAATGAATTAGCATGCGACTCTCAGCTGATACGTTTGGCTTGTAGGAGGAACAAGGATACTTGTTCATAATAATTTGGTCACTTCAATCCATGACTGATTGTGGGTCACCGTTGTGCGCAACTGTCTACCGGGTTTCACCTGCAAAATATACAGTCTATAGTATATTCTGTGAAACTCTTCATATCAAATGCAAGGATTTTTATACATTATTATTAAAGTTATAAAATCTACATGAATATTAACGGTCTGGGTACCGGTGGAGTTGGTTAGCTAGCCCCCATACAGGAGATGCACAGCCTTCATGTTCAGATCCTCAGAACACAACAACCAAATTGCATGTATATAGCGCCTTTCACGCCGGGATGACGACTCAAGGCACTGACTGGACAGTCAAGAGTCCTGTGAAGCAGTGCGTTGAGATGTCTCAACGACGTGATAAGGTGCTATAACCAACGCAAGGATTATTATTATTCAGGTTGTAGGACTGAGGGCGTTGGTTACCTGACTGAGTTTGCGTAGTCGCTCCAGCTCCTCTCTCAGACGGTTCGCTTCGATGTCTCTCGCCTGCAGCTGCGATTCCAGTTCAGCCTCGTATTCACTCAGGTTGCCCTGAGCTTGGCGCAGAGAATCATTCAGTTCCTGCTGTTCTTGCAAAGAGCGCTCCAGGTCATTCATTTCCTACCAGGCAAGCGAAACAGCCAGTCCGGAGTTAGGGAGAGTCAGCCACCACATTCACAATCCACCGAGTAAATTCACTGCTTCCTAGTTAAAGCAGTGATCTGCCATTATTGTATGACTTGCCGTGCAATCTTATCGTCATAGAGTGGTACAGCACAGAAACAGGCCATTCGGCTCAGCGTGTCTGCGCTGGGATTTTCTCCATGCAAATTATCTGATCTAACTTACTCTCACACTCGCTCTCCACATCTTTTAACATTCCTTACCATCTAGAGGGGGAAAAGGAAAGGAAGGTGGTGGTGGGTGGGGGGGGGGGGGGGGGGGAGAGTAAAGAGAGAAGAGAGTCAGCCTGCATCACATTTTTTGCAATCAACACGTTCAGTTTCTAGGCCCCACTTTAGACTGTAGGGTTCCAGGACTCTCTGGCCTCCTGTGTTCGACGCTGGATGTCCAGTGTTTCTGAGTCGGTTCTTACTGAGCTCAGGGTTTATCCGTGGCAAAGGCCAGAGTGCTCTCACGTGTGGGGCGAGTACCTTTCGCAGGTTTTCTGCGTCCATGGCCACAATCTCCAGCTGGTTCTTTTCTTGTTCCACCTGAGCCAGGCGATGTGAGAGCTCCTCCTTCTCTCTCTGTAGCTCCCCGCAATCCTCCCGGGCTTGCTTTGCCTGCCCCTTCACGCTCTCCAGATACTCCTGCAGCCCAGCGATAATACCCTCCAGGTCCCGTTTCAGGGCTTCGTTCGCTGCTATTTGGCCTGTTCAAAGCAGAGCCGGGCACGTTAACTGTTCGTGTGCTGGCTGTGATTGTTGCACTAACTAACATATTGGGTTAGTTTCACAAAATATAGGGTCGATTCACTTTATGATGTATTCTGTGAAGCGCTTTGAGATGGCTCGAAAGCGTGATAAGGCGCTGTATCAAATGCACGAATTATTATTATTGCGGAGTTCCAAACTACTCAGAAGGACAAAAACAAATTCCAGTTGTATAGAGCCTTTCACGTCAGGAGGACGTCCCAAAGCGCTGCCCAGTCAGGGATCCGCAACCGAGCTAGTGGTTGGTATCAGGAGGGGTGGAAGGCGGGGATGGTAGGGGTAGGAGGGTGACCGAAGGCATGGTCAAAGAGGAGGGTCTTGAGACAGGTCTTGAAGGAGGCAAGGGGGGGGTGGGGCGATTGAGCAATTAATCAAGGTTTCGCCACAGCTCCCTAATTTGTTTCTTTAAAAGGAACGGAATTATTCTGTTTCTGAATTTCTGTTTTAATCGTTATTTGTCTTACTCTGCATTTCCTTCAACTTTGTGTCTTTCAACGCAATCGCAATAGCATTCTGCTGCCCAGAAGCCTTATCTATTGCTCAGCTCGTGTCAAAACACACTGTGAGAATTCTCTCTCAGGTCATCGGGCGAGTGTGCTTTCACTTGAGCGCACTCGCCTGTCACTTGCAGGAGGAGGATTTCACAGCATTGTTGTTAAACGCGCCCTTTGCCCTCTCTGTAACGGCACCCTCGTCAGGTACCTTCTGTCAGCTGCTCCTCCAGGTCCTTGATGTCCTCGGTTTCCTTAGCAATACGAGAGAGGACTTCATCCAGTCGCTTCTCCAGTTGCTTGTAATGTTTGGACATCACGTCGAGCTGCTGGGCTTTGCTGGCTATCTGAGCCTTCAAATGAGCCTAAAGAGATAAACCAGGCCGCCTTTACTAAAGTGTGGTCAATAATAATAACAATACGATGCTTACAGAGCTTATGTACATAAATAATTTTATATAACACAAAGCTATGGAATACGAATGCAGACACCCAGCAGCATGCTGAAGAGCATCCAAAACAAGAATAGGTTCCACGCACAGCACCTACACATGAAAATTCCCGTATCTGGAACGCAATGCTCGCTCTCTCCCTGGAGGGACGCTCCCTTGCTTAGCTTAATTCCGGAGAGTATTAGGCGCACGAGGGCGAGCTCATGATAGAAGGTAGGCTGTGCAACAAAATGTTTGAGCCAATGGAGAACACACTTGGTACTTTTTTTAAAAAAACACGCCCATAAATTACTTCAGACAACGGTTGAAGTTTAAACATGTCCCTCAGGGCTACTCCACTCACAATCATCAGGTGGACTTCCTGATAAATGGGAGAGAATCTCACCAGGGTTTCAACCACACCTCTAAGCATCACTTAAATGACCTTACTTCAGTGTTGAAGGACAACAGACATGGCTGTAGTAGCTTACACAGGCTGTTAAGATGCCAACATGCTCAAACTTCCAAACTTGGACATAGCAACCATCAGTCATTTCACATTACAGCTCGTTTTGGCCTGCCTTTGCCAGGCACTACCTATGATGCCACACCACTGCCAGTGTGAAAGCCATTTTGTAGAAAAAGACCAAGGCTTTTGATGTGCGTGTGTATTTAGAAGGCGGGGGAGAGAGTGACCATATGTTGCTGGGAAGAGAGGAAATAGTTTGAGCCAGCTGTGCATGTTGGACCGGGTGGGGGGGGGGGGGGGAGAAATCAAGGCACCTAGGTTGAGATTTACTAAAATACCTAATGTATTTCCTCTCTCCCCACCCCACGCAAACACTGTCCCTGAATCAGACAGCTGTGAAAAAAACCTCACAAATATTTCCAAGTTTGCCCAGGGAGTCATGTGCCTGAGATAAGCGTCTGTGTTCTAAGAACTGCACATCTGCACAAACTGAGGACACACATTCCTCACACGACCCAAACGTTTATAATATCAAAGCCGATCGAGATGTCACGTTAGAACTCCACTCAGTCTTCAAAGAAAACTGTGCAGCTCTGGCAGGCAAAGGCCTAGACACCTACAGGGGGGGGGGAAACGGCTTGTTTTTTTAAAGCACTAAATTCCTGGTGAATCATTGGCTTTACTGAAAGGACGTTTTATTTGCACGTCAAAAAAATGGGTCTGATTCTGTGAGTTCTTTCTGTTTAGAAGTTTGGGAAACCTACCACAAATCAATTTGGTTACCAACACCCACCCACCACACACACACACACACACACAAACACACACACGACAAGCTCATTTTAAAAGCTGCAAAATATAGCCAGTGCTTAAAGGGTTAACACTAGAAGCACTGGATATATTTGAAACCGAAACTTCTGTACAAACCTACATCCCTACTGTAAGTAAGGCCACAGGAGGCATGTGCTTCCTATTAGTCTGACTGCTGTTAGCGTAGTCGTTCCAAAGCAAAAAGCGTTTTATTCATGGAGAGGCAGACATTACATTCACTACAGTTTTGTGCAACTGGTGCCCATAAATCAACCGTTGATTCAGATTCCGGATACTCAGCAAAATGAGCCTTTGTTCTGCAAACATACCGTTCCAAAATAATCCTTTAGATTTAGCTCTGCGAGTGCATTACGGATTTTTTTAAAAAAAGGGTTTGTGCGAACATTATGCAAAAATGAGATTCAAGTCAAATTCGGCCAACTCCCTTCCTCTTAAACTTCCGCTCTGTTTCGACATGCAGTACTCACTCACACATCGACTCTGCTGCCGCTTTCAGCTTGATCAGCCTTTCTTAAGGCAAAACTTAAGGCAGGACTTCCCAGCTCAAAGTCTGCCTTCACAATGACAAGACGCAAGTCCGTTCCTTTCCCTGAGAGAATTGTAATCAGACATGCTTCAAATCACAACACAGGAAGTGCTTTGTGCAGCCAATCCCAGGCAGCTAATCTAAATGCCTGGGTTATCTCTCCAGAGGCAACACTCCCAAGGTCTGTGAAAGCAAACTGCTGTCACTGAGGCACACGACTATCAGAGAGATTAAACTACATAATTGGCCCCGTCTATTTTAGAAACCTTAAATAACTGAGATCCTGGTTATGCGATAATAAAAGAATAACATCAATAATCCAGCTATTGGTTTGATTATTCTCTGATTTTAATAATACTTGCATTTGATATAACGTCTTACCACATCTTCAAGATGTCTCAAAGCTCTTCACGGAATATATTGTAAGCTGAATCGACTGTATCTTGTGGGTGAAACGCGGCAGCCAATTGCGTACGGCAATGTCCCACAAACACAAGTGACCAATTTATTATTAGTGTTTTTTTTGAAGGGATTTCAAATTGATGCCTTTTTATAGCTCAATAGCCGAGGCCAGACTGCTGCAACTTTTCATATCAACATTCAACTCTTCTGCTAAGTAGTATATAATAATAATTAATAATAATAACACCACACGGACTGACTGACTCCACAAGGAAAAGGTAGAGCTTGGCTCCACAGCTGCCAACATGATTCAGTTACACTGGGATATTAGTGACACTCCAATCATAGGCAACATGATACATCATGCATCAGGCTTCACTAAAATCCCCCAAACTGGTTCTCGTCACTGCGAGCGTACGATAGTCCCTGGCCAGTTGTGCCAAACCACATGTCAGCTTTAATCTGCAAATCAGCTTTTCCCTAGAGCAACCATTGTACTATTTTACTAGCTTCCCCCATTCCCCTGTCCCGTTCTCCAGAAGAACTCTCAATATCTTCAAAGAATCTTCCTCTTTGGCCCGGCCTTCCTGTAGCCCATCCCTTCCCACCTTGCCTGGTGATCCACTGCGTTCCTGTAAGGCACTCTGACGTGCGTCGCCTCTGTGTGAGGACGTCCTCCCAACGCGAAACGTGCTTTACAAGTGTAATTTGTTGTTGATAATAATAATCTTTGCAGTTGATACAGCGCCTTATCACGTCTTCGAGACGTCTCGAAAAAAGCGCTTCACAGGATATACTGCAAAGTGGAGTGACTGTGTGTTTTGTGGGCCAAACGCAGCAGCCAACTGCGCACAATTGATGTTGTACACCAACAACATGCATTTATATAGCACCCCTCATGCTGGGTAGCGTCCCAGAGCACTTAAGGTAAGTGCTTAAGAGCTGTGACGTGCTGTGCAATTGTTGTGATTGTTCTTGCAATGGGCCCTGGTGACACAACCAGCGCGTAGCAACAACACTGTAGTGCCAAGTCAATAAAGATATTAATATTGCTGGATGATTTCACCAGCAATATTAATTTCTTCATCTCATCTCCCCAGAGAGTTAAGTCAGAGGTTCAGCTACAATGGAGAGAAAAATAAACCGAGCCATCTGGAGTTACTCATTTGTAAGTGGGAGTTTAAAAATACTCCAACCATTGGCCGTGACTGGGTACAACTTGTCGGCAGGTAGTTCTGTTTCTCGTTTTGATGCTTACTCACGTGCCGAGGGTCTTCGGGATCTGTGGAGTCCATCATCCTCTGCAGATCGTCGATCTCACGCTGTTTCTTGTCCATCTCCCTGCACTGGCTCTCCATCTGGTCCTCCAACTCTCCAGCCTCCTGTCTCAGCTGGTTGAGCAGCTGAATCTTGTGGCCCAGCTGTTGACGGATACGTTCCTTCTCAGCTTCCGAAATCTGAGGAATTATATATATATATGTATAATGCGATACAATTTACATTTGTACAGTGCCTTTCCTATCGTGAGGATGTCTCAAAGCTCTTTGCAGTGCCGAACAGGGGCCTGAACTGCAGGTGGGAGCTGAGGGGGATGTGGAGGGGAAAAGATGACCGAAAGCGTGGTCAAATGCCTTGAGATGTGCCTTGAAAGAAGGGAGCAGGCGAATTGGAGGACCTCCGGGATGGAATTACACAGAGAGTAAGCGGGTTGTTGATTGGAAAAAGTGGCATTCGTTGTTGGAGAAACTTCATTGACCATCTATGCATTATCCATCTACCATTTCCAAACCTAGAGGAAAGACACCTAAATTTTTACTTTTCTCATGGAGTCTGCAATTTTTGACCAGCCGTTCTTTCCTCATCTTCCTACTAGAACTTATAGCATTCCTCTGATCTGTGTTTAAAACCCCCAAACACGGCAAGTAGGGTATCTGTAAAACAGGAGCTTTTCGGACGGCTGAGAAAACGCCAGGAAAGGCATCTCAAACCAGTTACTACCAATAATAAACCTGGAGGTAAACAAACCTACACACTTTACTGCCATGTTTTTGGAAAGTTAGTGCTTGGAAAGTCGGGCTTCTGTGTAAGAAGGGACTGAAGGAGTCGGAATCAATGCAGGATGGCAGATTAGTATTAAAGGATTGAGTGATAAACAACTTCTCATGACTTGGTGATTAGTTACGTAATCAAGAGCTCCTTTAGTTTCACCTGTGCAAACCACGCAACTTCTAATAGACCCCATAATCTGATATTTAACTTCTCAATAATAATAATCCTTGCATTTGATTTAGTCGTTGAGACGTCTCAAAGCACTTTATATTTTGTGGGCGAAACGCGGTAGCCAAATGCGCAGAGCAGTGTCCTACAAATATTCATGGACTGAGTGACCAAATTATTGATTTATTTTGGAGGGGTTATTACCCCCAGAAACCAATCCACCATTCCACTAACAACCAGATTCCTACTTACTGCTAATTAAACAGACGCGTGTGGAGTAAGGAAACTTGCCTAAGGTTTCGCCCTGCCCGGGAATCGAACCCAAGTCCTCTTGCTTGCGAGACGAGTGTCCTAACCAAGACGCGACAGGAACTCCACATGTATAAATACCCGTTTCTGTGCTGCTAATTCCTCCAGCTTTTGCAACTCCTCCATCGTCCTCAAAACCTGCTGCTGTACGTTGTCTTTATCACGCTGCAGTTCCGTCAGCTGTTCCTGAGCTGCAAACAACAAAGGCAAGCGAGCAGCTTGTGTGAAAAGAAGTAACCTGAACCTGGAAAACTGTCTGCAAAGCCGAAACAGCACAGAAAGATGCCACTGAACTTTTAATGTTAACTTTTCATCTCAACAACAACTTGCGTTTATATAGTGCCCTTCACGTGGGGTGGTGTCCTGGAACGCTCTAAACTGAAGTGTATACGCTAGGCATACAATGTCAGCTTGGCGCAGTGGTCTGCACTTTCAGCTTTGGTCAGAACAAGCAGGATTAAGTTTGATGGTTTGTAGGTTGTACACTTGCAATAATGTCTGTAGTGCTCGGAGATATTTCAAAGTGATAAGAAGAAATAAAAAAAAGCATGTTTTTTCTTTCTTTCTAATCTGAACGGACTCGACCTTCCTGTGACAAGAGATCAATGTCTGACACATTATGGAACCCTCAAATTCTGAGTAACGCAACTGGTAATTCTGCAGTAAAATTCTACACCTCTTCACCTTTCTGAATCTTCTTTTCTTTCTCCTCCAGCTGCACATCCAGGGCTTGGTGAAGCTGTGCTCTCACTTCTTCTTTTGCTAACAGGTTACCCCCAAACTGAACCTTGCCAACTTTCCCGGGCTGTACTTGGTCACCAATGTGGCCCTCTTGGATGTAAAGGTTCCTCTTATACCAGGCCTTCCCGATATACGTGCTCTCTCTCGGCACATCTTCCATTTCCACACTCTGTAAAAAAAAAAACATATATTTAGATATTTTAGCCTGGCTCAGTTAGTAGCACTCTCACCTCTGAACCAGAAGGTCCAAATCCCTGACTGTCCAGCACCTTGGGATGTCCTCACGACATGAAAGGCGCTTTGTAAATGTAATTTGTTGTTGTTGTGAGTTCAAGGCCCACGTCACGACTTTGAACTCCCAGTTTAAGCTGACACATCAGTTCAGTGACCCACCTGCCTGTTCGAGATGTCATGGCACTATTTGAATAGGGAAGTAAATTTCTCCCAGTGTCCTGGCCAACAATCCCCCAGATAAATAAACCGATCATTCGCTTCATGTGCTGTTTGTGAAACATTGTGAAACCTAACTTAGCTGCTACGATCATCCACAAAGACACACTTTACAGAAAACACTGCAAAGTGCTTTGAGATGTGTCATTGTGATAATTCGCTTTATAAAACACAAAAATTATAGGATTCTTATGATCCTTCAAACTGCAGAAAAGCAGCTTTAGATTAAAATTTCAAATTCTGTGCAACCATAAATTTCAATAGTAAATAATAATAATCCTTGCATTTGATATATTATCATGTCCTTATCATATGTCTCAAAGCACTTCACAAATATACTGGAAAGTGAATTGTCTGTATCAATTGTGGGCAAAATGCAGCAGCTAATTGTGCACAGCAGTGTCCCCCAAATAGTGGTGGATTGAGTGACCAAATTATTATTTTTTGGAAGGGATGCTTCTGCAGGAATAAACTAAAATCCACCAAACAAATGCTAAGCCGCAGCTGGTGCTGAGCCGTGCTCCAGGCTCTTTCTAACAAGACTCAGGCCTCTGGAAGGTAAGCTCACCTCAGTTGGAAAGTAATGTGTTGGTTCAAACTTTGCATCAATCTTGTAAAACGCCATTTCCTGTTCCATCTGATACTGCTTCTGACAGGTCAGTGCAAGCTGAGCTGTTTTTTGCTTTAGCTACAGCGGAAAATACAATAACAAATTTCAAAATCGGAAGGACACACATCAGCTAAAAGTTAACTCCCATGAGTCGAACATTTGTTTAATTAAACCTTTTCACAGCAGAAGTTCGGATGAAGAAGGCAAGTGAAGTCTATGACACATTGAACAGGATTTGCTTGGAAGCAAATTCCTTTCACAGTAACAAGCAGCTAAGGAATTAATATATTGAAATGGAATTTTACAAGCCATTCTTGTATACCATTTTCTCAGCCACTATAAACCCCAAATTCTACTGCTTACATGTAGTATTTATCAAGCTTTTTAAAAGCCAAGTTTACACAATTTGACATTCAACAGATGTAGGAATGTTTGAGCAGTCCAGGTTCTATTTGTCACATACACATTGCTCAATACCTGTGACAAACCACAAGCACACAAAATGTACACACAACTGAACATCACAATGATGATCGCAGAGATCGCACGTGGGACATTTCTGGGCAAAAATCGAATTTCAAGAACAAATTAGATAGATTTCTGCTAGGAAATAATATCTCGAGATACAATATTTTGGGACGCATGTCATACGACTGCCAGGATGGTGAAAGACAAACTGGATGGACCTTGGTTTGTTTTCACCTCGCAAAATTCTTATGTTCTTAATCGCAGTTATTCCTAACAGAGTTGTCTATAATAAACTCAAGTGCCAACTAATTCCAATAATATAAAGAGCTTGCAGTCCTCCAATAAGATTTCAGGAACACAGACATTTCAGCAACTTATTTCTTCTACATCAGTCTGTGGATTTACACTGGCGATCTTTCCCGATCTGTATGACTAGTGTCATTAGGTATTAAAATGAATGCTGCCAATACAATCACAAGAAAAAGCTCTTTCTACTTCTCTCTGTGGAAGGTATTCTACAAATTTGAGTTCAAGTAAATTCTTATTTCTGCACAACATTAAAATATTATACAGTGAGTCTGATTTAGAGCAATAACAGAAAACGCTCAATGGCTGCTTGTTCCTTCTATAATCCATCAATATCAGTACAACAATCCCGTTTCCTCTCTCACCACTTATAAACATAATAATAATCCTTGGATCTGATATAGAGCCTTATCTCTTCGAGACGTCCCAAAGGGCTTCACAGAATATACTGTAATGTGCATTGATTGTACATTTTGCGTGCGAAACACGATAGCCAATTGCGCACAGCAGCGTCCCACAAACATTCGTGGATTGAGTGACCAAATTATTACTTTTTAAAAAAAAATTTTTTTTTAAGGGATTATTACCCCCTGAAAGCAATCTGCCAATCGACTAACAACCAGGGTCCCATTTACTGCTAGGTAAACAGAGGCATGTAGAGTAAGGAAACTTGTCTAACGCTTCGACCTGCCCAGGAATCAAACCCAGGTTCTCTCGCTCTAACCACTGAGCTACAGGACTCCACATGTTAGCATGTGCGAGTTTGAGGGCTTAGTATTGCATTCCTGCCATTGAAGTCCCTTGTGTGATCCCTGCAGCATGCAACAGGAGTGCTACATGCCTGTGATACCTGAAAGCAAGCGTGCAGCAAGGCCTCAATAGACTGCGTCAGGAAAGACTGAAGAGAAGCGACAAAAAATAAATCACACATTCAATATCATAAAGAGAGGCACACGTCAGAGGTTAAAAACATCATTGCAAACAAAAGGATTAAAAAATGCACACAACAGTCAACATCTCTCTCCAAGCACGTTGGTGACTGTGCTCACTAAATAGTGAAAAGATCAGTTCACAACTGGTTTGTATGAGGAAAAGTTCCATATACTTCAACATGCAAACAGTTCATCCAACAACAAGAAGTGGCGAGACTGTACATTTTACTTTTCCACAAACTACCTTCGCTGGGGTAGAGGCGCAGAGTGGGGGAGGGTGTTGAAAACAACCATGATACCAGCTAAAGAGAGAAAAGCAAGCACAGGTTTGTCAGCGCACAGCACTAATATCCGTGAAAGAGCATGAAAGAGCACACAGGATTTCTCCCTCTCCAGAACCAAAGGCGGATTTGATGGCGAGAATGAAACCACTTCATTCTTCGTGTCGGATGCCATCAGTGCAAGCGTCTCGTGTAGCAGTTTATGAGACTTGAACATAAAAATGATGACTGAATATTTGTGATGGAAAAAGGCGACATGACCACAGACTGAGTCCAGAGACAGTCTAGCTCAAATCTGGATTACTGTCTTATACCGAACGTGGAGAAAAGGCACGTGTCCACCTTGAGACAACAGCCCTGGCACTGAATTCCCTTTGTCAGTGGGGCACTAACACAAGTACTGAGGAGGCTTGATCCCACTGCGCTCAGGCCTATTGTGACCACATGGATCACAAATGTCTTTCGCGGCCCTGCACATTCCCCGGGTTTTAAACGGGTAACAGAGTTCAGTTCCAATTCCTAGTTTCACATAAATCAATCAATCGAATGGGTCTCAATTCCTGAGAATCTGTGATTAGTTGCAGCTTCCTACTTTATTCATGTCACCAATGAATGGTCTGAATTGATGACCAGCAAATTGGAAATCCTGTGTGGCCCTCTCCGCTTTGATTTTGATTTCAGTACAACAATATTACAATATTATTGAAAACTACACCTAGGCTTACAACGTATAACAGGCACGATGGGCCAAATGGCCTCCTTCTGTGCCTTAAGATATCTATGATTCTATATGATTCATACCAGTTCATTCTTGGTCTCCATTTCCTTCTCCAGCTCTTTGCAGCTGTTTTTTTGCTGCAGGTGCTCCTGTTTCAGTGACTTGTTCAGTTGCTCCTGTTCCTGATCATTTCCAGGGATTTGGACTGTTCCTCTTCCAGGCGCTCAATCTCCTTCACCTTCCTCTCCAGCTCCCTCTCGAGGTTCTCCAGTTCTTCTGTACAAACCCAGTAAAAGGTTACAATACCATATAAAATGACATTTGTATGGCACTTTTCTTGTTGGGAAGACGTCCCAAGGCGCTGGACAGTGAGGGATTTGGACCCGAGCAGGGGGGGCGGTGAAATAATAATAATCCTTGCATTTGATATAGCGCCTTATCACATCTACACGACGTCTCAAAGCGCTTCTTAGAATATACAGTAAAGTGAATTGACTATATTTTGTGGGCGAAACACGGCAGCCAATTGCGCACAGCAGTGTCCCACAAACAGCCGTGGATTGAGTGACCAAATTATTATTATTATTAATTAATGATTATTATTATTATTAATGAATCATTATAAGATCACGCAGAATTGTGGAAAATTCTGAAATTCTTTACCTAAATGAAACCGTTTGTGAGCCTCTTGTCTCTCCTGGCTGGTTACCGGCCGTCCGTCCAAACGTTCCAGTGTGCGTAAATGGTATATGATGTATAGGCGGTAATGGGGTAAATTGGCTAACGGATTCTCTGCCAGGTTTAGCGAGGTCAGCTCTTTCAACTGCTTGAGTTTAGTGGCATCCTGGAGCTACATCAGAAACACAGGACAATTTGTAGTTCACCTTACAGGAGACGGACGCAACATAATAATAATAAATCTTACCTTTGATGTAGCGCCTTATCAGGTCTTGAAGATGTCTCGAAGCTCTTCACAAAATAGACTGTAAAGTGAATTGACTGCATTTTTGTGGGCAAAATGCCTCTGCCAATTGTGGATTGAGTGATCAATTTATTACTCATTTTTTTGGAGGGATTATTACCCCTGGAAAAGCGATCCGCCAATCGACTAACAACCGGGTTCCTACTTGCTGCTTGGTAAACAGAGACGCGTGGAGTAAGGAAACTTGCTCAATGTTTCGCCCTGGCCGGGAATCGAACACAGGTCCTCTCGCTTGTGAGGCGAGCGTGCTAATCTCTACACTATGCCACGACATGTTATCTATTGCAAGTCAGAGGGCAATGAGTGTCCCAATTGGCGCTTTCCACCTTTTTACAATGACACCCTGTAGTATCCTACCTACCAGAGCAATGTTGTTCTGTTTGAGGTTAAGGACTTGAAGGGATCGTAATTTCTTTCCAACCCAGGCAGGAATTTGCTCAATATTATTTCCAGCCAAATTCAGGTTGCGCAGGTTCACCATGTGCTCCAGACCTTCAATTTTTCTACACACCGTCAAAATAAAAAGTTAAAAGGGTTACATTTTTAATCGAGACTCAGAATTGTTCCTCCTGTTTTCGATCTGAGATATAAAGCTGCAGTTAATTTCTACCAGTTAGAAAGGAAGAATTGGCAACTTTTTTTAAAAAAAACAATGCCCGAAGTAAAAATGTCTCACAGGAACATTGCAGGTAATTATCAACTCACTGTTACTCACCGGATCAGATTGTAGGAGAGATTGAGCTCACAAAGTTTCCCCTGTTTGTCCAGTTTCTCTATCTTCTCAATCAAATTGTTGCTCAGGTTTAGGAATTGCATCTTCTCACATTTTTCCAAGTTTTCTATGTACTGAACACAAAATATTTAGACATGTTCAACAAAGTGGATTTTAGGGTGGATTTAAAGAAGGTTAGAGAGAAGGGGTGAGATGAAGGGATTGAGGCAGAGAGCTCCAGAGTTCGGAGGGAGCGGAGTGAATGAACTCTTGGCCAATGATGGTGATGTGGGGACACCCAGCAGGTCTGAGTCAGTTGAGTTTCATCTCTTTAAGGACGAAGAAAAGCTTCAAATTTATTATTTTTAAAAAAACAAAAATTTAAATACAATTTCATACTGGACTAAAGGTCACCCTTCCAATAACATTGATTTTTAATTGATCTCAACCTTGTTAGGCATCCGCGTACTCACCCTAAACTTTTTGCCCCCCTCTTTTGACAGGCAAAGGTTAAGAGACTGCACAAATCCAAAGTTTTCCTCTCTTGACAGCTTCCTGATCAAATTGTCCGTGATGTACCGGACCCCAGGGCTTCTGCTGATTCCACCTGCAAGAGATTCCAAAGTTTGCCCTCAGTTCCACAATATCCTTCTCTCCTTCTGTAGTCCTTCTTCCACTGATAGAGTGACCTCCTAAAATGTACAACTGCAAGATTCAAGCAATGCGATTCCCTATATACTGTTGCATTCTGCAAAGCAAACAGGCTGACTTAATAATAACAGGTAATAATAATGATTCTTACATTTGATATATCGCCTTATTACATTGTTGAGATGTCTCAAAACGCTTCACAGAACATACTGTAAAATGGATTGACTGTAAAGCCAATTGCACACAGCTGTATCCCACAAACAGTCTTGGATTTTTTTGAGGGATTATTACCCCTGGAAAGCGATCCGCCATTCGATTTACTGCTAGGTACACAGAGGAGTGTGGAGTGAGGAAACTTGCCTAAGGTTTCGCATTGGCCGGGAATCGAACCCAGGTCCTCTCACGTGCGAGGCGAGAGCGCCAACCGCTACACTGCGGGACTTAAAGGAAATGGCCAAAGACTTTGCTGTGTTTCAATCTACAATAACCATTGTATCCTGGCATAGAAGTGGCTGAAAGGCTATGTTAAGTGCCACCTAGATTGCGCTCTGAGACGCCGTCCAGAGTGGAGGGCACTATATAAATCCAAGTTGTTGTTGTTGTAGATTCTTACCTCCCTCTGTGGGATGCGCAATGATAGCTTCATTTTCACTCCCATCACTGACATCCCTGGCACGGTTAGGGCTGCCCGCACCTGAAGTACTGGACCTGTTGACTGGGGAAGGTGATTGTGTTGTCAGATTGGACACGGGGCAGCTTTGACCCTCAGCCAGAGATCCAAGATGTCTTTTCCATGGCAGCACTTGTGGGCTGCCCTTTCTCATGGTGGTGGGCGTAAAGACTGATTAATCTAGAGAATGGTCGGCCTGGTCAGGCACCACCGGCAAAAGGAAAGATGAAACAAGACTTAATATCAACAACAACTGGCAATGATATAATATAATACTTATATAGCGCCCTTCACACGGGGCAGCGTCCCGTAGCGCTTTTCCGATTTCCCTCTGTCTATAGGAGACACAGAGACACACACAGACACAGAGACACACACAGACAGACACAGAGACACACACACAGACACAGAGACACACACACACAGACACAGAGACACACACACACAGACACAGAGACACACACACACAGACACAGAGACACACACGCTCACACAGACACAGAGACACACACACACAGACACAGAGACACACACAGACACTGAGGCACAGACAGACACAGAGACACACACAGACAGACACAGAGACACACAAAGACACAGAGACACACACAGACAGAGACACACACAGACACAGAGACACACACAGACACAGAGACACACACAGACAGACAGATACAGACACACACAGATACAGACACACACAGACACAGAGACACACACAGACACAGAGACACACACAGACACAGAGACACACAGACAGACACAGAGAGACACACAGACAGACAGAGACACACACAGACAGACACAGAGACACACACAGACAGACACAGACACAGAGACACACACAGACAGAGACACACACAGACACAGAGACACACACAGACACAGAGACACACACAGACACAGAGACACACACAGACACAGAGACACACACAGACAGACACAGATACAGACAGACACAGAGACACAGACAGACACAGAGACACACACAGACAGACACAGATACAGACAGACACAGAGACACAGACAGACACAGAGACACACACAGACAGACACAGATACAGACAGACACAGAGACACAGACAGACACACAGACACACACAGACAGACACAGATACAGACAGACACAGAGACACAGACAGACACAGAGACACACACAGACAGACACAGAACAGACAGACACAGAGACACAAACAGACAGACACAGAGACACACACAGACAGACACAGATACAGACAGACACAGAGACACAGAGACACACACAGACAGACACAGATACAGACAGACACAGAGACACAGACAGACACAGAGACACACACAGACAGACACAGATACAGACAGACACAGAGACACAGAGACACACACAGACAGACACAGATACAGACAGACACAGAGACACAGACAGACACAGAGACACACACAGACAGACACAGACCGAGGTTTATCAGTGAAATGTCGGATGGTTTAAACCCTCGAGGCCGCGGCGCTTGTGTTGGGTGTGAGAGGGTTGACATGGTAACGGCAGCGCGGCCTCACCCCCATTACCACACTCTCTCTCTATCACACACTCTCCCCGGGGCGGGGGGGGGGGAGCGGGGGGTGTGGGGTCGGGGGTGGAGGGGGGGGGAGGGGGGGTCGGGGTGTGGGGTCGGGGGTGGAGGGGGGGGGGAGGGGGGGGTTGGAGGGGGGGGTGTGGGGGGGGGGTCGGGGTCGGGTACCTGTGACGCTGCACCGGGAGCCCGCGAACCGCCGCCATGTTTGTTATTGGGAAGGGGGCGGGGCCAGAGATCAGCCACGCCCACCACCGTGCAGCACCCCACACACCGCCCCACACACCGCCCTATACACCACCCCACACACCGCCCTATACACCACCCCACACACCGCCCTACACACCACCCCACACACCGCCCTATACACCACCCCATACACCGCCCTATACACCACCCCACACACCACCCCATAGGCCACACACCGCCCTATACACCACCCCACACACCGCCCTATACACCACCCCACACACCACCCCATAGGCCACACACCGCCCTATACACCACCCCACACACCGCCCTATACACCACCCCACACACAGCCCTATACACCACCCCACACACCGCCCTATACACCACCCCATACACCGCCCTATACACCACCCCATACACCGCCCTATACACCACCCCATACACCGCCCTATACACCACCCCATACACCACCCTATAGACCATACACTACCCCATACACCACCATATAGGCCGTATACCACCCTATACACCACCGCATAGACCATACACCACCCTATAGACCACTCTATATAGACCATACACCACCCTGCACACCACTCTATATAGACCATACACCTCCCTATACACCACTCTATATAAACTATACACCACCCTAAACACCACTCCATATAGACCATATACCACCCTATACACCACCCTATACAGACCATACACAACCATATAGACCATACACCATCCTATACACCACTCTATATAGACCATACACCACCCCATAACACCTTATACATCACCCTACATACCACTCTATAGACCACCCTATGCATCACCTTATACATCATCCTCTAAACTGGCCTGTACATCACCACATAGACCAACATGTGGACCACACATCACCCCATAGAGCACCTCATTCATCATATACAACACCCTATAGACTGCCAATCACATAGACCACCCTATACATCAACCCCATACATCGCCCTATCAACCACTCCACAAGCACCCTATTTACCACCCTATGCACCATAATATATTGCATACAACACCCTATACGCCACTCTATACCCCAAAGAACACCGTGTACAACACACTACTATATACAATGCCCCATGCAATACCCTATACAAAACCACACAGCCCATATAATACGCTGTACATTATAATAAATATATTTTATTAAAATACCTCATAATACAACATGCTGTAATGAACACCCTCAAGACACGGTATAAAAAACCCATAACACATGACAAAAGATAAAATACCCCTGATAGGAAAATATCTTGCTTTTGGTATAGCAGCTGCCGGAGGCATCCAAATGTCGTGAAGAGCTTCACAAAGAATTGGTACCAAGTGTAATGAACACGTATTTGTCGGCAAACTCAGCAGCCAATGTGCACGCAACACAAATGAACTCTCAAGTCCAGACATGAGCTGAAACGTGAGGTCAAGACTGAAGTGGATAGATGTTTGTTAGGTCAAGGGTATCAAGCGATTTGGGACAAGGGCGGGTAAATGGAGTTGAGGTACAGATCAGCCATGATCTTATAGAATAGCAGAACAGGCTTGAGGGGTTGAATGGCCTCCTCCTGTTCCTATGTTCCTAAATGTACCTACCGATCTGCTACGTTTAAGAAACCTAATAATCAGGAACCCTAATAATCAGGCTTCACAAACACCAGAATCAATGTATTTTTCATATTTGCCTCAATCAAGCGTTGCTCAATTCTGGATTTACCCAATCAGTTTATCCTTAACTTAAAGTAAATAATGACAGTTGACCTCAAATGTTGCTGTAACCGCAAGTCACTTGCTCACTTCGCAGTGGTTTAGAAACCCTCTGAACATGAAACTTCTCTCCATTATTTCCTTGTGGGCTTTTTTCGAAAGCTGTGGTGGACAATCACGCGTGTAAGCACTTTATTTTGAAATCCGCGTAGAGCTAGTGTTATCCTGTTGATTGAATAACTTGGTAGCAAACAAACGGGTAGCCATTCAATAGGAAATGCTGATAATTTCACATCAAATTTCTAGTGTGAGAGAGACCCTATGTTCAAAACAATGAGGGCTTTGGATAAGGTGAATGGGGAGAAACTATTTCCACTGGTCGTTAGTAAATGTAGTTTTTAGCTGGTGATTTCCACTGAGTTAGTATGTGTAGGAATACATTTCAGATCATTACCGAGAAGCAAAGGGAGAGAGACGAAGAACAGGTGCATTGCAGAGAAGACAAATTACTGCATTGTATTGTAACTGTGTGCCTTGTAAAGTTGATTTGAAAATCAAACAAAACAGCAGCCAACATATTTCTCTTTCATGGTGCAAAAAAATACGCTAACCTTTTGCGCAATTGTCTTGTTTTTATTTTAAAAGAATGTAAATTGTTTTCCACATAAGTAGCTGTATATTTCCATCGTTTATTCGCAACTTAAAGGATATTTTGCGCAAGGTAACAAATGGCAAGAATTCAAGGTTTGAAAAGGGACTGAAGTGCAGGAATGTTAATGCACAATTGGTCTTGTGCAATTTGAACTGTTGAAAATATTACTTTTGAAGAGGATTTCAATCAAAAAATTGTGGGGTGGGGGTGGGGGGAGTTTTTTCTGCTAACATCGAGAATGATGGAACAGTGAGTAGTTTAAATTTAAATTACTCAGCACCACATGCAAATGTACAATTCCACACTCTCTTATTCTCTCTCTCTATATAAGCACATTTGACATCCCAATTTAATGAATATGTCAATGTACATTGTATCTGACAAACTGGATTTGACTATCTTTTATAGTTACCTGATTACGGCACCCAAGATCCTCAGAGTCGGAGCATCTGAGACTGTGGTGGCTCAAACATATGGATACAATCACGAGTTTGCGATCTCAATTAGTTTAAAAAGTTACCCCGATAGGAGAACAGTTTACGCAGAAACAGTACTGATACTAAATGAGAGCAACAAATTTCAAGCAGCCTCCACACTGACCGTAAGTCTATCTTCCATTACAGTTTTGAATATGTCCGTGAAGTGTAAGATTGATATTTCACACCTTCTTACGGACGGAATTTCACAGTCTTATGAATATTAATGATAATCATTACATTCGATATTGCGCCTTTCAGATTTGCGTCAGAGGCACGTCTCAAAAAACACTTTGCAGGATTTGCTATTGAGCGGCTGTGTATTTTGTGAACCATAGAAATGTATAGCAACAGAAGAAAGCAACTCAGTTCATCGTGTCGGTGCTGGTTCCTTTAAAGAGCCTTTCAGTCCCATTTATCCACCTTTTCCTCACGACGGCCCCTGGAGTTTACTCCTTTTCAGATATGTATTTAGTACTCTCAGGCACAGCCTTGCGTGAAGGGTGCTATATAAATGCAAGTTGTTGTTGTATTTGGTTCCCTTTCGAAAGCTGATATGAATTTTGCCTCAACCAAACAACTCTGTGCGTGAAAAAAATTCTCTGAATCTCCCCAACCCACTTGCTCCATGGAGGTCAAGTCGACTGGGATAGTTAAGAAAAGGAATGTGTTGAAGGAATTCCACAGTCTTCCCCAATCCCTTTTTTTTCTTGGCTCACCCTTCTTTCCTGTTGCTGTTTGCGGGACGCTGCTGTGCGCAACTGGCTGCCATGATTCGCCCACAAAAAATACACAGTCACTCCACTTTACAGTGTATCCTGTGAAGCGCTTGAGACGTCTCGACCACATGATAAGGCGCTATACCAAGTGCAACGATTTTTATTATTATTATTGTTATTATTATTATTATCTCGAAAGCAATCGAGGGAATTGGACAACGGTTGAAATAATTAACAATGGAATGGATCAACGAACTTTGTTCCCTACAGATCTTGCCAAAAGCCTTTCCCATAAGTAAAGATAAACCACAATATGTGTACTTAGCAGCATCCTCGTCAGATTTCACAAAGGAAGAAAAGGTGCCAGTGTCTCACCAGAACGGACTGCTCTTCATTCAGACCGACAAACCCGTTTACACACCTGACCAGTCAGGTACCACTTTCCGCCCACAAAAGCCTTGCATTTTTTTGACTGAACTTTATGATGATTACATTCTGTTATTTCAACTCTTTATTCTCAACCCTCATCTTCTGCTTTATCTGTAGTGAAAATTAGAATCTATTCTCTGAACGAAGAACTCAAACCAGCTAAAAGACCAGTTTTGATTACTTTTAAGGTGAGATTTATTCAGAGAATGGTTGCCTTTGATGGGAGATTTGGTGACAAACATTGTAGTAAAAATTTAGGACTGCGATGTGCTGACGTTGTGGAGTTGCATTGTGGAGTCCTGTAGCATATTGGTTAGGGCCCTCGCCTCGCAAGCGAGAGGACCCGGTATCGATTCCCGAGCAGGGCGAAACCTTAGGCAAGTTTCCGTACGCCACACGCCTCTGTTTGCCTAGCAGAAAGTAGGAACCTGGTTGATTAAGCGCTCCGGGACTCTACCCGGCATGAGGGGGCGCTATATAAATGCAAGTTGTTGTTGTTGTTAGTCGATTGGCAGATCGCTTTTCGGGGGTAATAATCCCTAGGAAAAATATAAGCAGATAAAAAGTGGTCTCTCAATCCACGACTATTTGTGGGACACTGCTGTGCGCAATTGGCTGCTGCGTTTCGCCCACAAAATATACAGACATTACATTCCATGAAGCGCTCTAATCCGTCGCAATGATAAGGCGCTATATCAAATGCAAGCAGCATTATTATTATTGATACATTGGACATAAAACGGCTGATTTTATTCTCTATAAGGACCCAGAAGGAGTAAAGGTTGACTATGTTGAATCTGAGGACGTCACTGGAATAATCTCAATACTCGACTTCAAGGTTCCACCTAACCCTAAGTAAATTGCCATTAAAAAATATTGCAACGTTCACAAACCAGACTCACTGTGTTGACTTATTTGTCCAATATCGTTTGAGCATTTGCTGTTTGCTATCCTTTTTTTCTTCCGACATTGTATGTCAATAATAATTATTCTTAATAATAATTATTATTGTAAGTTGTTAATAATGATTAATATTATTGTGTGTCGTTAATAATAATTATTATTGTGTGTTTGTTAATAATAATTAATATTATTGTGTGCTAATAATGCTTAATATTATTGTGAGTTATTAATAATTATTATTATTGTGTTATACTTTCCATTGACCCCCTACCCACCCCC
The DNA here is from genome assembly GCF_018977255.1 of Callorhinchus milii. Taxonomy (NCBI): domain Eukaryota; kingdom Metazoa; phylum Chordata; class Chondrichthyes; order Chimaeriformes; family Callorhinchidae; genus Callorhinchus; species Callorhinchus milii. The sequence goes on from NW_024704749.1 coordinate 21,881,966, forward strand.
CACTCTGAACCCACCCTGATTGAGAGGATAACTCAAGAATAATAGTGCATTTATTTAGAATGCAGTCTTCATTACACACATGTGTCACACGTAAACTGCACCGGTTTTCTTTGCAGATACGGCCTGTGGAAAATAGAAGCCAAGTACAAAAGTGACTTCACGACATTCACTTCAACAAAATTTGAGATCAAAGAATACGGTAGGAACATAGGAACACAGGCCATTCAGCCACTCCAGCTTGTTCTGCTGTTCTATTAGATCATGGCTGATCTGTACCTCAATTCTGATTACCCGCCTTTGCCCCATATCCCTTGATCCCTTAAAAAATGCAAGTATGCAGCAAGTCCCATTTATTGTGCCAATACCCTGTTTGCCAATGATTGTTCCTTGCAGTAAAATGCTGAACGTAACATCAGAATTCAGTTAAAGACGGCAAAAAGTGCTGCAGTATTCCTATAAGGGGGGAAGTGAAGACTTGTGACATGTACTCAGGAAACACCGTCAATCAGCAGAAATTAGGATGGGAAAACTAACGGGAAAATGCTCAGTAATCAATACACTGATGGGCGATTTATATTATAAATAATCTTAAAAGAAGCATCAAGAAGGAGAAATGATCATTCAGCCAGTCAAATCGTTCTCTCACATTCCACAGAAAATCTACCATAAACTATACCTCAGGCAAGTTTCCTTACTCCACATGCCGCTGTTTACCTAGCAGTAAGTAAGAACCCACTTGTTAGTCCATTGACGGATTGCTTTCCGGGGATGATAATCACTGCAAAAAATAATAATTTGGTCACTCAATCCACAGCTATTTGTGGGACGCTGCTGTGCACAATTGGCTGCTGCGTTTCACCCACAAAACACACAGTCACTACAACAACAACAACAACAAGATTCCATTTATAGAGCGCCTTTCATGTCCGGAGGACGTCCCAAGGCGCTGTACAGTTGGGTCAGGACCCGAGCATTGGGGGGAAATGGTCAGGGTGAGGGGAGGGAAGGGAGGGAGCGAGGAGGGGGAAGAGAGTCGAGAGGGGAGCTGAAGGCACCGTCAAAGAGAAAGGTCTTGAGACCGGCCTTGAAGGAGGAAAGGGAGGAAGCGGCGAAGGCCCTGGGGGATGGAGTTCCAGAGCCTCGGGGCTGAGAGGCTGAAGGTCCGGCCACCGATGGTAGGGCGGTTGGGGCGGGGGACATGGAGCAGACCGGAGCCAGAGGAACGGAGGGTACGGGCAGGTAAGTAGGGGGATAGTAGATCAGAGAGGTAGGAGGGAGCGAAGCCGTGAATGGCCTTGTAGGTGAGGATGAGGATCTTGAATTCGATCCTCTGGGGGATGGGGAGCCAGTGGAGGCGAGCGAGGGCGAGGGTGGGAGTGATGTGGTCGCGGTGTCTGGTGCGGGACAATACATGAGCTGCAGAGTTCTGAATGACCTGCAGTGTGGAGGGAGGGCCGGGAAGGCCGGCGAGGAGAGAGTTCCCATAGTCCAGCCTTGAGGTGATAAAGGCGTGGACCAGAGTTTCAGCCGCGTGAGGGGTGAGGTAGTGCCGTAGTCTGGCGATATTCCGGAGGTGATGGAAGGCGGTGCCCGTTGTGGTGCGGATATGAGGGAGAAAGGACAGCTCAGGGTCGAACAGAACACCGAGGTTCCTGACCGGCTTTGAGAGTATATTTACTTTACATATTTTGTGAAGCGCTTTGAGACGTCTCAACAACGTGATAAGGTGCTGTATCAAATGCAAGGATTATTATTAATATTATTATTATTATTATTATTATTAACGTGTTACCCTGAATGTTGATATTTTTCAGTGTTACCAACCTTTCAGATCTCTATCAAGCCAGAAAAGAACTTCATATCCTTTGATGAATTTAACAGTTTCAAAATTGATGTGATGGCAAGGTACCCGTTTAACCGCATTTAAACAACTTTGAGTTCAATGGTTGACAATTTTGGCGAAATAACTAATGGTTGAATAAAATGCTGATAATGTACTGTATTCATTTTTCCCATTTCTAAATAAAAATGGTCTTAAAACATTGCGGTAGGTTAGAAATCTGGATATATCTGGGTTATTTTTATTAACGAGTTTCTTTAATTAGTGTATATCTAACCTAACATTGTTTCACAATCCGACAGTCATTTTCATGGAGAAAAAATACAAGATGCAAATGTCTTTCTGCACTTCGCGATTCTTGATGAACATGGAAGCAAACAGCTGATGCCAAAAGCTGCAATGATGAAGATGGTGAGATAAACCACAAGAGATCATTGCAAGAAAAGCTGCTATATAATATAGAATTATGTTATGCTGCTGTGCACAATTGGCTGCCGGGTTTCACTCACAAAATATACAGTCAATTCACTTTACAGTATATCTTGTGAAGCGCTTTGAGACGTCTCGAAGACGTGGGTTTGTTAGACGATTCATAAGCAGGGAACAAGTCGTCATTCAGTCTATCAAGACTTTTCTTAGCAAGAGTCAGATGGTCTGCCATGTCGACTTGTCCTCTCCCTCCGCTCAGCAGGCTGCCGGGGGTCGACTTCACAGCTGGGGGGGGGGGGGAAATCGCTGCATTGTTATGCATATTTTTAAAGACTTTCTGCACTCAAGTGCTCTGGGGCGCTAACCTACGTGAAGAACGCTATTTAAATGCAAGTTGTTGCTATTGTGGACGTTTGCTAATCAGTGGTTCGGGTTTCTTGTCTTCATCAGCTGGAGAATGGGCATGTAACTGTAGATTTCGACGCAGAATATGCGACTAAATCGATAGAAATAGACAGCCTTGCAGATCTTCACAATAGATTCTTGCACATTGGGGTAACGGTTCTCGACACTTCAGGTAAACGCTGCTGTCTCCTTACTGAAGAACTGAACTTTCAGAAAAAATAATTAATGGTAGGATTTATCTGAATTGAAGTTTTTTGAAAGAGTTTCTGTGTTTCGAAAGGTGAGAGCTGTCGAGTGGTTTGTTTTCCGGTTTGTTATTGACACTGTCTGTGTTTGCAGCCTACCTGGGGTAGCTTCACAAGATTAAGTGTCGAGTCCTGTAGCGTAGTGCTTAGAGCTCTCGCCTCGCAAGTGCAAACACCTGGGTTCGATTCCTGGTCAGGGCGAAACCTTGGGCAAGTTTCCTTACTCCACACGTCTCTGTTTACCTATCAGTAAGTAGGAACCCGATTGCCAGTGAATTGGCGGATCACTTTCTGGGGGTATGTATAATATATATATAATATATAAATATATATTTTTTTGAATACCACGTTTCGTGTTTTTTTTAAATTAATAATTATGATAAGTTTGCAGGGCTACGGGAAGAGAGTGGGGGAGTGGGGTTGATCAGGGCTATGGGGAGAGAGCGGGGGAGTGGGGTTGATCAGGGCTATAGGGAGAGAGCGGGGGAGTGGGGTTGATCAGGGCTATGGGGAGAGCGCGGGGGAGTGGGGTTGATCAGGGCTATAGGGAGAGAGCGGGGGAGTGGGGTTGATCAGGGCTATGGGGAGAGGGCGGGGGAGTAGGATTGATTTGGAAGCTCTTTTCAAAGAGCGGCACAGACACGAGGGGCCGAATGGCCTCCTCCTGTGCTGCATAATTCTATGATTTTGTGATTCTATGATTTGGTCACTCAATCCATGACTGTTTGTGGGACACTGCTGTGCACAATTGACTGCCGCATTTTGCCCACAAAAATATACAGTGAATTATAATAAATCCCCACGTATCTCAAAAAAGTTTTAGGGAATTTGAATAAATCAGAGCAATAACGTTTCTCTCCCTTTCCTGTGTTTAATATCAGCCGGCATTACTGAAGACGCTGAATACTCAGACATTATATTCACCAGATCACCGTATAAAATCACTTTGGTAGCAACTCCTCTGTTTGTGAAACCTAATCTACCATATCACATCAATGTAAGTGAAAGCCGGTGTCTTTCGATTATGTTTTGGGCCTGGAAAACTTAGGAGTGATATCCGGAGGCAGTTTTTCACCCAAAGTGGAGTGAAAAATCTGGAACTCACTCCCCAAAGGGCTGTGGATGCTGGATCCATTCACATTTTCAAGACTGAGGTGGATAGATGTTTGTTAGGTCAGGGTACGGGGCAAGGACAGGTAATTGGAGTCGAGGTAGAGATTAGCCAAGATCTTATAGAATAGTGGGTTAAAGGCAGTTCTCACTGTGTGTGTTGTGGTGTGGCTCCATCCCATATTCCCTCCAGTTCACCCCCACCATCCCTTGCCTCCTTCGGTCACCTTCCCACACCTACCCTCCCCGCCCTCCATCCCTCCTGATCCCCACCACCAGCTTGGGTGCGGATCCCTGAATGTCCAGCTCCTTGGGGTGGCCTCTTGACGTGAAAGACGCTGTGTAAATGGAATTTGTTGTTGTTGTTGTCTCAGCACCTTTCTATATGAGTGCCCTCCTTAGTCGCACTAAGGCTATATAGATACTACTGCCTCCCGTTTGACTCTCCTTTCAACTTCTCGATCAGGCCCAAGTTAAAGACATGAAGGGATCTCCGGTGCGGAACCTTAAAGTGTTTATTTCAGCAACGAACGTTTTTGACGACAGGAGCGAGGACAGAGAGAGAGACAGCGCAACGAGGATCACTCAGAGTGATGGGACAATTGAATTTCTGCTGGACATTCCAACACACATTAAAGAATTGAGATTCAAGGTCAGTTGACGGACAAAGGAACGTTGTTGACATTGGCTGATATCAACACGTTTCTGGGAACGCTGGGAACCTCTCTTTCTTTTTCTTTTAGATTGGAATTGAGTCCGATGAAGGCAACTTCAAACCCAGAGAATACACCGCAAAACCTTACCGCTCTGAAACCGAGAGTTACCTGTACATTAACTGGGCGGCAAATTTTCAGAAATTCCAAATTCTGGATCATCTCCTTGTTGACCTCATCCCGAGCAGTCCTTACGAGAAAAAAATAAGGAGCTTCCACTTTCAGGTAGCGATGACTTACTGCAGTTTTGATAGCTATCAATGTCCGATAAATCAAATAAGGAAGTCGGGAGAAACTTCTTTACCCAGGGAGTGGTGGGAATCTGGAACTTGCTACCACAAGGAGTAGCTGAGGCAAATAGCACAGATGCATTTAAGGGGAAGTTAGATACGCACATGAGGGAGAAAGGAATAGAAGGTTATGCTGATAGGCTTAGCTGAGGAAGGGCAGGAGGAGTATAAATGTCAGCATAAATGTTGGGCCGAATGGCCTGTTTCTGTGCTGTACATTCTATGTAATACGCTCACACCTGAGAATAATAATCCTTGCATTTGATATAACACCTTATCACGTCTTTAAGACGTCTCAAAGCGCTTCACAGAATATATTGTAAAGTGAATTCACTGTATATTTTGTGGGCAAAACGCAGCAGCCAATTGAGCACCACAGCGTCCCACAAACAGTCACGGATTGCGTAACCAAATTATTATTTAAAAAAAAAATTTGAAGGGATTATTACCTCCGCAAAAGCGATCCGCCAACCGACTAATAACCGGATTCCTACTTACTGATAGGTAAACAGAGGCACGTGGAGTAAGGAAATTTGCCTTCGATCACCCTCCTACCCCTAACCTCTCTAGCCCCCAAACCCCAGCTCGGGTCCAAATCCCTGACGGTTCAGCACCTTGGGATGTCCTCGTGATATGAAAGGCACTTTACAAATGTCGTTTGTTGGTAGTTGTTTAAGCCCATCAGATTAAGCTAAACAGTGTTTGATACTCACATTTGCATTATATAATCTAAACATTTTAGATAGAATCATCTTGGTGGGTAAAGCAATCATAACCTGTTACTTACTAGAACACCACATGGAATCCTGTAGCTCAGTGGTTAGAGCACTCGTCTCGCAAGCGAGATGACCCGGGTTCGATTCCTGGGCAGGGCGAAACGTTAGGCAAGTTTCCTTTCTCCACACGCCCCTGTTCACCTCACAGTAAGTAAAAACCTGGTTGTTAGTCAATCGGCGGATCGCTTTTCCGGGGGTAATAATCCGTTTAAAAATAAATAAATCCGTGATGTTTGTGGGTCACTACTGTGCACAATTGGCTGCCGTGTTTCACCCACAAAATACACAACCAATCAAACCGCTTTACAGAATATCCTGTGAAGCACTTTGAAATGTCTCGAAGATGTGATAAGGCGCTATATCAAAGGCAAGGATTATTACTATTATTATTATTATTATGATGAGATGCTTTTCTGTGAATTTCTAATGTAATCTGGAACGTGGCATGTTCTTATTTTGATAACCCAGGTCGTATCCAAAGGAAAAATTGTTTCCTACGGGACAAAGGATCGTGCTCCCGATGTTCAGCTTTTCAATCTGGACCTTCCCATCACTGCAGAAATGATTCCTTCTGCACGCTTGATTGTATACTATCTCATCGTTGCAGAAGGCAGAGCTGAACTGGTGGTGGATTCCGTGTGGTTTAAGGTGGAAGAGAAATGTATGAACAATCAGCGGGTAGGTTCCATATCTGTGGAGCGTGGTTTTACTCTGTTGGTTGTAATTTCATTTAAAGGCTGGATCATTCATATTTTCAAGACTGAGGTGGGTAAATGTTTGTTAGGTCAGGGTATTAAGGGATAAAGTGGGTATTTGCGGGTTGAGGTACAGATCAGACATAATCTTATAGAATGGTGGAACAGACTCAAGGGGCTGAATGGCCTCCTGTCCTGATATTCTTATGTTCTTATATTTATGGCTGCATTTTCACCTCTGGATCCACAATTGTGGGTTCAGTTCCCCCACTTGCTGCACAGGGTGAGCTCAGCCCAGAGCCGAGCGTCACGCTAAGGGAGCGGGGAGTTGTTGGAGCTGTTCTTCGGATGAGGAGTTAAACTGCCTTAAAGATCGCTGGCACTTTTTCACAAGGTGTTGCCTTGCCATGTACCACAAACAGCAATGCTGGTTAACTTAGCAACCAGAGAGAGAAAAATAAATCATTTCCAACAGCAGGCTCTTCCATGTTTTGGAAGCGCTCTGAGACATTGCCCCGCGTGAAGGGCAATATATAATAAATGCACGTTGTTGTTATTGTTAGCTGTTTGGCGATATTGTGTTGATGTGAGCAGGGAATCCACCCACTCAGCTCCTGTTAACCCTGCGAGCCAAAGCCCTAACGGGTAGGGTGATCTTAGCTGGACAAGCAGCAGGAAAACTTGCCAGATAGTGCATTCTTTGGCAAACTACTGAGGATTCAACTGGTTAGACTCCAGGAGTTATACCAACACACATTCTGGAGACCCCAAGGTTTGGCTCTCGCCAACCTGCGCCTAATACTTTCCGGAATTGGGTAAGCAGGATGCGTCCCTCCATGGAGGGAGTGCGCATTCCATTCCAACAATCTTTTTCAGGAATTTCCATGTGTATGTGGGACACTTGGATTCTTAGTTGGGTTTGGATACTCTTAAGCACCGAGATGGGTTTCTGCATGTGTCAGACACCCGGCTGACCAAAAATAAACCATGGGACAGTGTCATTTATAAAAATGCTTCTATTTTGGCAGTTGCATTTGTAGCACAATACGGTGTGTGTTTCAACAGAGCCAGTATTTACACAGTGCAGAACTAATCATATTAATGGATATATTTATACATTAAAAAAATGAATAGACTGTTCATGATTGTTACATGATTTTAATGGAAAATGTCGTGAAAGCAAATGATTTATACTATGATTTTTAGCTTACGGTGAAGTCAAACTCCAAGCTTTACAAGCCAGGATCGGAGATGACTTTAACTATCAACTCTCGACCCAACTCACTTATTGCTTTGTCTTCCATCGACACCGCTATATACTCCATAAGAACAGGAAGCAAGATATCGGTGGAACAAGTTAAGTGGATCGTATATCTATCTGGTTAACTAATAATGTAATGGTTAGAGCACTCACGTCACAAGCAAGAGAACCTGGGTTCGATTCCCGGGCAGGCAAGTTTCCTTACTCCACACGCCTCTGTTTAGCTGTGCGCAATTGGCTGGTGGTTTCGCTCCCACATAGTATACAGTCAGTTCACTTTACAGTATATCCTGTGAAGCTCTTTGAGACATTATGAAGACATGATAAGGCGCTATATCAAATGCAAGGATTATTATCATATTATTGTTATTATCTGGTTAAGTGGTATGTTGTACCAATGATGCATCTAATTCACTAACTGGAATTCATCCAATATCACACAATTGTGCATGTTAACCAGCTACTCGCAATCTGTGTGCAGGTACTTCTAGATGCTGAAAGCCTTGACCTTGGATGTGGTGCTGGAGGGGGCAAGGATAATATTGACGTCTTTGCAAGAGCTGGCCTGACATTCCTAACCAATGCTAATGCCAAAGCTCCACTAGCAACTGGTAACAGAGCTACGATAAAGAATTTATGGCCCCCACGCTTTAGAACTCCATCCCGCAGTCCCTTCGCCTGTCTCCCTCCTTTGACAGTGCCTTTGGTCACCCTCCTACCCCCACCCTCCCTGCCCTCTCACCCCTCTTGATTCCAACCCCCTGCTCGGGTCCAAATCACTGACTCTCCAACACCTTGGGATGTCCTCCTGATGTGAAAGGCACTACACAAATGTAATTTGTTGTTGTTGTTGTCTCTGTTGTGCTTCGTGACTAGAAGTTCTTGTAAAATAGATGTTTTGGGTAGGAATTTTGATAGAATAAATAAGGAGAAACTGTTTCCAATGGAGGGTGGGTCAGTAACCAGAGGACACAGATTTAAAATAATGACAAAAGGACCAGAGGGGAGATGAAGAGCTTTTTTTTTTTAAACGCAGCGAGTTGTTATGATCTGGAAACAGATTCAATAATAACTCTCAAAAAGGAATTGGTTATACACTTGAAAAGGAAGGATGTGTAGGGCTATGGGGGAAAGAGCGGGGGGAGTAGGACTGATTGGGTAGCTCTTCCAAAGAACCGGCACAGGAATGATGTGCTGTAAGATTCTATGATTCTATATCTGTTGAGATCTTTCCTGTGTTAGTGTCTGTAATGGATAGTGACTGCAACTCACAGTCCAGGGCTCCTATGATTAAATAGATTGCAATCTGCAGTGGCCACCAGATTAGTTCTTGTGGATGACAAGAGGCTCTTCAGCCCATCTGATCGCAGTCCTCGTGAATGCACAAAACACAAAATACTGCAGATGCTGGAATCTGAAACAAGAACAGAGAGAGAGCTGGGAAAACTCAGCAAGTTCTGACGAAGGGTCGTGGACCCGAAACGTTGACTCACTTTCCTTTCTCCATAGATGCTGCCTGGCCTGCTGAGTTTTCCCAGCTCTCTCTGTTTTGTCTCGTGAATGTTTGTAAAAGAAAAGTGTAAAGTGCGCGGGGGAAAAGGGCAGGGATCGGAGCTGAAAGGAACACTCTTTCAGAGAGCGGAAACTGGCAGCACAATGCTGAACAGTCTCCTCCTGTTCTCTAACTTCTTGTGATTCTCTGAAATGCTTTGTACTCGGAATATACAGTCACTCCAATTTACAGTATATTCTGTGAAGCGCTTTGAGATGTCGCGAAGATGTGATGAGGCACGATATCAAATGCAAGCGTTATTATTGTTATAATTATAATTTTATAAAAGCAGCAACTAGTTGAACGCTGTTCAGTGTAACCTGATTTTTTTTTCTTTGAACAGATCTAAAATGTGACTCGATTTTGCGCTCAAAGCGAGATGTGGGCAGCAAAATAAGGAAAAAAAGTAAGTATATTTACAATAGTTGTTTAAATGAGGCCCCTCATACCTTAACATCAGTGGGACAAACTGTGCAAAAATGATGCCTGATAGCAGCTGCCTTGTCACTGCATCAGAAAATTGAGGGTTCAAGCCCCACATTTGAGGGCTCCAGTATAGCAGTAAGTGAGGTGGGAAGAGTTGGTGAGTAGGGGGGATGTGGTGAGTGTGGCCTGTATAGTCGGAGGGAGTCCTTCGGATGAGGTGTGATATTAAACTGACGTCCTGTCTATGAATGTGAAAGAAAACTATTGGAAAAGAAAACGTCTTCTCGTCCTGTCCGCGCCCTCCACTCTGCTCCACGTCCCCGCCCGGCTCACCCCACCATTCAATGGTCGTGCCTTCAGCCTCTCTGCCCCCACACTCTGGAACTCCACCCCACAATCCCTCCACCTCTCTCCCCCCTTTGCCTCCTTCAAGGCCCAGCTGAAGACCCTCCTCTTTGACCACGCATTGGGTCACCCTCCTACCTCTACCCTCCAATCCCTCCTGATCCCAACCACCAGCTCGGGTCCAAATCCCTGACTGTCCAGTGCCTTTGGACGTCCTCCCGACATGAAAGGCGATAGAAATGTAATTAGTTGTTGTTGTTCTCAGTTGCTACATATGCCAGCCAAGATGCCCAAAAATGTTGCTTTGATGGGATGAAGGAGTATCCTGTGATCCAGTCTTGCGACGAGAGAGCCAGTAGAATCAAACTAGGAGCACCCTGCAAGGATATCTTTCTCGAGTGTTGCAAATTTGCAGAGGAGCTGCGAACAAGGTCTCAGACAGAGCTGACGTTGGCGAGGCTGAGTAAGAATTTAAACAACAAACAACAAACAAAGATCGAGTTCGGACCTGTCCAGTAATCCTCAATTTCAAGATCCTCACACTCGATTTCAAATCCCTTCATTTGACTTGGCACCTCCCAAAACTCTCCGACCTGCTCACTCCCCAACCCACCACGCGCTGCCATCGACTGGCTCCGGACTCCTGCATGTCCCTCGTGCCCTCCGGCACTCGGGAACACTCTTCCCCTATCCCTCCGCCTTGCCCTCTTCCTTCCCTATCTTCAGATCGCGCCTTAAGACCTTCCCCTTCGACTATGCCTACGGTCACCTCCACTGCTGCCTCGGTGTCGTGCTCCGCCATTGTCAAGCGCTCTGGGACGCTGCCCTGGGTGAGGGGGCGCAAGTTGTTGTTGTTTCTCACGTGCAAATTCTTTGTTTTCATTCAAAAAACTAGGCTTGAATAATGAGTTTCAGCTGGAGCCAGCCCATATCCGGAGTTTTTTTCCAGAAAGCTGGATGTGGGAAGTGCATGAAGTCTCGGAGAGGTATTGTCCCAGTTCTTCTCTGACGTTTGCTCCTGGTTTAATGATTAGATTCTTGAGTTCCTGCTTTGTTTGCGCCTTAAGAGAAGTTTTAGATACTCAGATTGCAAGAGAAAGAGCAGACAGCGGGAGGGGGGAGTGAGATAACAACAACTTGCATTTATATCGCGCCCCTCACGCAAGATAGCTTCCCAGAGCGCTTGACAGTGGAGGAGCCTGATGCTGAGCCTGATCCCGGGGAGGTGACCGTTGGCACGGTCGAAGAGGAAGGTCTTCAGGCCCGATCTGAAGATGGGGAAGGAAGGGGAATGGTGGAGGGATGGAGGAAGAGTGTTTCAGAGTTTCGGGGTGTAGTAGCTGAAAGTGCGGCCACCGATGGTGGAACGGAGGGCACGAGGGATAAGCAGGAGGCCGGAGCCAGTCAAGCAGAGGCAGCGAGTAACAGGTTGGGGAGTGAGCAGGTCGGAGAGGTAGGGGGGTGCCAGAGCATTAAGGCACAATAATAGATAAGGATTTCAGAGGACATACTGTGTTATGTCCTTATCACGACACTGTGACTTTAGATTACAACAACAACAACAAGATTACATTTGTATAGCGCCTTTCACGTCGGGAGGACGTCTCAAGGCACTGCACTGATGACATGTGGTGTTTGTCTCTGCTCACACCATGTTTTAGATCAAGTATTAAGACTCTTGTGAAGACTTTACCCGACTCAATAACTACATGGGAAATCCAAGGAGTTGGAATTTCTGAAACTGGTAAGAAAATAGTCGGAAAAAATTGAATATCCCCGTTATTAACATTGTCTTCAACTGCTAACTCCCTTTATTTCCATGGCTTTACACAGGTATATGTGTTGCTGACCCAATAAAAGTCACTGTTTTCGAAAATGTGATTCTGAAAGCCAAAATACCGTATTCTGTTGTGAGAGGTGAACAGATACAGCTTAAAGTTGCTGTGTACAATTACAACCACGGGAAAATAAGGGTACGTCTCAAAAGTCTCTGTTTTTAAGAAAAAAGACAATAGTTTTATTGGACGTGATGTTGATGATAGTGGAGTCCTGCAGTGTATTGGTTAGAAGTCTCGCCTCACAAACGAGAGGACCCGGGTTCGATTCCCAGGCAGGGTGAAATCCTAGGCACGTTTCCTTACTCCACACGCCTCTGTTCACCTAGCAGTGAGTAGGAACCCAGTTATTCGTCGATTGGTAGACTCTGGGGGTAATAATCCCTTCCAAAAAATAATAATAATAATCTGGTCACTCAATCCATACTGTTTGTGGGACACGGCTGTGCGCAATTGGCTGCCGCGTTTCGTCAACAAAATATACAGTCAATTTACAGTATATTCTGGGAAGCGCTTTGAGACGTCTGAACGACGTGATAAGGTGCTATATCAAATGCAAGGATTATTAGGCTTGTTATATATATATACATATAATAGTTGACATTGTCAGGACTCTGAAGCAAACCTTTTCTCATGCCAAATTCTGAGATGCAGAATGTAAAAAAAAGACAAAATCCATCTGTTGTTTGTTTAAAGACTTGCGTGACAATGAGTACAGAAGAGGGAACATGCTTGTACAAGGGCTCTGAAACCAGCGTCAAAGGAAGGCAGACTAGTCCGTGTCAATTGAAAACAATAGAAGGATTGTCAGCCATTCCTTTCACCTTCACCATTCTCCCACTGGAACTGGGTGTCCACACCGTAAATTTCACGCTCAAGACAAAACTCTCCAATAGTGTCGTTTATGTACAAAAATTGCGTGTGTTGGTAAGTACATTACATTGCCTTTATTTTTTACTTTCTGTTTCTAACCCTTATGCTTATAATCCTTCGCTTTTTGCTTCCCATGATCAGTCCTGTAGCATATTGGTTAGAGTGCTCGCCTCGCAAGCCAGAGGACCCGGGTTTGATTCTTGAGCAGGGTGAAACCTTAGGCAAGTTTCCTTACTCCACAGGCTCTGTTTAGTTAGCAGTAAGTGGGAACCCGGTTGTTAATCCTGTAGCAGTTCATTTTATCGGGGAAATAATCTCTGAAAAAATGTATTTAATCACTCAATCCACTACTATTCATGGGATACTGCTGCGTGCAATTGGCTGCCATGTTTCATCCACAAAATATACACTCAACTCACTTTACAGTATATTCTGTTAAGCACTTTGAGACGTCTCGATGATGTGATACGGCTCTGTATCAAATGCAAGGATTATTATTATCTGTTGTGTCTCTTCAGCCACAGGGTGTTATAAAAGAGAAACATTTTCTCCGCGAGTTGGATCCATCTAACGTATATGGTGCGTATTATCAAACTATGTTCGAAGAATTTTGTTAACCTAATGTTCTTTTGGGAACTTTGTTGAAGCAGATGTGGTTGGAGACACTGTACTCAAGGTGTGATTTATTCTGTGCTTCAGGAAGCATGGTGAGAAGGATTGAAATTCCTCTGCAAATGCCATTGGATATCATTCCAAACACAAGCCCGGACCACATAGTGAGCATAAAAGGTACTGTTTCTGCTGCTTAATGATAATAATAATAATAATAATAATCCTTGCATTTGATATAGCGCTTTTCACGTCGGAAGGACGTCCCAAAGCGCTTCACAGAACACACTGTAAAGTGAATTGACTGTAAATTTGTGGGCGAACGCGGCAGCCTTGTAATTAAATCAAGTTTTTGAGGTTATTATAACAGAAGTGAGAATGTTCCTGCCTCATAACCTCCAAGCCCCCTCCCTCACTTTCTGTCTTTAAACACCTACTTTGACCACACCTTCGATCACCTCTCCTTGCTCGTTCTCTCTTGTTCGACATCCAACTCAGCCACCCGCTCCGAGGTCTGTCCCACGTGAAGGACGTATATAAATACAAGTAGTTGATGTTCCTTTTGTTGATCTGCACCCAATGATAATGGTGTCAGTTTGGCTCATTTAATGGTACTCTCACCTTCAGATCAATTGGTCAACCAACTTATGGCTGTTTGTGAGACTTTGCAGTGGGCAAAATGACTGCCACGTAGGTTTACAAATACAGTCACAACGCTTGACAGCACTTACTTGTGAAACTCCTCGAGACATTGTAGCGTCCATATAAAATGCAAGAATTATTATTATTATTGTTATGCTCGCTATTAATACTTGCATTCGATGTAGCAACTTTCAAGTCAGGAGAATAACAAAATAACAAAAACAAATAGCATTTATAGAGCACTTTTTACATCACGAGAGCATCCCAAAGCGGAGTCTCAAAGTACTTTACTGTCAAGTGTAGTGACTGTGTGTTTTGTCGGTGAATGATGTACTTACTGTGTCTTGCAGGTGATGTAATTGGTGAAGCTTTAGCCATAGCTCTCAACCCTGAAGGGGTTCGTAAATTGACCAACCTGCCAAGTGGCTCTGCCGAATCAGAGGTAATGACTGTAGCACCTCTTTTCTTCATCTATAACTACTTGGAGAAGACGTCTGGCTGGAGCAAACTGGGCCCGTTGAACACTAGTATTCATTTGAACATGAAAGTAAAAATGAGACAAGGTATGGAATCATTTCTATCTAAATCCAGTTAGTTTGCACATTGTAAACAACATTATAAAACATTTTACAACAATAACGTGCATTTACACAGCGCCCCTCACGCAGGGTAGTGTCCCAAAGCGCTTGACACCGAGCCGGGGTGGGGTGGGGGGGTGACCGTAGGCACGGTCAAAGAGGAAGGTCTTCGGTGGGACCCGAAAATGGGGAAGGAGGGGGCAAGGTGGAGGGATAGGGGAAAAGTGTTCCAGAGTTTCGGGGCATAGTGGCTGAAAGCACAGCCACCATTTTAGATGGTGTCAGCTTGACGGTTAAAAGTACCACATGGTGTGGTACTGAGTCAAGTTCCATCACTGTTAAGGGCTCTGAGGCTCTGCCAGCATGAAGGGCGCTACATAAATGCAAGTGGTTGTGGCATTGAGTCACACTGACCAGCAAAGGTCTGGGGTTCATCCCCGTTTCTGTGCTGAATTACCTGAGCGAGGATCAAGCAGGTAAATGGCAGTTGGCTGAAGTGAAGCAGGGCTATGGAGAGGTGGTATGTATTGTTGAAGACTCAATTAGGATTAATTGGAGAATTGACGAGGAGCCGATGAGAGGAAGTACAACAGGACACTGGGAACGGGACAAAGGTGGTGTGATGGAAAGTGATGCTTCACTGAGAGTCGGGAAGATAAAATAAAGATGATACCGACAGACCTGTGACTCGGAGTGAGTTATATTACATTTATTTGCTGTGATTTCTTGTTTGCTGTCTCCTATTAATTCCTCTGCTTTACATAAGGTATTACCAGCATCACGTCCTTCCGAACCAGAAATAACTATGCGTACAGCATGTGGAAGAATGGCGAAGCCAGCACCTGGTAAGCTTTGTAAAGAACCCAATTTATCCATAGATCACCTAGCGTTCACACTCTGAAACTATTTATTGTCAGTTTCAATCAGCCATCCGAAACCAGAACACAGCGAATCTTTGTGATCACAAGGTTGATTTAACTGTTTATTTAAGGTTCGGCAGACTTCTTGCATTTTGAATTACATTCATTTATTTATTCGACCACAAAACATACAGACAATTCACTTTACATTATATCCTGTGAAGCGCATTGAGACATCTCTGCGACGTGATAAGGCGCTATATCAAAAGCAAGGATTATTATTATTATTCAACATCCATGTAGTGAAAAAACGACAGACTTTCAATATCCATATTTACAGGTATTGCTCAGTTTAGTCCTTTGGTGGCAATTCCTAGCAATTTTCATGTAATTTAGCCTTGGGCACAGAACAGTATATATAAGTCTGGCAGCTGGGTGTCTGACACATGTGGAAACTCATCACCGTGCTTAGGAGCATCCAAACCAAGCTAAGAATTCATGCATCCCACCCACACGTAGAATTCCCAGAGATAGATAGTTGGAATGCGCTCTTTCTCTCCCTGGAGGGACGCATTCTGCTTACCTACTTCCAGAAAATTTTAGGCACAGATTGGCGAGAGCTAAGGCTTGGAGACACCAAAGTAACGCGTCTGCAGCAAAATGATGGAGAACATTTGGAAAGGTAGGAATAAGAAGTGGAGTTCAACATTCATAGGAGGAAGGGGCAGGAGGGACAGGTGATTGCGGTGTAGTATAGATGCACTTATTGACATGCTGGCCTTTTCCAGTAACTTCAGTGTGTGTTTCTTTGGTTGATTTCTAGGTTAACTGCTTTTGTACTAAGAATTTTTGGTGAAGTCAGTATGTACATTAAACTGGATAAACAGTCTGTGTGCAATACAATGAATTGGCTTATTGACAATTGCCAAAACAGCGATGGATCATTCAGGGAGCTTTCCAGTCATGTCCCACTGCAAATGCAGGTCAGTAAATAACACAGAATTTAAGGCTAATGGGATATGGAATCGCGACCAGATTCCGCAGTGAAGCACGTTGCTGTCGTACTGAGCTCCTCAATGTTTTCTGTAGCGAATTTATAACTTGATTTAAAATCTGCGGAAACACTATTGTGGAGTCCTGTAGCTCAGTGGTTACAGCACTCGCCTCGCAAATGAGAGGACCTGCATTTGAGTCCTGGGCAGGGCGAAACATTGGGTAAGTTTCTTCACTTCAAACGCCTCTGTTTACCAAGCAGTAAACAGGAACCCATTTTTTAGTCGATTGGCGGATCGCTTTTCCGGGGGTAATAATCCTTGTATTTGATATAGCGCCTTATCACATCTTCGAGACCCTCAAAGCGCTTCACAGAATATACTGTAAAGTGAATTGACTGTATACTTTATGGGCAAAACGCGGCAGCCAATTGCACACAGCAGCGTCCCACAAACAGTCATGGATTGAATGACCACATTTTGTTACCTCCCAAAAAGCGATCCACCAATGGACTAACAAGCGGGTTCCTACTTACTGTTAGGTAAACAGAGGTGTGTGGTGTAAGGAAACTTGCCCAACGTTTCACCCTGTCCAGGAATTAAATCTGGGGTCCTCTTGCTTGCGAGGCGAGTGCGCTAACCATTACGCTACAGGACTCCATTGTAGCTAACAGAAGACATCTCTGACTTTATCATCAGGGAATAGAAACTGCAAATATACAGGTCTGTCAATCCTAGATGTTATCGTGCGTAATATTTGCCACACTCAAACTTGACCCTTACATGCGCTCCCTCGTAAATCTTGTTCTTTCCCCAAATCTTTTGCAGAGATCTCTAAGGGACAAGGCTAAAGAAAGCAAAATGTATTTGACTGCTTTTACAATCATTGGGATTCAAAAGACATCCCACTTCTGTGGTACTGTGGTATGTTAAAGGATTTTTAAACTGTAATCTATTCGTTTACAAAGATTTACTATAATCGCATAATTATAATGGAGCGTTCAGTAAAGTAAAACTCAGCTTGTGTGTGTAGTGTGCTCTGCTCCGTGGAACTCTCTTTCAAAATCCTTTAACTTTGCTCCTTCTCTCTCCGCCTCCAAATCCCTCAAAAAAACACCCGCCCATTACCTCTTACAGGAGGACATCCCAAGGCGCTGGACAATCAGGGATTTGGACCCGAGTTGGGTGGGGGAGTGAGCGTTGGGGTCAGAGATGGTGGAGGCTGGAGGGTGGCCGAAAGCACGGTCGAAGAGGAGGGTCTTGAGATGTGCCTTGAAGGGGGCAAGGGATGGAGCAAGGTGAAGGGAATGTGGGATGGTGTTCCAAAGGGTGGGGGCAGAGACCCTGACCGCTGATGGTGGGACGAGCCAGGTGGGGAATGTGGAGCAGGCCGGATTCTGCTGAGCAGAGGGACTGGACAGGTTGATAAGGGGTTAGCAGGTCACAGAGGTAGGAAGGGACAAGGCTGTGGAAGGCCTTGAAGATGAGGATGAGGATTTTGAACTCTATCCTCTGAGGGATGGGGAGCTAGTGGAGCCGGTGAGGGTGGGTTGATGGGGTCAAGAGCCTGGTGTGGAAGAGGAGACAAGCTGCAGAGTTCTGGATGATCTGCAGCTTTTAGGGAGAAGAGTTGGTAAGGCCGACAAGCAGGTAATTGAGGCTATACCAGCCTTGATGTGATGAATGCTTGAATGAGGGTTTTGTCGGCCTGAGAGGTAAGCTAGCTTGACCCCTCCTAAGGCTTTGGCTGCTAAAATACATGCTCATCTTTCAGCTGCAGTCAGGGTATAACTCAATTACCCCAAAATTAATCACTTTCAAAGCCCTCCAAGGCCTTGCTCCTCCCTACCCCTGTGACCTGCTAACTCCAAATCAACCTGTCCACTCCCTCTGCTCAGCGAGCTCTGGCCTGCTCCACGTCCCCTGCCCGGCCCACCCCACCATCAACCTTCAGCCTCTCTGGCCCCAGGTTTTGGAACACCATCCCACAGCCCTCCATCCTCAAGCATTCCAGAACGCTACCCTGTGCGAGGAGCACTATATAAATGCAACACGTGGTTCTTTCGCCTCGTTCCCTTCCTTGCCTCCTTCAAGGCCCGCCTCTTCGACTGGGCCTTTGGTCACCCTCCTCCCACCACCCTCCCTGCCCTCCATCCCTTCTGATCCCAGCCCTCCTTGACTGTCCAGCCCATTGGCGTGTCCTCCTGATGTGAAAGGTTCTATCCAAATGTAATTTGTTGTTGCTGTTGTTGAATAGTAAAATTGTCATTTGACCCATGATATCACGGTTTGATTGTGTTTTTCCTCTGTTTCCGAATCTGTGTTTAATCCTTTATGTATCTTTTTACATGTACATAATTCTTTCGCTAGAGAATTGCCGAAGCAGTAATTAAGGCTAACAACTACCTATCGGCAAATTTGGATGAGGTGGAGAGTACCTTAGTGATAGCAGTTGTTGCTTACGCTCTGGGACTAAGTGAAGGAGAGACCCCAGATTCACATCGAGCTTTTGGAAAACTGAAGAATGAAGCTTTCGTAATAGGTAATTAAAACATGCTGTGGAAATTCATACTGTGCTTGGGTTATGTTTAATTCCTTAATGTTGTGTACAGTGCTTAATAAGGTAGACTTCGAGTGATTCCTCTAATTTACTTATAAGAAGAAAAACCTTAGGTAAGATTCCTAATCCACACGCCTCTGTTTACCTTGCAGTAAGTAGGTACCCTGTTGTTAGCCGATTAATGGATCACTTTCCGGGGGTAATAATCCCTTCAAAAAAAAAAATTTGGTCACTGAATCCACTACTTTTGTAGGACACTGCTGGGCGCAATTGGCTGCCACATTTCGCCAACAAAGTGTACAATCAATTCACTTTACAGTGTACAAAATGCAAAGTACTGCAGATACTGGAAATCTGAAATAAAAACAGGAGTCGGCGGGAACAGGAAAGACAGGAAACTGAAATTTTCCTCTCTCCATAGACGCTACTTGATCTGCTGAGTGTTCCCAGCCACTTCTGTTTTTATTTCACTTCACAGTATATTCTGTGAAGCACTTGGAGACGTCTCAATGACATGATAAGGCATTGCATCAAATCCAATTATTATTATTAAGCATCTATAAGAATAATATAGTTAGAGAGTGCGTTTGAGCTAAAAACAAGCAAAGAAAAAATGTGGTAGATTGGAGCAGGAGGCAACAGTGGGGATTTAATGCTTCCCATTGTTAAAAGTACAGTATTATTATCTGATTGATATCTGGTTGTGCTGTAACTGACCTGGGAGCAGTCTCTATGTCCCAACTGGAAAGGCATGACTCCTTCCTCACAAACAAATCTCAAATGTGTATTATTGCCAGATACAATTTGGGGTACAGAACAGAATAGAATCAAAAGAAAGTAGAGATGGACAGAAAATCTCATCTCTGGCAGAGCCTGAGAAATGGACAGTCCTCCTTCCTGCTGGATGTGATGGGGGCAAAACCTCCTCAGGTGACAGGAAGGGTTTTTCTTGGAAATCTTTTGGAAATTTCTGCTCCCCTTCCTTCAGGTCAGCTTCCTTCATACCGATTCTGGAAAGATTCCTCCTCCGAAGAAAATTCTCCCACTGCACGGTCGATAGAGACAACTTCATATGCTCTCCTGGCTACATTATGCTCCACAGATAAAAAGTACGCGAATCCTATTGTGGGATGGCTGATTGAGCAGCAGCGATACGGTGGAGGGTTCCTTTCGATACAGGTAATCAGTTTCTCATTGTGTATGAGACCAAAGTCTCCTGAGGCAACAGTCTAACTAGCGTGGCGATAGATATCTGTGTGATTTAAAGCAGCCTCAATACTGGCACATCTTTTCGCCCACAAAGACACAGTCAATCCACTCCAGAGTATATTCCGTGAAGCGCTTTAAGACATCTCAACGACGTGATAAATGGCTATATCAAATGCAAGGATTATTATTATTATTATCACTATTAATATCTTAAAAAATCCAACTGTTGCTCAAGTGAGGTGCACTTTTTAACAATTAACACTTTTTCAAAAATATCTATTTTATTTCATCATTTTTATTATTTTTATTATTGTTATCTATTTGACAAGACCAGCATCAATCGATCAGTATTGGAGGAGGTCCTTGTATTTTTTTATAGAGTATTATTGCGTAGCCTCAAAGCGCTTTGCAGGAATATACTGTAAAGTGATGTACTTGTGTGTAGTTTGTGGGTGAATACAGACGTTAAATGATTAGACGATTCTGTTCTCACAGGACACGGTGATAGCTCTCGAAGGCCTCACAAAGTACGCCATCAACATGAGGCGAGCTAAACTTGACCTGTCAATTAATGTAGCTTACAGGAGGTTTGGCAACATTAAAATGCTGGAACTGAATGAAGAAAACCCGTTTGCAAAACCAATAAAGGTAAGTTCACATTGGCATGCGTGGGACTGTTTATCTTTCCCCGAGTTTATACATTGGAAGAGTAGAAAATGGGCAAGTTAGTTCATTCTTTCAAAACTATCTGAGTGGCTGAGAGCCAAAGTGAAGCACAGACATTTCACCGTACCAGGCAGGGCAAAATGTTGGGCAAGTTTTGTTACTCCACACGCCTCTGTTTACCTAGCAGTAAATAGGGACTCAGTTGTTAGTCGATTGGCGGATCCCTTTTGGGGATAACAATCCCTTCAAAATTATTTGGTCACTCAATCCATGACTGTTTGTGGGGCTCTGCTGTGCGCGATTGGCTTTCGAGTCTTGCCCGCAAAACATACGGTCATTTCGCTTTACAATATATTCCGTGAAGCGCACTGAGACATCTCAATGACGTGATAAGGCGCTATATCAAATTCAAGGTTCATTATTATTATCATTACCGTGCTGTGGGATTTAATTGAAACCGTGCGACTGGAGTTTATATTTTTTTTTCCCTTTTGCAGATCGAGAAAAACGATAATTTAATCCTGAGCTCGCATGGCAGAACTGGCAGAGCCAGTGTTAGTGTAAGAAACATGTTATTATATTCCCTCTGTCATTTCCTAACACAAAAAAAAGTGGATGATTTGTGAACTTTGTGGAGTCCTGTAGCGTGTTGGTTACCTTGTACTCACCTCGTAATAATAGTAATTTAGT
The DNA here is from genome assembly GCF_018977255.1 of Callorhinchus milii. Lineage (NCBI taxonomy): Eukaryota > Metazoa > Chordata > Chondrichthyes > Chimaeriformes > Callorhinchidae > Callorhinchus > Callorhinchus milii. The sequence continues at coordinate 21,903,567 of NW_024704749.1, forward strand.
CACTCAATCTGTGTATTGGCCCACAAAATACACAGTCAATTCACTTTACAATATATTCTGTGAAGTGCTTTGAGACGTCTCGAAGACGTGATAAGGCGCTGTATCAAATGAAAGGATTATTATTATTAATTAATAGCATAACAATCAGAAGAACATTAAATTGTTAGAAAACACCTGCTAGGAGAAAATGTGAAGTCAAAGTACAGACAGAAGAGGAAACAGTCCATGTCAGGGTTTCTAAACTAAAGGGGGTTAGGTTTAGGGAGCTAACAACAGGAGTAAGGGGTGGGCAAGTGGCTGGCAATGGGAGGGATTACTCTTTAAAGGAGCCGCCACAGACAGAATTGGCCGAATGGTCTTCCTCTGCTGTGGGTTTATATGGTGCTATGTTATCTTTTCCCTAATCCTCATGTACTGCCCCCAACCATTTCAGCTGAGCTTGGCTCAACTCAACAGGACAAGAGGCCATGGGTTCAGGGTTGAGCAAAGAGAGTTTGGGACAGACAGCACAAAGTATTTTATCAAACAGCAGGTAATCAGTTGGAACGGGTTCCCAGGAAGGGTGCGGAGCTCAGTGGAGTCCTGTAGCATATTGGTTAGAGCGCTTACCTCGCAACCAAGACGATCCGGGTTCAATTCCCTGGCAGGGTGAAACCTCAGGTTTTCTTACTCCACGTGCCTGTTTACCTAATAGTAAATAGGAACCTGGTTGGTGGTCGATTGGTGGATCGCTTTCCAGGGGTAATAAGTTAAGGTAGAGATCAGCCTGATTACTAAAATGGCGGAACAGGATCGAGGGGCTGAATGGCCTCTTCTTAAATTGTTGGATTCCATGTTTAAAGCTGCACTACTTCCTGTGATTGCATCTCATAATCATAATAATGTAATCCTCATCCTTCTGCATGAAAGGTGCTATATCAATGTAATTTTGTGGTTGTTTATCCCGTAGGTGAGGACAACGTATTATACAACTGGCACATCCCAAGAATCGTGTGATTTCTCTTTGACAATAGATCTCTCCCCAGTGGATTCAAGTGAGTCCTGCTAAGTACAAATATGGAAATCTGCATGGATTGGTCCTGTCTCCTCTTCAGATGTGTATTGATAGCAATTGGCTGCCATGTTTTGCCCACAAAATATACAGTCAATTAACTTTACAGTATATTCCGTGAAGCGCTTTGAGACGTCTCGAAGATGTGACGAGGCGCTATATCAAATGCAAGGATTATTATTATTAATATTCTAGCTATACTCATGTGTTTTGGTTGAACAACCTTTGTACAAGTCTAGATTCTATTGTAATTGCTTAATTTTCAGTTCTGCTATGTGTAAGGACAGATCTCCTACCCACCTACTATTACAAATAAATAGTTCAGTAATACTACTGTACCTAGGAACGCCACTCCAACACTATCTATTTTCGGCATTATATAAATGCACGTTGCTATTATGATATACTCCAGGAGATCAATCCCTGGATTTGTTCATTAAGAAATCTCATTAAGAAATCCAATCAAGAAATTCATTAAGAAATTTCACAAAGTTTGCCCAAATTTAATATAATTCGGGAGAAATGTTTGCTTTCTTGAGTGAGATACTTGTGTAAGAAACTTGTGACTTATTTTAACAATAGATCTCTCCGCTATCTTGTGTGGATTAGCTTTCATGAATTTATTCATAAAAAGTTCTTTATTTTCAGGAATACTACAGCCAGATACTATCGAACTTTATCTACTGAAAGCTTGTGCAAGGTGAGTATACAAGGACCGCTCAATAACACTAAACATTAAAGCAGAACGTCATGTTTATACATGAATCGCAGGAATTAGATGGTGGACTGTTGTATCCATTTATTATTTATTTACCCCTTCACACCCTGGCACCTCCTTCTGACCTGCTTTCACCATTACACGCTGCCTCCGCTCGGCTGGCTCTGGCTTCTTGCTCATCCTTCGGTCCCTCCGCTCCACCATCGGCGGCTGTGCTTCCGGTCACTACGCCCCAAAGCTTTGGAACTCTCTCCATCAATCCCACCGCCTTGCCCCCTCCTTCTCCTTATTTAGATCACGACTGAAGTCATTCCTCTTCAATCGTGTTTATGGTCACCTTCTCCATCCCCCTGGCTTGATGTCAGGCTCCACCACTGTTAAGCGCTCCGAGACTCTGCCCTGCATGAAGGATGCTATATACTAGCTGTTCTTGTTGTTATTGTCATAAGTGATCCTCCAATTCTCATTTCTTTCACAGATATAATCCCAGACACAGAGAATCTGAGTGGGATGCAGTGTCTGGTGTGATGGAGATACATCTATATACCGGTTTAATCCCAGAAGAGGCTGACCTCGAGACAGTTACGTTCCTATAGATAAGTCTGTTAATAAAATAAGGCCAAATAAAATTAGACATTCGTTTCATGACTGTGTGGGACGTTGCTGTGCCTAATTGTGAGGCTACAAATATGCAATCATTCTATTTCAGTCAATCCCATGAAGCGCTTTGAGACATCCTTCTGACATGATGAGGCGCTGTACCAAATACAAATCCTATTATTGCTAATAATTTAAAATATACATTCTTGCGATTCCACTAGTAAACTTTGTTTTGTATTTCTTTTCAGCTACTAAATGGTGTGGATAACTTGATTCTCAACTACAGATTAGTAGATCAAAGTGTTATTATTCAAGTGAATGAGGTGAGGAATGCGCCGCCTGTTTTCTTCCTATTGTGTAAATCTGATGTGTTCAAGGCTATTTATTGTGGAGTCCTATAGCTCAGTGGTTAGAGCACTCGCTTTGCAAGCGAGATACCTGGGTTCAATTCAATTCCCGGGCAAGTTTCCTTACTCCACACGCCGGATAATAATCCCTCAAAAAAAAACAAAAATAAATTGGTCATTTCAATCCACGACTGTTTGTGGGGCGCTGCTGTGTGCAATTGGCTGGCCCATTTCGCCCACAAATACACAGTCAATTCACTTTACAGTCTATTCTGTGAAACGCTTTGAGACATCTAGAAGACGTGAAAAGCGCTGTATCAAATGCAAGGATTATTATTATTATTATACATCTCATGAGCAATGGAGCATTCTCTTCCAGGAATTTGGTATCTGTAATTAAAGTGCTCGGCGCATAAGGGAGAGGACCCGGGTTTGATTCCCGACTGGGGTGAAACCTTAGGCAACTTTCCTTACTCCACACTCCTCTGTTTACCAAGCAATGAGTAGGAAACTGGTTGTTGGTCAATTGGTGGATTGCTTTTCCGGGGGTAATAGTCCCTTCAAAAATAAAAAAATAAAATAATAATTTGGTCACTCAGTCCATGACTGTTTGTGGGACACTGCTGTGCGCAACTGGCTGCCGCATTTCGCCTGGAAAACATAGTCAATTCACTTTACAGTCTTATTCTGTGAAGCGCTTTGAGAGTCTTCGAAGATATAAGGCGCTAAATCAAATGCAAGGATTATTATTATAACAGTGCGAGTGGGTTTTTAAGCGCTCTGAGACGCTACCCTGCGTGGTGGACACTATATAAGTGCAAGTTGTTATTGTTGTTGTTGTGAATTCCTCCATGGCACCAGGGGCCTCTCCACTGCACCTCAGAATCAATCCCTTTTTGAATTTTCTAGTAGTTTAATGCCACAAGGAGACATTGATAAACCAGTATGATAAATAGGCAGTTTGCAAACCACGATGTACTTCCTGCAGGATGGTGACTGAATGGCATTGGTCAGAGTTGCGCAAAATGTAAGTAATTCAGGATGTTGCTGAATGTTCCCACTTTCCCAAGACGGCGAAAGATACAGCAATTGGTTGACAATATAATAATATAATAATCCTTGCATTTGATATAGCGCTTTTCACGTACAAGGCAGTCGTGTTGTGAGCTGAGAATAAAGGAATTACGTAGCACACCAATGTTGCGGATTGAGAAACATTACATGGCTGTCTCCTTCTGATCGTCTCTTTCTTAACTGCCACTGATTTCTTAAAAGGGATATCTCCCAAAAAAGAATATTGAGTCCTTAACGGTTAAAAAAAACTTAAGTGTGACTTGTCTTTAATTTACTCACCCACCAATGTTTGTTTCAGATTCCATCAGATAGCTTCTGTTGTGTTGGTTTCCACGTTCAAAAAATTTTGGAAGTTGATTTGGTGTCACCGGCTCCGTTCACTGTTTACAATGATCGACAGCCAAGTAGGTTGACTCTCTTCTGGTGATGTGACTGCTGTTTTTAAGATTCTAAAGGGACGAGATAATGCAGACCAGGACAAGCTGTTTCATCTTGGCCAGAACAGTAGAACCAGAGGACACGGCCTGCGATTGATGGGGGAGCACTGTTTCAGTGAGCGAGTGGTTAGCAGAATGTGTTGGTTCTTTCAAAGGCAAATTAGCTAGATTTCTTTTAGGAAATAATATTGCGGGATACAGTATATGAGTAGTTCAGGACATGAGATGTGCATGTGACTGCCTGGATGGTGGAAGGAGAACTGGATAGACCTTGGTCTTCTTTCACGCACTTGTTGTGAGGGATTCAGACTGCAAGTCACGAAAAATAGACAGAATTCTTACAATGAGTGTCGCCATTATGCTGATCCTTTCTGACTGTAAAATTCCTGCATTTGTTTCCCTTGCAGGCAGAAAGTGCACAGTGTTTTACAAACTGCCAGAAATTAAAAAGGTTTTAAAACACTGCAATGGAGACGAATGCAAATGCATGCAAGGTGAACAGTTTTTTATTTGATTATTATTAGCTATAATAGCCCAGGTGGAGTCCTGCAGCATATTGGTTAGAGCACTTGCAAAGCATTAGGCAAGTTGCCTTACTCCATTTACCTCTATTTACCTAGCAGAAAGTAGGAACCCGATTGTTAGTCGATTGGCGGATCGCTTTTCAGGGGGGTATTAATCCCTTTTAAAAAAAATTAAAAAAAATTGGTCACTCAATCCACCACTGTTGGTGGGACACTGCTGTGCGCAATTGGCTGCCCTGTTGCACCCAGAAAATATACAGTCAATTCACTTTACAGTCTATTCTGTGGAGCACTTTGACATGTCTTGAAAATGTGATAAGGCATTTGTAGAATCAAAGAATATTACAGCACAGAAGGAGGGCATTCGGCCCATTGTGCCTGTGCCGGCTCTTTGGAAGAGCTGCCCATAGATCACACAAAAGCATTATGATTATTACCTACACAAGTACAATACATGAAAAGCAGAACATCTCAAAGTAGTTTACACTGCTGGCTGGGACCCTGACCCAGGAGTTGAGCGTGGGGTACATTTGATGGGATGGATACATGGAAATCTCAGCTTGGTTTGGATACTCTTCAACATGGTGATGGGTTTCTGCACGTGTCAGGCACCCGGCTGATCAAAAAAAAAACTGATGTAGCCCGTAAGGCAATGTTACATAAATCCTGATGAATATGACAGAGTCTGCAAATACATCTATTAACTCTTAATCGCTTCATCTATTTTATGATGCTGTCTCATATCCCGCAAAATAAGCACGCTCTTTTTACGAGCTTTGACAACACGACAGAGTAAAACAAGTTCAAAAATAATGAATACTGGAGTGGGTGAATCTTAATATTGAGAACATGGAATATTTTGAGAGAGAATTCCTAGTAAATTGAAAGACTTAACATGTGTTTTAGACTTAATATAATTTTTATTTGCTCTATTTTCCCTGTGCCTCAGCGGAATGTAGTCACATGCTGCCTCCTTTAGATACAAGTATGTCCGTCGCTGAGAAGCGAAAAGCTGCCTGCGGTTTGGGGCAACATTATGGTAAGAGGTTGTAAGACTTTTGGCTTGCTGTTTACAGGACTCTTAAAATGTATACAAAATATTGTTTTGGGACACAACATGTTAAGCGACTGCCAGGATGGTGGAAGGTGAACTAGATGGACCTTGGTCTTCTTTCATCTAGCAAATTCTTATGTATAATTAATATACATTCCCTTTACAGTATATTCTGTGAGGCTCTTTGAGACGTATCGAAGACGCTATAAGGTGCTATATCAAATGCAAGGATTATTCTAATCATACATGCGATCGCTTACTATTAAAAGCTTTTGTTTGCTTTTATGCAGCCTACAAAGTCAGAATTTTATCCTCTAAGGAAATAATTAATTTCATCAAGTACTCTGCCATTATTCTACAAATCTACATGCAAGGTTGGTACTTATTCTCATTCAACTCCAAACAAACTTGGTTTCTCTGACCACTCCAATGAGACTTCATGACTACTAAGGGATGTTTAGTACTTTGCTGGGGAGGATAAGATTGCAGACCTATGGGGAGAGAGCAGGGGAGTGGATTGAATTGGATAGTTCTTTTCAAAGAGCAAGCATAGACATGATGGGCTGAATGGCCTCCTTCTGTGCTGTATAATTCTATGATTGATTCTATGAACCTGTTAAGCTTCTCTCTTGAATTAACTTTGGTAAAATATTGAGCAATAATGCCAGACTAAATCTGAATATTTTATTTTTATTACAGTTGATGAAGTTCAAGAAAACTCCAACATAACGTTGGTTATGATGGAGAGTTGTTCGAATGTTTTGACCCAAAACAAGGATTACTTCATAATGGGAAAACAAAGTGTACAATTTAGGTTAAAAAGGTCATTTATGTAAGTAGCTATAACCTTTCACTACCAATAATCTGTTCAAGGAATTATACTTGTTGTCATGTTTGGGCCTAAACATTTGAGATATCGTTCCCAAAGTGTCGTTCATATCCAGAATTCAATGTTTTCACACAACCTTTGGTGGAAATTGAGTAGATTTATTTGCTTTCCCTGGGTGTTTCAGACCCTCCTCTTCGACCGCGCCTTTGGTTACCCTCCTACCAGCCACCTACCCCCCGCCCTCCACTGCTCCTGATCCCAAGCCCCAGCTCGGGTCCAAATCCCTGACTTTCCAGTGCCTTGGGACATCCTCCCGATATGAAAGGCGCCATACAAATGTAATTTGTTTTTGTTGTTCAGTGTTTTGGTGGTGATAGTTTTACTATGGTATAAATTAACTGGGACGATACAATTTAAACAAGAGACTCAAAATCATTCTCCTGCAAAATATACATTTTACAGAAACTCCTGTGAAGCACTCTGAGATTTCATTTCAACGTAAAAGAAGCTCTATCAAATGCCAGGATTATTTATTATTATTTAAATACCCTGAAGATCAAATATTAAGGAAATGTGGGCGGGGGGGCGGAGGCGGAAGGGGAGCAAGTGCACAAAACATTACAGCAAACTGCCTGACGCATTTCGCCCACAAAATACAGCCATTCCACTTTACATTATAGTCTGTGAAGCGCTTTGAGACGTCTCAATGACGTGATGAAGCCCTATGTTAAATGCAAGGATTATCTCTCTGTAAGAAGTGGCCATTTTGCAGAGCTAAGTTGTGTATTCATCTTTATACTAGGTATGAATATCCCTTGGATTCATCCAGCTGGATCGAGCATTGGCCTTCCAGGGAAGATTGTCACGAAGATGCTTGTGAAAGGTTTCTCCAGCAAATGGATGAGCTTTCACAGGATCTTTTTATATTTGGTTGTTCAGAGGCCAAGTGAATGAGTCCAAGTGAATGAGTCAGGTCATATTTAATCTACATTTGTTACTTTATAAAACCATGCTCACTGTGTACCCAATAAGCACTAAGGATGATTATCAGAGTATTATGTTTGTAACATTACTCTGTTCATTTTTAATAAATGACGTAAACCATTTTCATTGATTTACAATGGCTTGGATTTCTTTGGAAACTAATGACTTGTCTCAGACTCAAACCTGGTCTAGAGATTTTTTAAAAAAAAATCTAAATCCTTTTTTACCATGACTAAATGTTTAGTACTGGACATCAGATAATTTCTATTCTTAGGGAATAAAAAGGAAGTGTTTTTTTCAAACTGACAGGAGGCACTGCGGATGTGGTGACCTGCTGGCACAGGACCAGTTATGGATACTAACGGATTCTGTCTGTGATTTTCCAGACAATGGACTTCCAGTGTTGTCTGGAAGTAAGCTCCAATCATCCCCATTCTCACTTGGCTTCACTGGCTCCTCATCCCCCAGAGGATCGAGTGTAAGATCCTTGTCCTCACTTTAAAGCTCGCCAAGGTCTTACTCCGCCCTACATCGGTGACTTCGTAAACAACCAGCCTGTCCACTCCCTCCGCTAGGTGCGTATTGGCCGGCTCCATGTCCCCTGCTCCACCATCAGAGGCTTTCTGCCCCCTCTCTCTGGAACTTCATCTCAGAGCTCCTTGGCCTTGCTCCCTCATTTACTTCCTTCAAGGCCCGTCTCAAAACCTTCCTCTTTGACCGCGCCTTTGGTTATCTTCCCACCACCACCACTCTTGCCTCCATCCCACAGCTCAGGTGCAAACCCTTCATTGTCCAGTGCCTTGGGATATCATGCCGATGTGAAAGGTTCTGTATCAGTGCAAATTGTCTATTGTCTGGCTCCCCAATGAAGACAATATGTTCATCCACAGTGGGAGCTGAAGAGATCTTTTAGACAAGCCAGTTTTAACCTGGAGAACCATATGATCCTAAAGGGAACAACATGAAGCAAGACCACCTATGGAAATGATGGAGGGAAATCCTACGGTTAAGAGAAAACAACAATCTGCATGTTTCTCTCTCTCTCTATATATATATAATATATATATTGTATATATATAATAAATTGCCTGCCACATTTCGCTCACAAAATACACAATCAATCCACTTAACAGTATATTCTGTGAAGCGCTTTGAGACCTGTGAACGACGCGATAAGGTGCTATATACAAATGCAAGGATTATTATTATTTATGACCTCTGCATAACATGAACTAGAAATATTACCTTTTTTAGCACTCTTAATGGAACAGTTTGTACAGTACTATGCAATGAAATGCCTTTTGTTAGGTTAAATGCATCACACCCCCCCACCACTAGCCTAAAGCCCACGCACCAAACTCCTTGATCCATAGGGGATGTGCATAGAGTCATATATCACTCCTACAAAGTAGGGGAGAAAAATGCAGTGTTCCTTAAATAAGTTGCGGAATGACTTTAGCAATACCACAACATCAAATGGACTGTTCTTAAAACTCCGAAACAAATACATTTGAATGTGCTCAACTGTAAACATTGGCAAGTTTAACTAAACCCAGAAAACCTGCAAGTACAGCAGTGTTGGAGGACTGTGTGATTTTTTTTTCACCGACCAATGACTATTTTGGACATGGTAAATGAGACATGTGATGAAGGGAAATTCCAAAACTGCAGCAAACATTTTTTCTCTCTCAAACAGTTCAGTTTCGTTCTGCTGATCTGCCCAGTGAGATTGGTTTTACCTTAAGAAAGTAAGAGCAGTTTCCATCTGGAGGTTATTTCTAAAATCAGGTGAGTCCATTTCCTAATGCTTAATGCTGTTGAAAGCCATTTAAATAACTAAGCAAATTGCCTCCAGTTTTCCTCTTGACACTTTAGACAGATGTAGTTGTGTTTGTTGCATTGTGCAGTGTTCCCCAAGGAACACATTCCTGCTGGGAGAGGCTCACATTGTATGCAGCTAAAAGCATTGGAACGAGAGATATCACATTCAGAGGTAATTTCACCTGTGTGAGTAATACCTAAGATGATATTTTAGCTGTGAAATGACTCACAGGTTTTGATGCATATTTTAATAACATACTTTTTTTTATTTTGGTCAGTGGGAATGACTTGCTTTACCAAATGAAATACATATATTGTGTTATTGTAAAGTTATTGCTGTGTGTGTTTAGTTTGCTTAATAACTGTTTTTGATTCAGTGGCAATCTGTGCTTACCCTTAGGAACATAGGGGCTCAAAAATGTCATCCATAAGCAATTGATGTTTTGAAAGGATATCAATCATTTATTGATCTATTATATCAGTGCTCCGAGACTCTACTCCGCATGAAGGGAATGGTTTAAATGCAAGTACAGTAAACTCCTGATAACTCGCCCGTCTTTATCTTGTCACTACACTGAAGTCATCATGCTGTCAATATCCTGGCCACATTGCATTTATTTATATGTATGCTTAACTCGCCACTCCGGATCACTAGTCACTGAGCCCTTTTCCCTTGGAGCGAAGAGTTATCAGGAGTTTACTGTTTTTGTTGTTGTATGTAGGAAGTGCTGACCCAGATCTCCATGGACTCGATCCTGTGATAAACAGGACCCAGCCTCACCATGGCTGAGTGTCCAGAACAGCCTGAGGTGGAGGCTAGCGAGACCGCTACAGGTTTCCTTCACCTTTGTGATGAACCTCTCGATGTATTTTTGGATGACGTAGCCATGAGCTACATCGGTCCCCTGTGTCGGCAGGTTCTGAGGAATCCAGCAAAGACTGCTTGTGGACACCGCTACTGCATGGATTACATCCAGTCCGTCTCAGGGTAGGACAGAGCACGGACAGAACAATTTATCCTGTTTCCTACAAATAGCTTTGCTGTGTCTCCTTTACAGTTGCCCCCACCCTTTGGAACTCCATCCCACTTTCGCTTCGCCTCACTCCCTCCCTTGGCTCCTTCAAGGCGTGTCTCAAAACCCCCCTCGTCAATTGCGCCTTCGACCACCCTCCTACCCTGCCTGCCCTCCACACGCCCTGACCCCCAGATCAGGTACAAATCCCTGACTGTCCAGCCCCTTGAAAAGTTCTCCCGACATGAAAGGCGCTATCCGCATTGTTGAAATATACTGACTATCACCTCGGAATACATTGGTATATTGATAGCAGCAACTGAAAGTTCCAGAAGAATTGGGTGTTAAAAGTAGCTTTGCTGGATGGGTTGACGTTATCTTCTGATTACATTTCATATTTTCCTGGGAAGATATTCACTCCTCTGAGATAATGAGCAATCGGGTCCTTGAGCATAGACGTAAAACAATAGACCACAGAACGAAAAGGCTACAGCCTCAGACACTTGCCTATCTCAAGGCTGAGAAACAAGTAGGTTGTGGAAGGCTGCCCAGAAGTTGTCCATATCTCTCTCTGTGCAAAGAAGCCTGCGAAGGGTGCGGGCTATCTCTGTGACGAGGGGATGTGAAGTTAGAAACACATAAAAGAAAGATGTAACTTTGAAATAGTTGGAGTTGTGTAGAGGATCAGCCCTTGTTACTGTGTTGTAAACCTTAATGCTTTGAATTTTAACCACCTTCAAATCGGGGAGGGGGGGAAGCAGACTTGTGGACCTGCACTGTGGAAACACAGACATCCATCGTCTGGATGCAAGCGATGTGTTTAATGAATATATCCAGTCAGTGGATCGTGGAGGTCACACAGAAAGGACTCTTGGTATGGACTGAGCTAGCTAGTCACAGAAACCACAGCTGTACAATTGCTTGAATCCTAGTTTACAGGGAAAGAACATTGGTCCTGAGCTGTGCTGGAAATCCTAAATGCTATTTAGGAAGATGACTTATTTAAATGAAGCAGACATATCTGTGTCTGAGTTATTGGAGTCCTGTAGCTCAGTGGTTAGAGCACTCGCTTTGCAAGCGAGAGACCTGAGTTCAATCCCAGGCAGAGGGCGAAACCTTGGGCAAGTTTCCTTACTCCACACAGAGCCTAATAATAATCCCTCCAAAACCCCCAAAAAATAATAAATTGGTCATTTTCAATCTACGACTGTTTGTGGGACATTGCTGTGCGCAATTGGTTGCCGCGTTCGCCCACAAATATTCAGTCAATTCACTTTACAATGTGTTCTGTGAAGCGCTTTGGGTCGTCCTCCCGACGTGAAAAGCGCTATATCAAATGTAAGGATTATTATTGTTGTTTTTTTCTCTTAAATCCTGTTTTTGTTTTTGCAGTAAGACAGCAACAGTATGTCAGATGAGTATGGAGGAAGGTGTTTCAACCAAGGATACAACTACTGATCCTGACGTGGTAAGTAATAATAATAATACTTGCATTTAATATAGGGCCTTATCATCTTGTCCAGACGTCTCAAAGCACTTCACAGGATAAACTGTAAAGTGGAGTAGCTGTGTATTTTGTGAGTGAACTTGGCAGCCAGGTTGCACACAGCAATGTCCCACAAACAGCCATGGAGCGAGTGACCAATTTTAATTGGGGATTGTTGGCCAGGACAGGTGTCAAGTGTGCGCTGAAATAGCTGATCTCAGCCTGGTACAATCTGGCTCAGCATCCCCAGTGAGTGGAATCATTCACTGTACCTCCCAGCAACTGCATTTTTTTGCAAAAGGAATGCCTAATGTTTGCTATATTTAATTGAATAGGTATACAATAGTAATAACTGTTGCACTCGACACAGCGAGTTTCACGTCAGGAGGACACTTTAAAGCTCTTCACAGGATATTACTGTAAAGTGTAGTGAACGTTAATGTTGTAATCAAACGCAGCATTTCATTTGTGCAATGCATTGGAGGGTCAGCCTTGAATATGAGCTCAAAATCTTCATGTGGGTTTTGAATGCACAAACTTCTGACTAGGAGACGAGCGCTGCCAACTGAGAGAGGCTGACCCCTAGTTATCCGCATATCAGACTGCCTTGTTTTAAACTGCTTTGCCCTATGTTCTGTGCTGCAGACGTGTTTAGGCAAAGCTCTGATTCAAGAGATTGGGAAACTCAGGGTAAAATGTTTGAGTAAAAGCTGTGTGTGGACTTAATTACTGAAGCACTTTGAAGCAACAGTCTGGCTGTGACTATCAAAAGACTGTTTGATGCTAAAATGCTTTGCTGTTTGTGCACAATTGTATCAAAAATAAGCTTTTATTGTCAGTTGAGTGGGACTCTGAAAGCGCGATGTCTCAGTGCTGTGTTTGGCCTGAGCTCATATTCAAGGCTGATGCTCTTATGGAAAACTCAACAACAAATTGCATTTTATAGTGCCCTTCACATGGGTAGTCTCTCAGCGCAGTTAAACCCAGGATTGGATTCGCATTTTAAAATCGTAGATTTGGAATTGAAAGTTCCTGGGATGGTGTATTTGAGCACACAGTCCTGCAGACACTAAAGTGCTCTAATGGGGGAACGCTGCACTGTCCAAGGTTCCATCCTTTGCTTGACACATTAAACCAAGCCTCTTCATGTGTACATTAAATAACAGTAGTAATAATAAGACCTCATTATCCTATTGGAAAGCAGAAGGCAGTATCTCCTGGTGTCCTGGCCAAAAATCCTTTAAATTGCACCCCAATGCCTGGATTATATCACAATTGTATCAATTGGATTTTCTTGGATGCAAATTAAATCCTCAGCATTTCAAACCCATTATAATTGTAACCAATTCCCTTTACAAAACCAGCCCGTAAGCTCGCAGTGTTGATATCCTGTACACCAACCAATGCACATCTCATCAGCCACCACTAGATGTCCTGAACACGTGTTCAAAACACTGCACAAAACACTTCACGGTTGTTTTAGAAGATGCTGCTGTGAGCAAATGGGCTGCAACAAATACACTTCACAGTAAAATCATGTCAAGCACTTTGAGAAGTCTCAACATGAAAATCCTGACATTTGATAGTACCTTATTATTGTTATTACGTATAAGTTAAACAATAATTATTTGTATTTACACACTAGTCATTTGAAGTTTATTCACCCAGTCTGCACTTTGCTGCCCAACTAATCTTGATTAGAAATCACCTCATGTTGATACCCAGTAAATATTTGACATGTATATGCAACTTGTTTTCACTCCATCTCGCTCACAGTTATAATGTCTGGTCAGCTCTGTTGCAGCAAATTTATTTCACAATGGCAAATGTCCCAGAGTTATTCTTGCGTTCCTTTCCTCACACAGGCTCATAAAGCAGATGAGTATAGGGCACGGATCGGCTGCCAGACCCACGTGGATCCTGGGATGTCTGAGCAGCAAAACGTACCAAGGGAGAAGGTAACATAGTACACGTTAATTGTATATCAGAACTAACAGTGCAACACAGCAAGTGCGAGCAGGAATATAAAACGCCGGCCTTGACTGCATTCAGTGTAAGACCTAATCTGTTGAATGATATTAAGCCGCAGGCCTGGGGGCATCTGTATTCTGCTTTGTGTTGAAGTTGCAAGGTGTTAATAATGTATGGCTCTCCCCCTGATACAATTATATGCCAAGGCCAAAATCTGGTGCTCAAAGTGAGAGTAATGGAGCATTGGATACCATGTCAAAGTAGCTATTACTGAACAAATAAACTGTTTTGCAGATTGATGGGTATGAAAATAAAGGTTTAAAAAGGAAGACTTGCTGTTTGTTCCAAGCCGTAGGATGTAAATATAAGGTGAGCCCCTGCTTGTTGTATTTCAGTCAAAATGCCATCTTTTGAAACATCACTCTAAAGATAAGGAGCTGGTTTCTTCCACTGCTGTATCTGTACAGAATGTTCAGTCCCAGCACCTGCAATGTTCACTAATATCTGATTGAGAGACAAGATTTGCACAGTGATTAAAACAATGAGCGAGTGGTTTCTGTCATCAAGGAAAGTCCAAAGAAGTCAGTCAAACAGTAACTTATTGAAGTAAGTCAGTAAACTACCCGTAAAGAATGGGGATTTACTGAAATTATCTCACTAGAAATGGGAATTTCTTATGCTCATGGATTATTTACTCTATTGGGCCTCTAACCTCTCTGCCCTCACCCTTTATAACTCCATCCCACAGTCCCTTCGCCTTGCCCCATCTCTCGCTTCCTTCAAGACCAGTTTCAAGACCCTCCTCTTCGACCGTGCCTTTGACCACCCTCCTCCAACCCTCCATATCCAGCACCTTGGGACGTCCTCCCGACGTCAAACGTGCTACACAAATGTAATTTGTTGTTGTTTCCATTCCTGGTCATCTTTTCGAAAAACTATCAGACCGTATTTTGGGAACATCCCTCCAGCAAGCTGTAGTTAGATATGAAATAATAGTGAGCTTCATTCCTAGAATAGGTCAGAAGTCGAGCTTGACGCAGCTTTCTGTTCCAGGGAACGAGAGAGAAGATTCGGAAACACGAGGAAGAATCTGTTGGGCAGCACATCGGTCTTTTATTGAATGAAATCACAAAGCTGAATCCTGACAGACTGCCACCTGCTGCGGCGAACACCTTGCCAAGGTTGGAGGCAGAAGTTCAGGAGTTGCGATTGAGAGTCGCTGCCTTTTCGAACAGTCATCGGCTGAACGAACTCTGTGACAAACTGCAGGGTTTCTGCAGGACGGCGGAAGCCCACATCGCTGGGGTGGAGGCCAAATCGGCCTCCTTTGAGCACACTTTGGATGCAGCAAAAGAGATGAAGAAATGCTCGGAGATAGTGGCTGTTTTGAACAGCTGGATACAGCTCGGAAATCAACTTATTCTGATGGAAAATCAGGTCGGTTCAACATGTTCAAATGTCATTAATTCAATTCATTTGAGCTTCCTTTTTTGAAATGTTAGTTAATAATGTTTCATGGACGGTGAAAGAAATGAACACTAAGTTTCAGCAGGTGAATGCTAACCACTGAAGGGTCCCATTCTCCTCACTTGATGTGTGTACTGCACCCTCCAACGGGGGGGGGGAAAGGCCATTGGATGGCGACCCCACACCCCTCCACCCACCCACCCACGCTAACAGAGCTGTGCTACAGCCAATTAGAGTCCAAATGGTGCCCTGGCAGCGGTTAATTACTCAGCCAGGAATGGCACTCAAACCTGAGTCCTTCTGGTGCTACACAACTGGTGCCTTCATTCCAGGCTCTTGAAGGGAGCTTTGGTTTGAGATTTATTTTTCTGTACTACACTTGCGTTGAATCAATCCATACACAGCACTTACTAAAATGATTCTCTTTTAACATTACGACCCTCAAAGCTGGTGGATGTTGAGCATCAACTGCAACAGGCAGGCCAAAACATACAGGATTGCACGGCACGGCTAGAGGTCATGGAACAGTTAACTCATAGCGGAGTGTTTATCTGGAGAATTGCACAACTCGAGAAAAGGTTGCAAGAAGCTGTCGATGGAACAACGCCTTACCTGGATTCTGGTGGTATGGCTCTACTTGGTGTCTACTTGGTCTTTATGAAGGGTTTATTGTGCCCAGTTTGTCAGGCATTCCTGCATTGTAGATGCTGAGAGAATATCTTACCTGCAACACCTTGCGTCTTAGGGTTTAACAAGTTGCAAAATTAGCTCGGTGCAAAAATGATTGCTTTAAAGAATCCTCTTTATTTTCTCAGTGAGTTTAACTGTATGCAACATGCTGATGTACTGTATCTCCAGATGTATTTTTCATGCTTGCTATTTCCACAGGATTTTACTCGTGCAAATATGGGTATAAGATGTGTCTCCGAATATATCTGAATGGTCATGAAAGAGCCCAGGGAATTCACATCTCACTTTATTTTATTTTGCTCCAAGGACATTATGATACTTTGAATCAGTGGCCATTCAGAAAAAAGGTGAGCTCCTTTCTTGTTGTTCATAGCACAAATTATTCTTGCATGAATCTTAATGGGCTGGGATTCATCAGTCATGAGAGAAGACGACTCCGAGGGGACCTCATAGAAGTCAACACAGTTTTAAATTGGAAAAGTAAACCCAGATCAATTTAGGGTGTATCACTTGCCTCGCAGGCAGGAGACCTGAGTTTGATTCCTGACAGGGCAGTAAGTAGGAACCCGGTCGTTAGTCGATTGGTGGATCAATTTCCGGGGATAACAATTATTTCAAAAAACATTAATAATAAATTGGTCACTCAATCCACGACTGTTTGTGGACACTGCTGTGCGCAATTGGCTGCCTTGTTTCGCCCACAAAATATAGTCAATTTATTCACAGTAAGTTCTGTAAAGTGCTTTGAGACATCTCAAAGATGTGATCAGGTGCTATATCAAATGTAAGGATGATTATTATTATTAAGATAGTGGAACAAGAAGACATAGATTTAGCGTTGTAAAGGGCAATTTCAAAGGACAGCTATCGGGAAGTTATTCTGTTTACAGAGGGTAATCAATTACTGGAACAGATTGTGAGGAAAGGTGGTTAAGGCCAGGATTCCAGCCATTTAAAAAGCAGTTTGATGCAGTGATGAGGATCTGTGGAGTGTGTGTTCTGAAGTGATGAGATCAGAAGGGCCTTCTTCACCCAGATCAATCTTGTGACCTTGTGACGTTTGAGAAAAAGTTCACTACTTCCAAAACAAAATGCAACATGTATAGTAATTTGGTATCCTTTTATGGAAGATTTTATTCATTGAGATAGCACATGCGGAACAACTGATCCAGCAGTCTGCTGCGGTTCCAGTGCTTGTTAGCTGACTATTTGCAATGCAAATGAACGGTATCTATGCAGTTGTGTCACAGTCTCTCTGTGTGGAATGCATGGGGAAAGGGTATTTGGAGAATTGTTATTTTGCTTTTTGTTCCTATAAGGGTGATTCATAGACAGTAACTCATCCAAAACATCCCCCAATAATTGTTGACTTCAGCTGTTGAAGGGCAGTCTTCAAAATCCACCACTTGTGGTGAATCAAACCAAATATATAGATCTGAAACGATGAAATGGTTCACTGAACCACTAAAATGGTTCAGTTCTCTTTTCAATAATTAAGTGGGCAAATCTCCCCCTTAAACATAGATCTTGAGGTCTAGATAAAATGCTTTGAAGCCGTTTTTTGATGCATAATATTTTAAACTGCGTCAGATTGTAAAATACCTCGAATGACTAGTTACTTGGTGTGAAATCTCCAAATTCAGTTTCAGAGGCATCAATTTATTTTATGAGCAAAAAAACCCACTGGTTTCGTGGACTGTTTAGTTTGTCCCTTTTGCACATAGATGGAAGTGTAAACCAAGATGTTTTTACTGTTCAAAAACTCTATTTGCACAAATCTCCAGTTTTGGCTTTGCTTCTTCTGTAGGTAAAACTCTCTCTGCTAAATGTGAGAGATCAACGGTATTCCATTGTCAAGAGCTGCGTTCTGAGTCATCTGGACTTGGCTTTACAAAGACCTGCAGCAAGTATGAACGCGCCATGTGGATTTTCCACCTTTGTGTCCTTACCTGAATTGAAACTGCGTTTCTCAGAGTTTGTGGACAATGATGAAATGTTTGTAAGTGCAGAGGTCGACTCCAGCAGTCTGTAACCTGACTCTGAAATGGGGCCATCCTTTTACATTGATGACAGGGAAGTAGAGATACCTCTGGATGTTACAATGATACTGTGATGTACATGTGATGTGATTTTGAACCTTCCCCATACCCCACAGCAACACTAAACTCGATAATCTCGATGTATTTGGACTAAAATAAGAAAATCATATTGAAGGCTCGTTACTTGGAGAAAATGATCCTTTTCCATGAAGGGGAATAAGAAAAGAATAAATATATCCTAAAATACTGTAATTATCAGTATGCGGTTTTAGCTGGTTAGACTCCAGCAGTTACCCCAACTCACATTCTGGGATCTCCCCCAAGCCTTGGCTCTTGCCAACCTGCACCTAATACTTTCCGGAATTAGGTAAGCAGGATACATCCCTCCAGGGAGAGAGTATGCATTCCATTCCAACGATCTATCTCTGGGATTTCCATGTGTAAGATATAAATAAATAATTATCAGTACACTGTATTAGGATACTTTCTCCTCTTGCAATATCTCTCACTATGTAGAAGTCAGAAAGGTGACCTGTTCTCTTCCAATCTTGCTTGGCAAATGTGAAGTCCTGTAGCATAGTGGTTAGAGTACTCGCTTTGTAAGCGAGAGGACCTGGGTTCAATTGCCAGGCAGGGTGAACGTTAGGCAGGTATTCTTGCTCCACATGTCTCTGTTTATCTAGCAGTAAGTAGGAACCCAGTTGTTAGTCGATTGGCGGATCGCTTTTCCAGGGGTAATAATCCCATCAAAAAAATAATTTGGTCACTCAATTCACAACTGTTTGTGGGACACGACTATGCACAATTGGCTGACGCGTTTCGCTCACAAAATATAGTCAATTTACTCTACAGTATATTCTGTGAAGAGCTTTGAAACGTCTGAAAAATGTGATAATGCGCTATATCAAATGCAAGTATTATTATTATGTTCAGATATGCTTTTAGAACTGTTAATATCTCTACAATACTCAAGTATAACAAAATCAAAACGAAAGGAATTGTTGCTTTGTGTTCATGAAACAATTGATGCAATAAAAAACTGACCTTTATACAATCGGAATAACGGAAATAATTGTGAATAACTTTAATAGTGAAATGTAGGAAATGTCCACCAGGATTTGTATGTCAAAAGAGAAATGGCACTTACTATCACAGGAATTTTTTACATAAATGACTACAGTGCTTAGCTATTTGTGGAATATTGCTGTGCATATATTGGCTGCCACAACAAAATATAGTAATCACTATATTTTAAATCCTCTGAAGATCTTTGAGGTGTCCTTTTGATGTGAAATGCAGTCTCAGATGCAAGGATTATTTATTATGCAAGTGTAAATTTGTGTGTGGATGTGCCTGCTCAGAGTAAGATGATTTAGACTTCGGGGATGTCAAGGTAATTTATTTTAGTAATGTAAATTAAATTGGTCAATTGGTACCTACACTGGGATTTCTTAAATCTATAATTTCAAGTAACTCACATTTGTTACTGGTAATTTTTTTTTACATTGATAGGTGTTGGTAGGGGCATTAAAAGGGTTTTCCTCACAGCATTGTTATTATTAACGTTATGGTCTATTGGAGTTTCACGTGGAAATGAATCATCCATAACACAACCTCTGAAGTGCAATCTATATCGGTCAGTTTATGCATACTGGTTTCATTGCGAGGAAATCCAATGATTGTTTTTTGTATATTTATAACCTTTCCTGTCAAGTTTCTTGGGTTTGCATCTCATTACCACCCAATTGCTCAATTCTCATTTTTTTGCCAATATCATTTGCATGTGTTTTTTTATATATTATAATAAATATATAATAAAATATATACACACACATATCCTCCCTCCCGCCTCAAAAAAGACTATCATAGTCATCAGGAAGAAAAAATATCTCTTTAGTTTACAGAGTAAAGTGTGCTATGTCCAGTAATTGCCCAGCCCAATCAGGAAAGCTATAATGAGAACAGCATGATGCATTATGGCAAATTAAGTATTAATAATGTTGTTGACATTAACATGATCTCCACAACGTTGAGGACTAATTGAATTTAAAAATCAAGAAAGATTGTCTGAGCAAAGTGCCCTGATGATGGGGTTCACTAATTTTCTGTTTTTAAATTAACTTCAAATTAATTTGTAATTCGAAACATAAAATTGAGTCGGGGTGTGATATTATACAACTCTTTGATGTATTAATTGGGGGGTTTTTAGAATGATGATTGCTTTGTTAGGAAAGTCCCGCAACAAATCGTGCGCTCCCACACTGGTTTCCTGTTTCCTCTTTAAACTTTCCATCCTTAGCTGTAGATTGTCTTCAACTGTTTCTAAACATTCACATTTGCAGAGGCAGAAATTTGTCTGAACTATTGATGCTAATCAGTATTTCCTGGTTTGACATCATGTCGGCAAACAGTTTGAATGGGGGGTTTTTTGGTCTTTTTTTCTTTCCTTTCAGCAACTGCTGCACACCAGCCCTGGCTGAGGGCAAAGAGTATCAAGGCCTCACTTGGCATGCAAGGTTGGAGAAAGTGTATTCGATAGCCATCGCTGTCCACTGATCGATTTCTCACCAAGACCAATTTGTGGTGACTCTTCTTTTGGGTCAGCTGGGTTTCTGACGTATGTGGGACCCATCACCAAGCTTAGGAGGATCCAAAACAAACAGAGTTCTACGCATCCCACCTACACATGGAAATTCCAGAGATATTTATTGGAATGGACTGAGCATTCTCCCCCTGGAGGGACACATCTCTAAACAGGCAGATGAGAGATGAATCCTTTCTAGTGTGGAAGCCTGTTTTCACGGTAGTTTTGCATTTAAGTAAGTTCATCGACAAATTTCACTACATTTTACAGGATATCCTGTGAAGCTCCTTGAGATGTTCTCCCGACGTGAAAGGCGCTGAATCAAATATTTTAAGTATAAAAGGCAGCTCCTCTTGAAAAGCTACATTAAAAATATGAGTGAAAAGAAAGGCATTTGCACAGCCATGACATCACAATGATATTGACATCAAGAAGCGACTTGGGTTGGTTTTCAGGGCTGCAAAATATATTCATTAAAAGAGCATTTTTTTTCCATTAGAAAATAAAGTTTGGGCGTTTTATTCATAACCTATCTTATTCAGCAATGCATGAGAATTGGCAACATCGGGGAAGTGGGCACATATTGAAGCCTAGTGAGACTGACTGTGAACTGTCTTAAACATATGGAAGTGCATTTCTTTATCAGGGTGAGGAATGCTACAATAAATTACACATGTCAACCAAAATCAATGGGAATGATCTCAACTCCTGGGCTGACTAAAACCACTGGTGAGTTATTCATTGATCCATCTTGGTAATAAGGGATACAAATATTGATCACATCACAAGATGAGGTTGCACTTTCCTTGAAGCACAAATACATGAAGTCAAACTCCAAAGAGATTCTTTGAACATCTCGCAGATGAAGGGGTTTGTCTACAAAAATACAGTCGTACAATTCTGTGAAGAGCTATGAGATGCCCTCCCGATGTGAAAGGTCCTATGTCAATTGCAAGGAGAGAGAGACCACCACAACGGGTGCCAAGGCATTGCCACCCTGTCCCGCTGGCACGTTCTGCTCTGCCATGGCCAGTGCCCTTTGAGTCCCGCGGGCAGTTTCTAAGCAGGTGACGGTTGAGATTTAGTGAGGAAGAGTACGTATGATCGTGGAATCCTGTTGTGTAGTGGTTAGCGCACTCGCCTCACAAGCGAGAGGACCAGGGTTTGATTCCAGGGCGGAGCGAAAGCTTAGGCAATTTTGCTTACTCCACACGTCTGTTTGCCGAGCAGTAAGTAGGAACCCGGTGGCTAAATCGATTGACGGATCGCTTTCCAGGGGGTAATAATCCCTCCAAAAAAATAATAATTAGGTCACTCGCTCCACGACTGTTTGCGGGACACTGCTGTGCCCACAAAAAAAACACAAGGCACCACACTTTCCGGTATATTTCCGCGAAGCGTTTTCGAGACGTCTCGACGACGTGATCAGGCGCTGTATCAAATGCGAGGATTATTATTATTATTATTATTATTATTATTAAGCCTGTCCCTGAGGGTTAGTAACCGGATGATTGACGGTCCGGGGCGGTGTGTGTGTGTGTGTGTGGGGGGGGGGGGGCGATGATGGCAGACGGTGCTTGGGGCGGTGGCGCCGGCGTGTTCGTGTCGAACTGTGCGCGGAATAACAGCTTTTGGGGCATAAGCCAAACATTTTTTTAAAAAATTATTTGTACCAACAAAACATCTCCCCCCCCCCACCCCCACCCCTCCCCACTACCTCTTTGCAGACCATTTCTGACACAACTTGAAACACACTGACCCTGAACCAGCCAACTCCTGCCTCCAGCCACAGCCAACTGCCCCCCCACCCCCACCCCCCACAGGAGGGGAGGCAACACCCCCCCACCCTGACCCTGGGGCTATTTTTGGGCTAGTGTTTGGGCGACAACACGGATCCCCATCTCGCTTCGGGGTCAGAGCCCGGTTGCCTGCGCCGCTCAGCGGCCATAGTGAGGCGGAAACGCTGCGTCGGAAACGAACCGCGGAAACTTCAGGTAAACGGGGGGGAAAAAAAAGAAACGAAACCCAAACAAACGGCCCTTAATTTTCTTACCCGCTCCGCCGTGTAGAGAGAGATGGAGAGAGAAACATATACCCCCCCCACCCCCACCGGGTGAGAGGAAAGAGAGGCCGCGGTTTCCCGGACACCGACCGACCGGCGGACGCCCCCCCCCCCCCTCACTCCCCGGGCCCCGTCACTTCAGGCCTCGGGCCTCCTGGCGCGCGCTTGGCGCCTCTTTTGTTTTCAAAAAAAAACCGTCGCTGTTTGAATTGGAACGGCCGCCGGGACCTACTCGGCGGCTTCTCGCGCTCGAGCGTCTCTCTCTGTCAACAACAACAACAACAACTTACATTCACACGGCGCCTTTCGTGTAGGGAGGACGTCCCGAAGCGCTGGGCAGTGAAAGGAATCGAGAAGGGTGGTGGACATGGGGTGGGTGGGGGGGGTGTTGGAGGACATGGGGTTGGCGGGGGGGGATGGAAGAGCTGGAGGACATGGGTGGGGGGGGGGGCTGGAGGACGTGGGTGGGGTGGGGGGCTGGAGGACGAGGGTGGGGGGGCTGGAGGACGAGGGTGAGGGGGGCTGGAGGACGAGGGTGGGTGGGGCTGGAGGGCGTGGGTGAGGGGGCTGGAGGGCGAGGGTGGGTGGGGCTGGAGGGCGTGGGTGGGGTGGCTGGAGGACGAGGGTGGGGTGTGGCTGGAGGGCGTGGGTGGGGTGGCTGGAGGACGAGGGTGGGGGGGGCTGGAGGGCGTGGGTGGGGGGGAGGGCTGGAGGACGTGGGTGGGGTGGGGGGTGGAGGACGTGGGTGGGGGGGTTGCTGGAGGGCGTGGGTGGGGTGGCTGGAGGACGAGGGTGGGGGGGGCTGGAGGATGTGGGTGGGGGGGTGGCTGGAGGACGAAGGTGGGGGGTGGCTGGAGTTCGTGGGTGGGTGGGGGGCTGGAGGACATGGGGTGGTGGAGGAGGGAAGATGACAGAAGACGCGGTCGAAGAGGAAGCTCTTCAGACGTGAGGGAGGGAGTCGAGGAGAGGGCCCCCGGGATGGATTTCCAGTGGGTGGGGGCAGAAGGGCTGAAGGCTTGACCGCCAATGGCGAAACAGGGAGGTCGGGGCACCGTGGACAGGTTGGTCATGTTTTAAGAGGGTCTCAACGGTAGGGAGGAGCAAGACCGTGGAGGGCTTTGAAGGTGAGGACGAGGGAATGATGAATGATCCTGTGAGGGGTGGGGAGCCAGGCAAGATTGGGGGTGATAGGCTCACGGAGCTTTGCGCGGGAGGACAAGTTAACCCTGCAAGCCAAAGCCCTGACGGGTGGGGTGGTCCTAACTGGACAAGCGGCGAGAAGGTTGCCAGACAGTGCTCTCAATGGCAAGCCACACAGTTTTAGCTGTTAAGACTTCAGCAGATACCCACAACACACTCTGGGGTCCCCAAGCCTTGGCTCTCACACACGGCGATGGGTTTCTTGCTCATTACAGTGCCTGGATGGCAAGCATCTGATTAAAGTTCTATATTTCTAGCAGCTTTCCTTTGAAAGGAAGTACCAGACTTTCGCTTTGTGTTCGTCTGCAACTGTGTGCGTGAGATTTGTCGAAGGGCGATGTCTGTGTAGAGAAATCACAATGGCAGTGTTCAACTTTTTTGTTTCGAGTGTGAAAGTTAATAGAAAACGTGTGAAATTGAATTATCGAAGTATACCTGACCAATATTTGATTACAGTGCCAGAAATGTCTGGTACTGTTTACTGGAAGATCATGTAAATTGTCTAGTGTAAATACCAAATTAAAGTGATTTGTTTAAACGACCAAGGGAAATTTTGTTAATGCACAGAATGATTTGCACTTGCCCTTTAAGCACCAGCAAGTGCAGGCTACAAGTTTGCTCGTCTGCTTATCGTTTATAGTTATAAAGATGAGATCAGGTCGAAAGTCCTTCGTCATCTGAACTCTTGTGGGGGAGGGGGGGGGAAGGAAGTGAAAATAAAACCCAGCATGCTCTTTTGAGAAACCCAAATACATTTACTGGTAAATTGGTTTAGAGTAGGTGTATTAAAAGACCTTAAAAATTGAGAATTTCCAGACTTGTCATACACAACTTTTTTTTATAAACCTCCCCTTCTTCCTTTGTCTACAAAGCTCACTCACTTGCTAGATGAAAACTTGTTTTATTTCCATTCCAGGGAGGACAGAAGCTGTACTTTGTTCAACTCCTCTAACTTTCTGCATTCTCACCCACACTGAAGAAGAGAACCACACTTGCTACATTTTTTGTAGAGGAAAAAAAAACCTGGATTTATAAGCATCTTTAAATGGCAGAAAATCCCAATGGATTTGTTTGCGTTGGTCCGACTTCGTCACCGGATGAGAATGAATTGCCTTCGGGCTTCCCACCAAATATCTGCGACGATGTGCCAGAGGAAAAGTACTTGTGCAGCTTTTGTAAGAACGTGTTGAAGAAAGCGCACCAAACCCTGTGTGGACATCGGTATTGCTGGGCGTGTGTTGAGTGGATCGTCAGGTATTTTCCACTCTGACTACAATTTTTTTTATATATAGAATAAATAAGTCTTATCGCATAAGTCTTTATAAATCGGATAATGGCCTAAGTCGTACATTCACCGCAATCAAATACTATCCTGGCTCTGCCTGGAAGTAGCATCTGATCAAAGATCAGTATTAATTCAATATTTACTTTTTCTTGGCTAGATGCAACAAAACTCCCATCTGCCAGAAATGCAAGGAAGATGACCCACAAAGCATGAACGATGACAGCATTTTATCTTTGGAAAAGGTACGTGCAGAGATACAGCTGAACCTAATCTAGCCTCGGAGTTTGTTTTGTGCACTATAAAAATACCCTTTTGTGATTAAAAATAGACTTAGGGATATTTAACAATATTAACTCTTGCATCAGGGAATGACTTGGAGTTGTGCACATTTACACTACAACCTTCTGAATATGAGGACCTAGAAGAGGCAAAGTCTACAGTGCAGTGCTGCACCTTTAAACAAATTAATGGACTCTGCCTCAACTTTGGCTTCTGGCAGAGAATTCCACATTCCAAGCATCCTTTGAATTGAATGTCCATGTCTAGTAAACAACAACACCTTGCATTTACACAGCACCCCCCGCCCCCCCCCCACTCACACAGGGTAGCATCCCTCAGTGTTAATGTGAGCTTATGAGTGCTCTCAGAACACGTGAGGGGAGGTTGATTTTTTTCCCCAATGTAAAAGACCCCTGGTCATATTGCTCATTGCTCTTTAGATTACAGGGTAATTCCATTGAGGTGGTTTCTGATCAATACTGACGCGAAGCCTGTGGGGTAACAGCTCTCATTAAGGTCAGATCTATTGCAGTAGCATCTCTGACGAAATTAGCACCATCCCTTTATGATTGAACACTGTGAAACCTGAACCTTGTTGTGGTTTCTTTCAAATGTCTCTGTCCAATGTGGTGCAAAGCTGCCAGTTTTATTGTTGTATACCTTTTGTCACACAACCTTAAACTTTGTGTTTATATTTTACAAGTTGTGAGTTAAAACGTTTTGTGATATTACCAGACACCATAGTGTCCAATTCATTTACGGAGCTAGTTATATCTGGTCATTGTGCTGCCTGATTCATCGTACATCTCAGAGACTTGTCAATTCTCAAACGTATAGAATTTGTGCCATTTTTAGAAATGCTGTTTTTTTTTGGCATTTGCATTTTTGGTTTCTGTGATGTCAAATGCTTCTTTATTCAATGGGGAAGCCCTTTTTTATTCACTGGAAACCTTTGGAAGGTACCGTGTGCTCACATGATTGTGCGCACTTGCCTTTCAATAACAGTGCCTTTCCATGTCGAAATGTCTCAAATCTCTTCAAGTTATTACTGTCAGATGTGGTGATTGTTTGTAGCCATGAGCGCTCAATCAATGAATCTGGAAGATTGTTGGTCAGGACATTGGGGGAAGCTCGCATCTCCTTCCAAAGCATCTCAGTGGTTGAATATTTAATTCAACCTCTGTTCATCAAACTAATAATTACCATTTTTTAAACCCTAGGTTTTCAGTGATGCTGCAGTCTCTAAGGAGATTTTAGATTTGAAAGTACACTGTATTAATCCTGGCTGCACATGGGAAGAGAGAATGAAAAATTATGAGGTGAGTTGAGCACTCAATTAAGGTATTTTATAACAAAATGTCACTGAAACATTCTTGTTATACTGCCGAGTTGATTGAACAATATCTTTACTGGGTTATTGTGTTGCTGATGTGTTATCCTGATGTGCATTGTGATTCTGTAAACGGGCTTCTTGTGTTCTGTGGAAAGGTAATGTTGCCCTCCCTAGTCTGCAACTACTCAACCTGACATTGGGATAGACAGAGGCTGTTTTGGAGAAACTCATTTGTATCTCTGTGCCAAAGTGTCTGACGTGTTTGGTATTTCCCCATCAATAGGGGAACTGAGATTGAGAACTCAGTGGTAAAAAGCAGTTATGTGAACAAACCCACAGGCTGTTACTAAGCAAATCCATGTGTGTTACTTGCATTAAAGCCTTTGCTTTAGAGGGTAATGATGGGTTGTCTGTAAATCTCTGTAGTTGTTGCTTCAGGCAGCCAGTCAATGCTTCTTCTTGGGAAAAGCAGCTGTACGAACTTGGCCTATTTCAAAGCAAGGTCTAACCACTTACATTATGAAGATCCACATTGAACACCACCAGTAGATTTGAGTAATGGGTAACTCTGGGTCAAGGCCACCTAGCTAAAAATGTACAAACAGTATTTCTGAACTTCCTTTGAAAACTGTCATGAGAGAAGCTGCCTATCATCTAGTTACACAAGGTCTGTATACTGGAAATACAGCTATATACTGTACAATTACAGTTTAAAAAAAACTTTTTGGTGCTTTGGTTACTGGTGGATTTTTCTGGGAATAAAGGGAGAAATTACTGAACTTTTTGTGACACAAGTAGTAATTCACACAGTGTCTTTTTTTTTAGCTAAGTATTAGCTGCAGCTACCTGCCCTATGTTACTGTTAGATTTTCAATCATTTAATTTGTTTTCGCGCCTATAAAAGTGAATTCAGATTTCTTTCAGTTCTTCCATTAACACTAAGTCTCCTTGATCTTGTTGAGTCCTATAGCGTAGTGATTAGTGCACTCGCCTAGCAAGGGAGCCTTCAACCGTGCCTTCAGCTCCCCTCCTCGCTCCCTCCCTTCCCTCACCCTGACCATTTCCCCCCTGCTCGGGTCCCGACCCAACTGTCCAGCGCTTTCGGACGTCCTCCCGACATGAAAAGCACTCTATAAATGAAATCTTGTTGTTGTTGTTGTTGAGAGGACCTGGGTTCGATTCCTGGGCAGGGCGAAACATTGGACAAGTCTCTTTACTCCACATGCTTCTGTTCACCTAGCAGTAACTAGGAACTTGATCGTTAGTCAATTGGCAGATCGCTTTTCCGGGGGTAATAATCCCTTTAAAAAAAATTAAAATAATAATTTGGTCACTGAATCCACAACTGTTTGTGGGACACTTGCTGTGCGCAATTGGCTGCCGTGTTTTGCCCACAGAGTATACAATCAATTCACCTTACAGTGTATTTTGCGAAGCGTTTTGAGATATCTCGCCGAAGTGATGAGGAGTTATATCAAATTATTACTAGTATTAATAATACATTGGCTTCTTTTTCCTTTTTAGGATCATGTGTCTCAGTGTGAGTATTCACTGATTCCTTGCAGCACTGGCTGCGGACTGATGGTTTTGAGGAAGAAACTGGCAGACCATTTGGAAAGAGAGTGCAAAAATAATATGAACGAATGCCAGTGGTGCAACGTGAAGATGTTTATGAAAGACATGCAGGTTTGAAGATCGTATTTCTTGGCGTGGAAAAAGAATATAAGCGTTTTTCATGGAATCTGATAGCGAATTATTATACTTCACCGTCAGATCTCAAAAAGAAACGTATTTCTAGAATTAATCTGAAATTAACACTATACCCTCTATTGGCATCTGATGTGAAAGCTGTTCAGATGACATGACTATTGCTTGCTGACTGGAGAGGGATGTCAGATTAAGTATCATCCGTGCCGCTGACTGCCTCATACCATGTGATAACACGCACATTGTCATGTCACTTATTTTCAGCGATATTTTTTTCATGCTGTTGCGATAGACCAAAGCAAGTCTGTGTTCATTCTCGTTGCCTCCATTACTGTGGTGTGTAAAACAAGTAATTGAGCACATTTGTAAATGCTATCATTGACTTTGCCAGAGCTGCTCTGGAGGTTAATTTGCTGGGAGAACAAACTATGACTTGTTAACTTCTGCTTCAATCGAGTGAAAAGATTACATTTCATCCTTTTCAGGAGCATCTGTGTGAGGAAGCATCCATCAAAGAGGCAAAGCCATTTAAAGATGAACCACCGAGCAGGGAAAAGGTGAGAGTCTTATCAACTTAAAACATGTTGTCAAGAAAATAAGCAGCTCTATCCCTCCAAACCGAGACCTCTGCTGTTACGCGGTTTATTATTATAGAAGTGAATGCATTAAACAGCTTGTGGGTGCCTGTTAGAGGTGCATCAGTATATGAGTCATTCATATTGAAAGCTCTGTCCTGCTGTGCTGTGGGTAAGATACTTCTGCTGTGTTCCCTTTTCACCCTAAAACGAAAGGCAAAATACCGTAGGTGCTGGGAATCTGAAATAAGAACAGAAGTTGCTGGGAACACTCAGCAGATCAGGCAGCATCTATGGAGAGAGGCAAATTAGTTAACGTTTCAGGTCGATGACCTTTTGTCAGAACTCAGTAAAGGTCCACTCATACAATGGAGCCTAACCTTTTATTCAGGTTGACCAGGAATTAATCCAATTCCAGAGAAGGTGATATAAATTGCTGTTGATTTGGATCATTTGTTTTACAGTCTCACTTGCATGGAGGAATCAAAACCCGGGACAAATGTTGCTTCACAGAAATAGGCTGTACTTTCAGGGTAAGCCTCCTGATTTAGAAATTCTTTCTGTCTTTGTTTTTATTTTTTTCGTTGTGGATATTCTTATGAAATTCTGTTTGTCCGATGTGCAACGTACATTGCACAGGTGACAATTTTCAGTCTTGCTTGAATGGTTCAGTGATATAGTTCTCTTTCTAATACAATGTCCGTTTCATTACTGGGCTATCAAGATGTAATTTATATCCTACGACTGGCTGAGATGATAAAAATAATAATAATAATCCTTGTATTTGATATAGCTGCTTATCACATCTTCAAGATGCTCAAAGGGCTTCACAGAATATACTGTAAAGTGAATTTATCTTTTGTGGGCGAAAACTCATTACAGCTTTCACCCACAAAAGATTTTGTGAGATTTGGCCTGACAGTTTTAGCTCCAGTCACTGTAAATTTACGCTTTTATTTGGTGACTGTGTGATTTGATATCTCATTAGGTTTATGGATCTGTTAACAGAGATATCAAGTCACGCAACCTCCGCTCACCCCTTCCCTCCCCATCTTCAAATCCCCCTTGAAGACCTTCCTTTTTGATCGCGCTTACGGTCACCGCCCACTCCCCATGACTCGTTGTCAGACTCTGTCACTGTGAAGCGCTCCGGGACGCTACTCCACGTGAAAGGCTCTGTGTAAATGCAAGTTGCTACTGTTGTTCGTGGATGGAACTTGTGAAATTCTTGTGCTTTAAGCAGGGTGGTAAAGAGCTCCTGAAGGATCACATGAACTCTTCAGTCAATGTGCACCTCAACCTGCTGCTTCAGTTTACCAGCACTATAAAAGTCAACTTGTTGCATGGTTGCAACCTTGCTAATGGAGACGATGAGGATGCCTCAGCTGTCGCACTCATAAACTCCAAAACCCAGCATCTGGAGAAGCGACTGTCCTCTCTGCGCTTGCAAGGCTCCCTGTCTTCCCTGCAGTCACAAGTAGCCGTGGAATCGAACGGCTTGGAATGTGACAGCGCTGATGGAGCTTCCTATTCCGGCAGCATTACCGATTTACCATTGGCACTGTGCTCTGGGGAGACGTTAACAGAGTGTCAAAGCAAAATCAGCGGTCTCGAAAGGAAAATTCAGACCTTCGAAAATATTGTGACAGTTTTGAACCGGGAGGTAGAGAAAGCCCAAACCACTATGGGTGCATTTGAAAGACAGAACAAGCTCGATCAAGACATCATTAAAAACTTGGAACGTAAGGTAAGGCAGGTTTATGTTTGGTATCCACTAAGCACCGAGATATCGCTATCAGGCAAACTCGGTTGCTTTACTAACTTCTATAAAGTGTACACAAAGCCCAATACAATCATCTGTGCTTGGAATCTTTTGACCTGTTTGCAAAGCATTTAACAGAAGCATTTCTGTTGTAGCTTTTTCTGCTTTCAGTAGTTCATGCAGTTATAACGCACGTTTGCATATTACCAGATATCTGGGTTGATTTGTATGCCTCTTCAATATTTGCATGGCCCACAGTAAAGTCTGTGTATAGTAATTTCCATATACAGTAATCACAATTGAAATACACAGTTACACACAGGGTGTGGTGATTCCATCGAGCAGCAGCGTATATCCTAACAGTCTCCTGCAAAGAGCAGGTAATATGGCACTGTGTAGAAATGTGGGTGGACCTGAGTGCAGTTGTGAATTCACAGTTTCTTGAACAAGAACGTAGTGGAGCTATGCAATCTTCCACCCCTTTAAAGGGAAACATCCCTTTAAATTTCCTGTAACAGTTGCTTTTACTAATAGAAAAATAACCTGGAAATGTTCACTTTTTGTCTGTTGGGCTTCCAGGTCACTGATCAGCAGCATCTCCTGGCCCTGAAAGATGTGCTCCTCAACGAGCTCCGCATGCAGATCCTCGCCGTGGAGGACGTCTCTTACGATGGAATATTTATGTGGAAGATTACAGATTTCACTAGAAAGCGCCAGGAAGCCATTGCGGGAAGAATCACCAGCCTTTACTCTCCTGGTATGCTTTAATTTTTTTAAAAAAAGTTAAGGCAGGGTCGACTTATAAGGAGTTTACTGTAGTTTACGTGGATTATTTTACATTTTGCCCACGAAAATATACGGTCAATCCAATTTACAGTATTCATCTCAAGAAAAATCAGTGAGCGCTGCTACAACAAACGTCAAATTACGTTTGTATAGCGCCTTTCACATCAGGAGGACGTCCCAAAGCTCCTCAATACAGGAGAGGGGACTGATTATACCACAGAAGAAATTAGTTCAATTATTTTATTGCAAAGTACATAGTTACATTTATATGGTACCTTTCACGTTGAGAGAATATCCCCACGACGCTTACTTGACAGTCCTGGCCTGGCACCCCCTGGCACACACCTAGGCTTTGTGTTAGATGCTTTTGAAGGCCGATAGCAGACCAGGTGTCGTAATGAGCTGTGCAGGATTTAACATACTTTGTTCCAAAGCAGTTTGTGGTGAAAGGCGTGACCTGTAACCCGTGTTTTTGAGCTGAGGTCTGTTTCCTTTTTATTTTCCAGCTTTCTACACCAGCAGATACGGGTACAAGGTGCGGATGAGGGTTTACTTAAATGGTGACGGAGCAGGTCGAGGATCTCACATCTCGCTGTTCTTTGTTATGATGAGGGGTGAATACGATGCCCTGCTCCAGTGGCCTTTCAAGCAGAAGGTAATGCTGTATGACAAGTGGAAGATATTATCCATAGAGGATGCAGCTACCTGCAGGAGAGTGAATCATGAACTGGCTGAAGGCCCGCCTGCTGGTAGTGGGGCATATAGAGCAGGGGATGTAGAGTAGGCGAGTGTCGGCCGAGCGAAGGGAATGGCTGGGTTGGTAAGGATGGCGGAGGTTGCAGAGGAAGGGTGGCAGCTGGGGTGTAGATTGGTTCTTAAATCCTGTGTTCAGCCTTTTGGTTTATGCTGCTTTAGTTGTTGAGGTTTGCACAGCAGGAAAGTGCAGCTTTTACTCTGAACTGAAATCGTGCTGTTTCTACTCCTAAGGTCACCTTCATGTTCCTGGACCAGAACAACAGAGAACATGTGATTGATGCCTTTCGTCCTGACCTGAACTCGTCCTCGTTTCAGAGGCCAGTGAACGAGATGAACATTGCCAGTGGCTGTCCTATGTTTTTCTCACTGTGTAAACTGGACTCTCCTAAACAGGCCTACGTGAAAGATGAAACTCTCTTCATTAAATGCATCATAGATACGCCCACTTAAAAGAGGAAATTGCAGGGACTAATTTGCATCAACATTATTTGTATTTCAGGGGAAAATGTTTATTGCTAAAATAAGTCAAATACTACAGTGGTTTAGTGATGGCTACATCATGACCTGTGGAGTAGGCCAGGGAGGTATAATGTTAGACTGCTTGGGGGTTTGCTGATGGCCCTACTCTTTCACTGAAAACAAGAATTTTCCTTGTACTATTTAATATTAAGTGAGGGATGCCAGGGAGATTTATGACATGGATTAGTACTGAGGCCAGTTTTATAGTTGAGTAAGACATACACAAAGGTACATTTTTATTCAAGACTGAGATTGATAGATTTCCTGTGGATAAAGGGATATCGGGATAAAGCGGGTAGGTGGAGTTAGAATAAATCAGCCATGATCTTATTGAACTGTGGGGCAGGCTCGAGAGGCCGAATGGCCTACTCCTGCTCCTAATTCTTATGTTCTTTATACATGTTTCTGATGGTGAATATCTGGGGTGTGCGTGGTGTGCTTTACACTTTACTATGAAAGACGTCTTTTTTGTGTGTGTATGTGAATGAGTGAGGGAGGGAGGGAATGAATGTCATTCGCGCCAAGTTTGGGAACTTTGTCCTGAATTTAATAAGCTGAACATGGCAATTATTCTGATTTGTTTTTATCCCATATATGATTCCGTCTGAAGTCCCAGTAGTGGCTTGTGTACTGCTGTAACTACAGTATATTGTTCTGTTGAAAACTGATTCTGGAAGAAGATTTTGAGTTTATTTGCCTACATATTTACAACTCTTGCCCCAATGCTAGTTATATATGTTTTGAATTGCACATCTCAGTAATGAGAAGTAGATACAGGCTTGCATATCTGTTTGAATGTGTGTGGAGTAGAGAGGTTTTCAGCTTCGCTTATGAGGTTTTAAGTTTGCTTTCTCTGCCAGACTGCTCCACATCCACCCATTTTAAAGAGTTGAACCAATTGGGTTGATGTGCAGGAACATGTCTTAAACAGACAACATGTCAGAAACCTAGAAAGCCTACTCAACATTCCCAGTTTCCCCTGCACAGAGTTATCCCCTATCTGGCCTCTGAGTAGCAGATGTAGGAGAGGAGATCGCCTGCCTGCATCTGCCAGTTGGATGCCTGTCTAGTTGGCCACAGCTCTGCACTTGAGCAGCAGCTCGTATCTTGCAGCAAACTGATGTCTTGAATGGGAAGTAAAGGAATTTTTTAAATGTCCTGAGAGCTGTGAGTCGGTAGAGCTACGCGCACACAAGGTGCGATCTCGGTTTCTGAACGGATTGGACATTTGCAGGAGAGAGGACTGAAAAGACAGGACTTTATCTCTCTTAATTTTTATCGGAGCAGTTGTGGTCTGAATGTTAATAACTGAGGGATTTTCATCCTTTGGTTTATTGTGAATCAGTAACAAAAATCTGCAGCATCTGGTGTTTGGAAAGGAGGCTGCTCAGGGAAGTCACTTCTCCCTGACAGGCCCCTCCCTACAGCCCTGTCTCCTTGAAAATGGACACAAGTACTGCCAAAGCCACGAGCGATCACATCTCCCACACGCCTTCCAACGACCAACCGTTCACAAACCCACATTCCACCTTACCTGTGTAACTCCAGCCACTTGCAGCCCTCTCTGCGTTCGACCCCTCGCATTTCTGCAACCCTGTGTAACACGATGAACCCATCGCTTTCACTCTGCGCACGGATGTGCCAGACCCCTTAGAATGGAAGATTGTATCCCAGTTGTGTACAATTTTTGTTTTGTCCTGGCTGCCGCTACCTCCACGGGGTGCAGGATGGGCAATGTACTGAATCTAGATGTGCGGGAAAGTGTCTTTAAACAGACAGCATATTACGAACCTGGTAAACCTACTCAACATTCCCATTTATTGGTAACACTGCAATATTAGAGAAACATCAGTTACATTGGGTTGCTGTTATCTTCAATGCCACTGCACGCTCATACTTTGTACAACACAAATCACTTCGAGATTCAGTATAGCAAACAGCGGTCAATTAAACTTTGTAACAACCAAATCGATGGGACTGTGCTATTTTCTTTGTAACTGGTTTTGCTTCTGAGAATGCGTGGGTTTTGGGGTTTTTCTTCTTGTTTCCCCCCACCGACCCACTCCGTTGGCACTGCTTGTTCCAGATTCCACAGTCATTGGTTTACTTCTAGAGTTACGTGAGTGTGTGTATGTATATACACATATCTTGAGAATGTCGTGAAGCCAAACTCAAAAGTGTTCACTGATTTCCCTAGTATTGGAGATAGAAATCTAGAAGAAAATAGCAATAATAATTTGGTCACTCACTCCACGACTGTTTGTGGGACACTGCTGTGTGCAAATGTCTGCCGGGTTTCGCCTACAAAACATGCAGTCACTACATTTTACAATATATCCTGTGAAGCGCTTTGAGACGTTTCAATGACGTGACAAGGTGCTACATCAAATGCAAGGATTATTATATGAAATAGAAATTCAATATAGTTGTGGAGCATTTGTAAGTCATTTTCCCTGAGTAGAGTTATCCCCTGTGTGGCCTCCGAGCAGCAGATGTAGAGGGGAGGTTTCTAATCCCTAACTGGCCTCGATATTTTTTTGTTGCTCTCTGCACCCTCCAAACAGTGGCTAAATAGACATCTTTTATGTTTTTTTTAAAAAAAAACTTTTTTTAAAAAAAATACTAAAATGCACCACGGACGTGAAACACAATCTTAAAAGAACGGGGTCTAACAGTTCCTTTTATACTGACAAGGTGCGTTTTCCCCCCTTGGTGCCTCTCACTCAATGCCAGAACAGTACTCGTCTTTAAGACAAGAAAGTAAAGTGAAAATGTAACCGAAAGAATGCAATGCTCTGGTAACATTAAAAAGGCCCACTCGAGGTTAACACCATTCGCCGACTGCACTATCGCACATCTTGCATTGCGAGAGTGACCTCTTGTGTGCAGTTCAGTAAAAGCACCTCTCCTGAGCCGTGCTTTTGGTGCAGTGAGTTCAACCATATTTGGACACTGTCTGAACTGCTTTACACAAGCACTGCCATATTTGGACACCTTTTCAGCAAGTAGATCTCAACGCTGTTCTTCCTAGCATCATACCTATCCCCAACAAGTTCCTACCTAAAGCAGCACAAGAAACGATATGCAGTGATAATAATGGGTCCTAGAATGTGCTTTGGGTCTGGATGCAGTAGTTCACTACAACTCTACACGTAAGATACCTGATCACGTTCCTTCTCTATATGCATCTACACACAATTTCTGCTGCATCACAATACATATGGGGGTGACATCTCAATCTATTTTCAAGGGGCTTTATACAAGTGAAATACTGAAACCTTTCCTTTTTTTGTTGTGGGGTTATTTTAAGTAATAATAATCCTTATATTTGGGACAACGCCTTTCACGTTGGATGCTCCAAAAGCTCTTTGCAGGATATACTATGCAGTGACTGAGTTTTGGGAGCAAAAGTAAACTAATATTTGATCCATGAAAGATTCTATGGGATTTCGTTCAACACCAGAAGATACTTTACAGTATATTCTGCAAAGCGCTTTGAGACATCTAGAAGACTTGATAAGGTACTCAGTCACTGCATAGTATATCCTGCAAAGAGCTTTGGGGCATTTAATAAATCTGAGCATCCATGCCATGACTATTTCTGCAGGTCTTTTGGTCATTTCATTCTTCAGATTTTGTGAGCCTCATTTCTAATAATAATAATCTTTGCATATGATAAAACGTCCCATCACGTCTTCTAGACGTCTCAAAGCACTTCACAGACTATACTATAAAGTGAATTGACTATGTTTTGTGGGCAAATCGCAGCAGCCAATTGTGCACAACTGTGTCCCTCAAACAGTCGTGGATTAAGTGTGCAAGTTTTTATTTTTTTTGAAGGAATTATTTCTGCCCCTAGAACAGCTAAATACAGTGTAAACGGCTCTCCATATGACCCCAGCAACTCAAACCAGGCTATCACAAAGCGATGCTCAACCTTGCCAACTGTCTAACTCTTCAGACACCAAAATGTAGAAATCTGTTTCTTTTCCATTTCAGTTTTATGATGGAAAGGTATTTGTTACAAAGGTTCACAATGAATTTTAACCTTCTGCGAATCCAAGGCACATTCTCAACACCTGCTGAGTTTTGAGCGTGGCAATTCTGGGTATTTAATCAACAGTCAACACTTACAGATTTTATAGTAATAATATATATATTGTATATATATATTGTATATATATATGTACATTACATATTATATAATGTTATACATTACAGACAGTCCAAAGGGTTAATCATGCAGTGGTACATTGTTCCCACAAAATACACAGTAAATCCATTTTTATAGCATATTCTGTGAAGCACTTTGAGACGCTATCAATGACGTGATAAAGCACTATGTCAAATGCAAGGATTATTATTATGATATTCTAATGGAGCTCTCAGATCCTTGGATGTTACAGAATCATTCTATTTTGCAAATTTAAGAAGTAACCAATTAATAAACTTACCCTTCACCAAATTATTCAGCGTTAAGGATTAAGCAACAACAAATTATATTTATATAGTGCCTTTCATGTTGGGAGGTCGTCCCATTGACAGTCAAGGGTTTGCGCCCGACCTTGGGGGTTGAATCAAAAGGGGTGGAGGGTGGGAGGATGACTGAAGGCTCGGTCAAAGAGGAAGGTCTTGAGGTGGGCCTTGAAGTAGGCAAGGAAGGGAGTGAGGTGAGGGGACTCCAGGATAGAGTTCCAGTGGGTGGGGGCAGAGAGGCTGAAGGCTCGACCACTGATAGTGGGGCGGGCAGGGTGGAGGACACGAAGCAGGATAGCGTCTGCTGAATGGACAGGTGGCTGAGGTAGGGAGGGCTTTAAAAATGAAGATGAGGATCTCAAACTCGATACTCTGGGGGACGGGGAACTCGTGAAGCCGGGCGAGGATGGGAATGATCAGCTCACAGAACCTGGTGCAGGAGAGAGCAAATATTGTACCGTTTTCAATGAGAGAGGATAAATGTTTCAAATGATGGTGTTTTCACTCATCTTTTTGTGGGAAAGAGCTACAAAGCTTCCAATTTCAAATGCAGAGATTATTATTATTTAGCAGTGACTGAAGAATTGCATCTGAGCTGTAAAGATTCAACCACTTAATTTAAACCATTCGAGCATGATCATTTTACCTTATAATGACCTTCATGCCAGCTTGAGAACAATACAAAAAAAAACCTGAGTAATAATAAAATAATAACAATAATAATCCTTACATTTTATACAGTGCTTCATCACATCTTTGAGATGTCTCAATGCACTTCACAAAATATATTGTAAAATGAATTGACTGTATATTTTGTGGGCGGAACACAGCAGTGAATTCCCACAAACAGTCTTGGATTGAATGACCAAATTCTTATTATTTATTCATTTGTTTTTGAAGGGATTATTAGTGCTGGAAAACGACCCGCCAAGCGACTAACAACTGGGTTCCGACATACTACTAGGTAAACAGAAGCTTGTGAAGTAAGGAAACTTGCCTAAGTTTGCACCCCGCCCGGGAATTGAGCCCAGATCCTCTTGCTAACCAATACCCTACAGGACTCCATACTCCATACTTGGTCAAATATTGTGGTTCGCCCACAAATATACAGTCAATTCACTTTACAGTGTGTTCTGTGAAGCGCTTTGGGATGTCCTCCTGACGTGAAAAGCGCTACATCAAATGCAAGGATTATTATTATTATTATTGGTCAGACAGAGTAAAGAAAGTGTGTAATTAAGTCTGTCATAGTTAGAAGTATATAAGTAGCATTTAGTTAAAGTAGTCACATCTGTGGTAAAAATCTATTTCCCTAGAATTGGTCTACATTAAAGTCACCTAACTACCCACCAAAACTCAAATCCCCTCCGGTTTCTTTTTTTAAAAAGCTGAGGAACAATCTCACTCGATCATATTACTTAAGCTGGAGTGCAAAACGTGCAACTGCGCAGCTTGGCAACTGGTATGCATTATACTCAGCAAGTTAACTAAAATCCTGCAAACATCAACCAAAGTTCTAAAATAACACTCGAAGTTACTGTATTTTCAGATAATAATAATAATAATAATAATGAGAATAATCCTTGCATTTGATTTAGTGCCTTATCATATCTTCACAATGTCTCAAAGCGCTTCACAGTAAAGTGAATTGACTGTATATTTTGTGGGCGAAATGTGGCAGTCATTTGCGCACTGCAGTATCCCACAAACAGTTGTGGATTGAGTGACCAAATTATTTTTTTTTAAGGGATCATTATCCTTGTAAAAGTGATCCACCAATCGACTAACAACCTGGTTCCTACTTGCTACTCGATAAACAGAGACGTGTGGAGTAAGGAAGTTTGCCTAACGTTTCGATATATTGGATGGATTCAAAGTATTGTTATCAGGTTTGAATAAATACTTGAGTCCATATTTCAGAGTTTGCTGATTGCAATTATTGTGTGTCTATCTCCCAGGTGCCTTGTAAGTGGTGGGATCAAAATCATCAGACAGGTATTATTATATATATATATATATATATATATATGTATATATAAAAAGGTGCCATGAGCTGCTATAAAAACTTTCTTTTTTTTTATTTGGGCACTCAATAATAATAATAAAATGTGTACGTTCTGGATGGAGGTGGATAGATGGGTGAGACAACAACGTGGAACATTTCCCCCCCCCCCCCCACCCACCACCTCCCGAAAAAAATGATCACTGATTAGAAAGGATACCTTCCAATGATACAAATTTTAGATATTTTTTTTAACAAGTAATAAAATATTTCGAATTCTGTTTTTGTTGCTGTTTCCGTGTGAAAACCGTGTCGTCTGCCTCGCTGCACGACTGGGTCCCACTCTGGGATGGGGAGATACCAATCCATTCAGATAAAGCCAAGAGATGTTTATGTCAGACAGGATCAATAATAATTAAAAACTGCGACTTTTAATAGCTCAGTCCACTGGCAAATTCTTCACTGATTTCTGTAAGAGCAACTCACCTTTATAGAACACAATACTGCTATAATAATCCCTCCAAAACCCAAAACAATAATAAATTGGTCATTTTCAAGCTACGACTGTTTGTGGGACATTGCTGTGCGCAATTGGCTGCCGCGTTCGCCCACAAATATACAGTCAATTCACTTTACAGTGTGTTCTGTGAAACGCTTTCCCGACGTGAAAAGCGCTATATCAAATGCAAGGATTATTATTAATAATTAATTATTATTATTATTATTATTGTTACTGCTATTGTAATACCAGACAGACAACATTGTTTAGTTTATCAATTCTGGTCTGGGAAATAAACTGCTAGTTTCAATAAACACACCAGAAATAACTGAACCCAGTGATTGGTTATGTGATGTGCCTCTTATTATTGAAGGAACCTCACTCAATGTTTTGTTTTACTTATTTATTATTTCCTTACCTTTTTGTTGTTGTTACTACCGGCCTAATAGGGATAGCTTTTTGTGCAAGTTCCTGAGGTGCTGAATTGATCGGTCTTGCCCTCTTTTTCCGGCAGAAATCCCAGCCACAGGCTTGTGAGGGAGTGAGTATAAATGCAACCAGGCTAATTAAAACCCGCCTGAAATCATTTATTTATGACTTCGACAAAGCTCCTGAAACAGCAGATTAAACACAAGAACAAAGTTTCTTTTTGTTTACTCTCCCCCCTCACACCCCCCCTCCCCACACACAAACACACATAACTAATTATTTATTTTGATCGCCCACAAAACACACAGCAATGCATTTTTTAAACTTTATTGTAAAAATCCCCTGAATTGCTTTGGAATATACTGATATATACAAGGATTGTTAGTTATATTTACTTTTAATGTATTTATTATTAATAATAATACTCACCTTTGATATAGCATCTTATTACGTCGTTGAGATACCTCAAA
>NW_024704749.1:21944420-22219429 GCF_018977255.1 Callorhinchus milii
ATAATACCTGTCTGATGATTTTGATCCCACCACTTACAAGGCACCTGGGAGATAGACACACAATAATTGCAATCAGCAAACTCTGAAATATGGACTCAAGTATTTATTCAAACCTGATAACAATACTTTGAATCCATCCAATATATCGAAACGTTAGGCAAACTTCCTTCTCCACACGTCCTCTGTTTACGAGAGAAGTAGGAACCGTTTGTTAGTCGATTGGATTGGAGTATCGTTTCCCTTAAAAAAAAATAATTTGGTCACTCAATCCACACTGTTTGTGGGATCTGCGTGCGCAAATGCTGCCACTTTGCCCACAAAATATACAGTCATTCACTTTACTGTGAAGCGCTTTGAGAGCTTTGAAGATGATAAGGCACTAATCAAATGCAAGGATTATTCTATTATTATTATTATTATTATTATCTGAAAATACAGTAACTTCGAGTGTTATTTTAGAACTTTGGTTGATGTTTGCAGGATTTTAGTTAACTTGCTGAGTATAATGCATCGTTGCCAAGCTGCGCAGTTGCACGTTTTGCACTCCAGCTTAAGTAATATGATCGAGTGAGATTGTTCCTCAGCTTTAAAAAAGAAACGGAGGATTTGAGTTTTGGTGGGTAGTTAGGTGACTTTAATGTAGACCAATTCTGGGAAATAGATTTTTACCACAGATGTGACTACTTTAACTAAATGCTACTATTATACTTCTAACTATGACACGACTTAATTACACACTTTCTTTACTCTGTCTGACCAATAATAATAATAATAATCCTTGCATTTGATGTAGCGCTTTTCACGTCAGGAGGACATCCCAAAGCGCTTCACAGACACTGTAAAGTGAATTGACTGTATATTTGTGGGCGAACCACAATATTTGACCAAGTATGGAGTATGGAGTCCTGTAGGGTATTGGTTAGCAAGAGGATCTGGGCTCAATTCCCGGGCGGGGCGCTCCACAGAGTATCCCGTAAAGTCTATTGACTGTGTGTTTTGTGGGTGAAATGCGGCAGCCAGTTGCACGCAGTCGTATCCCACAAACAGTCGTGGAATGAGTGACCGCATTTTTATTTTGTAGAGAGAGAAAAACTCCCTTCTTTTTTCAAATGGTGCCATGGGATTTTTAACGTCCACCTGGACAGTCAGACGAGACACAACTTAACGTCTTATCCGGACGACACTACATGGATGATTTATATTTC
Organism: Callorhinchus milii; assembly: GCF_018977255.1. Taxonomy (NCBI): domain Eukaryota; kingdom Metazoa; phylum Chordata; class Chondrichthyes; order Chimaeriformes; family Callorhinchidae; genus Callorhinchus; species Callorhinchus milii. The sequence goes on from NW_024704749.1 coordinate 21,945,626, forward strand.
CTCCTAATCAAAGCGTTCATCCTTCCGAAGAAATTGAAGAGTTTCAGACTCTTCCCCCACTTTTTAGCTCATCTGTTTTTAGTCTAATTGTTTTCTGATTCAGTTCTCTAAAGATAAAAAAAAAGGTCTGACTGGATTATAGACCTGAAATCTTCCTCACTGGTTTCTTACTGCCATCTACAGCCAGCGTTTACACACTCATAACAGCTGCCCAAAGCACAAAGTGGGTCAAACACACAGGGTGGCTCTCACATTCACACCCGCACTTGACAATCCTCTCAGCGAGAACATGTCAATGGCTCTTGCTTGAGGTTACAAGATCTCAGGCTCTTTTTGCTCACCCTCCCGAGTCTTCAGACTGTTTTCTCACAGATGTAACTCAAACCCGTCGTCTTTGCACGTGACGCAAGTAGGACATGGGAATATAGGAACAGGAGGAGGTCATTCAGCCCCTCGAGCCTGTTCTGCCATTCTCTTGGATCATGGTTGATCTGTACCTCAACTCCATTTACACCCCTTGCCCCACATCCTTGATACCCTAACCTAACAATATCTATCCACATGTACTCTTGAGCACAGAGCCTTTGTGTGTTGAAGCACAAATGTCACCAATGCTGGTTCCCTCCCATGCACAGCCACCGAGTACACAAAGTGACATAAACCAACACGTTTCCAAGCCTGCGTTTACTTTTAAAACTTTCCTCAGGGGAAATGGCAAGTGTTTGTAACGAGGCATATTTGCCCTTGGTATCTGCACAGGGTTTTTCCGCGCTGTTATAGCTGCAAAGGTCCAACTCCAAATATTTATCTTTCTTTTGCAAGTTACGTAAGTAAACAGAAAAACAGAGCGAGTGAAGGAGGGAAAGAGAAAGAGGGGGGACGGAGGGAAGGAGGAAGGGCAGGAGGGACTGGAGGGAGGGAAGGAGGGAAGGAGAAGATAGTAAGTGGGGTAGGTTAGCGAAGACTGAAACGGCTGCAGATTTGAGCCAGGTCAGGGCAAAGGCTGAGCTCGCAGGTCAAGGGAGCACAGAGATATGTGAGCAGACCAGGACTGCATACGAGGGGAAGATGCTCAGGCGATCGCAGGTGGTGGAGTGGGTGAAGCAGAGTCTACATAGAGACTCGTGGGTGCTCAGGAATCTGCGCCTGGGGCTGACCTCACTGCTGCTGGTGAGTGGGTGGGTGGGTAAAGTGGGTGGGTGGGCGGAAGGAAAGCGGTGGTGGAACCTGGTGCGGTTATAAGATGTGCTATGTATTGATCTGATCGATTGATCCGATCTGTTTTTTTGCCAATCTGTTAAAAAAAAGTGATTTTCAAATGTATTTAAAACCCCCAAATAATAATCAAAATAATCCTTGCATTTGATATAGCACCTTATCGCATCTCAAAGCGCTTCACAGGATGTACTGTCAGTTGAATGACTGTGTTTTATTTTGTGGGCTAAAAGTAGCAGCCAATCGCGCCCAGCAGCATCCCACAAATAGTCGTGGATTGAGTGACCACATTATTTATTTTGAAAGGAAAGCGATCCACTCCAATCCAATCGACTAACAAACGGGTTCCTACTTACTGCTCGGTAAACAGAGGAAACGTGTGGAGGAAGGAAACTTCCCTAAAATGGAAAATGTCTATTTCAGGAGAGAGAGAGGGTGTGTGTGTGTGTGGGAGGGGAGTGGGAGAGAAAAAGAGAGAGAGAGAGAGAGAGAGAAAGAATCTCCGCAGGTTCAAAAGTGATTAAGACCGATCTTGCAATATTCACTGCTTATTTTCCAAGTGGACTTTTCAATGGTTTGAGTCTAACTAACACTGACATACTGAGTGACTGGCTAACAGACTTCTGTAAATGCAGTCAACGTACGAGATGTGCTGTATTGTAGGAGGTGCCGTCCTTCAGACCAGACATCAAACCAAGGTCCCGTCTGTGCCTATTCAGGTGGATGTGTCCTGCCTGACAGACCCCCCTGCACCCAAGTACAAACATAACGCTATTGATTATGATTTGAATGCTTTGCACATCACTTCTCTAGAGGTTTGGGGGGGTGCGGGCGGGGGGAGCGAAGAGGGGAAGCAGTGATCACAGTGACACACACGTCTGTTGCTGCTGCTGTTGTTGTTGGGGGGGAATTAGATGCTGCACAGAGACTGAGAGTAAGTGGCTGATGATTTGCGCTCCTTGTCTCTAGGTTAGTGTCGTGGCTATGATGGTGTATCCGAGGTTGCGAGAGGGAGCAGCCCAGATTCACTCACGAGTGACCGGGAGCTACCTCTCTGGCTCTCACTCCATGGCTTTCATCACCTGCCCGAACGAACAAGTAGCAAAAGACATCGACAGGTATTTGAGGTATCTCAACGACGTAATAAGATGCTATATCAAAGGTGAGTATTATTATTAATAATAAATACATTAAAAGTAAATATAACTAACAATCCTTGTATATATCAGTATATTCCAAAGCAATTCAGGGGATTTTTACAATAAAGTTTAAAAAATGCATTGACTGTGTGTTTTGTGGGCGATCAAAATAAATAATTAGTTATGTGTGTTTGTGTGTGGGGAGGGGGGGTGAGGGGGAGAGTAAACAAAAAGAAACTTTGTTCTACAAGTGTGTTTAATCTGCTGTTTCAGGAGCTTTGTCGCAGTCATAAATAAATGATTTCAGGCGGGTTTTAATTAGCCTGGTTTTCAGAATTTAAAATGCGTTCTCTTCCGAATATAAACCTACCTGACATTTCAGCTAATGAGTCTGGGCGAATTGGCAGCAGGTGGATAAGTGACACAACATCTGGAGAAAAGCACAACTCCTTATTAAATTCCATACCTTCAAAAACTCTCCATCAGACAGCGAAAGAGAGTGTTGGACTGTTTGTCTTTGTAATAAGTTGTATTATTTATGAGCTTTTTGGTTTAATTGGACCGTCGTAATGCTTCATCTTTAATTTCACTAAATTATACATCGGATTTTTGCTAAACAATTTAACTGGGAGTTATTGGATAAATAGAGAAACAGTTTGGTTGGTAGGAAAAAACTTCTGTGTTTCTATGATAATAATAATGATAATAATCCTTGCATTTGATATAGCGCCTTATCACGTCTTTGAGACGTCTCAAAGCACTTCACAGGATGTACTCCAAAGTGGGTTGACCGTATATTTAGTGGGCGAAACGCGGCAGCCAATTGCGAACAGCAGCGTCCCACAAACACTCGTGAATAAATGATTATTATGTGATTTAATTTTGAAGGGGGATAAGGTGTCATATCAAATGCAAGGATTACTATTATAATATGGTCGTAGGTTACGGCACTGATATCAATCTGTGACATTCAAAGAGATAGCAACTGCATAGTACAGCGGTTGTCTAGCTGGGACCTGTCAGGGCTCAGGCTCACAGTCTGCACCACCGACTCTTCACGCCTGTTCAGGTGAACGTTAAAGATCCTGCGACATTTTTGCAAAAGAGAAAGGAGTTTCTCTCTCTCTCCCGGTGTCCTGGCCGACAATCGACCAGATAAAATAGGTCAGTCGCTTCATGGCTTGTTGTGGGACATCGCTATGCCCAAATCGTGCTGCCGTGTTTGCCCGTACCATAGCCCTTCGAGTCCCAGTCACTCCGTGTCAGTGTAAAATCTGGTGAAGCGTTTTGAGGCATCTCAGCGACGCGATAAGGCGCTGTATCAGATGTGGGGATGATTATGTATTGCCTGGAGGGGTAGGTGACATGCTGACCCCAGCGACTGAGTTGCTTGAGGGCTGGGTGTTCCGCAGACCCCTTTAAAGAGAATTGTTGGCGCTTTTTACAGCAGCAATGGGGCTGCACGTCAGCCTCAGGCACACTGGGCGCTCTCACTTTTCAGAAATAACATGCCTGGCAATCACACTGGTGAAACGTCTGAGGCCAGTGATTATTATGCACAATCTGTTGATGGAGGAGACATTTTTAGTTCAGCATCTAAAGATGATTTTCCCTCTCAGTGGTGAAGCATTCCGGGAGTAAAAAAAAATAATTAATGCAAAATTAATTGGACTCTGGTGCATTCACTGTGGGGATAAGATAAGTAGAGAAGCCATGATTTAAAGGACTGGCGATGTGTGTAATATGCCCCAAGAAAGCATCAAACTCTTAAAAATCCCACCCAGTTTCACCCTTCGAGACTCTGCTTTTTTTTTTGCAATTAAAATTTTAAGATTGTGGCAAAGTACTAGCCCTTCAATTCATTTTTTTTGTCACCAGCTTTTTTTTCAGCCGATGATTTCGAAATGAAGAAAAAAATGTACTGTATGAGGTATAAATACACGGGATCTCAGTCTGGTTTGGTTGCTCTTAATAATAATCATAATCCTTGCAATCGATATAGTTTCTTATCACATCGTTTGAGATGTCTCAAAGCACTTCACAGAATATATTGTCAAGCGGATTGACTGCGTATTTTGCGGGCGAAACGCAGCAGCCAGTTGTGCACAGCAGTGTCCCACAAACAGTTGTGCATTGAGTGACAAAATTATTATTATTTTATTTTTGGAAGGGTTTATAGCTCCCGGAAAGCAATCCACCAATCGACTAACAACCAGGTTACTACTTACTGCTAGGTAAAACAGAGGCGTGTGGAGTAAGGAAACCTGCGTGGGAAGCGTACCCGGGTTCTCTCGCTTGCGAGGCGAGTGCTCTAACCACTTAGGGTTAGGGTTAGGTGGCATGGATGTACTGCATGTGTCAGACGCCCGGCTGACAAAAAAAATACTCAGCCATGGAAGAGAGTTGCTGGTGCCTCCAGGAAGGAAGGAAAGCAGAAATAGTAATAATAATATGCCTGTTCTTCAGGTTATTAGAATGATAAAAAGTGTTTAGCTCAGCAGATGCAATTACCTGCGGGCAGTCGTGTAGCAGACTGGCTTGATGGAAGGGAATTTTTTTTTCCCGAACCGCTTTTATTTCTTATCGTCTTGTGCATCTTCCAGTGTTGCATCATTTGATCGTGCTCTCGCCTTCGGGGTCTGGGGGGATGGGGTGAGGATGTGGGTTCAAGCCCCACATCAGGACCTCAGCTCACAGTCCAGGCTGCTGTTCTCACCTACAAAATTTTACTCTTGGCTGAGGTCGATTTCTCTCTCTCTCTCTCTCTCTCTCCCCAGAGGGGGACGTAGCAAGATAAAAAAGAAAGACGACTGACTATTTATTGATAAATATATGGCTTTAATGTGTTCAGAAATAAAGAATTTTAAAAAAAGGAATAGTTAATTTGTTTCCATTCAGTCGTGGTTAGATAATTGAAATTGTGTGTCTTCCAAGTTACCCTTAGGTGACGAATCATTTCCTTCTGATATCAGCGCCACGTTTCCTAATGTATTGCTAATGACTGAATATTGCCTGAACCGATTACTGAATTAGAGACGATTTGTTTTACCCTGTGTTCTACACACAGCAGGTGGCAGCCTGGCTCATTAGTTCACACTCTCGCCACGGGAGGTGGGATGAGATTGCGGGTTCAAGCCCCCACACAAGCACAGAGCACAGGCTGCTATTTCTCATCTGCAAAATAATAATCCTTGCATTTGATATAGCGCTTATCACATCGTTAAGACCTCTCAAAGCGCTTCGCAGAATATATTATAAAGTGCAATGACTGTATATTTTGTGGACGAAAATACACAGTCGCTGCACTTTACAGAAAAAAATCCCAAGAAGCGCTTTGAGATGTGTATTGACGATGTGATAAGGCGTGATATCGAATTCAAAAATTATTGTCAATTAAAGTATTTCTTCCAAAGGACGTCACCAAATTAATTTAAAGCACTTTTAATAGAGTTCCTGATTGGAGACTTTTTGTACCCATTTTCGCTTTTAAAAGATTAAAATTCGAAAGCACTTTGAGGTCTAATTGGTTGATTCTGGTAAGTATTGAGATGTTATTGTAACAGTGTTAGCTTCGTGCTCTTAACAAATTTGATAGAACAGCGTTTGTTTGAGCAGGAACTTGGACTTTTTTATTTAATTAATAATAATAAAAAATCCTTGCATTTGAGACAGCGCCTTATCATGTCGTTGAGACGTCTCAACGAGCTTCATAGGGTACACTGTAAAGTGATTTGACAGTATATTTTGTGGGCGAAACATGGCAGCCAATTAATTGCGCACAGCGGCGTCCCACAAACAGTCGTGGATTGCGTGACCAAATTATTATTTTTAATTTGTTTTTGGAGGCGTTATTACCCCTGGAAAAGCAATCCGCCAATTGACTAACAACCGGGTTCCTACTTACTGCTAGGTAAACAGAGGCCTGTGCCGTAAGAAAACTTGCCTAATGTTTCGCCCTGTCCGGGAATCAAACCCGGGTCCTCTCGCTTGCGAGGCATGTGCTCTAACCATTACGCTACAGAAAATCTCGCGCACTTTCCACATGAACACTTTGCCGATTCTTGTACTGAACAGATGGAAATGCAAATACATCCTGAATTATTACTCGTCAGAAATAAATTTCTCCCCCATTGGATTTGAAGATTGCTCCCTTTATTGTTTCTCTTCCAGGTAATTTAATTCTTCATCTGAGTCTGTGTTTACTCTAATAAATTTTACAGGAGCTTAACAAGTGAGGACATCATTCACCAGAGCCGAAACGCTTTAAAGGGAGAACCTGTGAGAGGTTCAACAGCACAAACCTGTGGAGTCCTGTAGCTCAGTGGTTAGCGCACTCGCCTCGCGAGTGAGATGACCTGGGTTCGATTCCCAACAGGGTGAAACGTTAGGTAAGTTTTCTTACTCCACACGCCTCTGTTTACCTGGCAGTAAGTAGGAACCTGGTTGTTTGAGCAATCCGATTGGCGGTAATAATCTGGGGTAATAATCCGTTCCAAAAAAAAATGATAATAATTCGGTCACTCGATCCACGACTGTTTGTGGGACACTGCTGTGTGCAATTGGCTGCCATGTTTCGCCCACAAAATATAGTCAATTCACTTTCTCAATATATTCTGTGAAGTGCTTTGAGACATTGGCGATTGGCAAGAGGTAGGATTTGAGAAAATGTTTTCAGTCAGAGAAAATGTCACCAGGGACACAGGGAGAATGTGTGAATATACATGAAATCGATCCTCACAAACTCTGCAGTTTTTTTTCCCACAATCCCAGGATCAGGGGAAAGGCTGTCAGTCTGTTCTGCCACTTTCCTCGATCATCCATCGCCAGATCTTTTAATCCTATTTCCTCCCGGCTTCAAGTCAATATCCCTTAATACCTTTAATTCCCAAGTATTTGTCTGTCTTCCCTTAAACATTTTGAGCGAGTGCTTCATTCAGTCTTTATTATTGAGATTTGAAGAGTTTAAGTCAATGAATGCCGGTACTCAGAACAGCAGAAATCAATTGTATCCTTATAATTTATTGATGGGGAAAGGAAAGGGGTTGGGGGAAATGATTTTGCTTGCAGGACTCATTCCCCTTAGCACTCACCTAATGCTCTGTAGATGGCACTATTGTGTAGCACACACCCTGCACTTCAGTTCTCTGCACCCTTCCAGCGAAAGAAATATAGGATAATAATAATAATAATACTTTCATTTGATACAGCGCCTTATCACGCCATCAAAATGTCTCAAAGCGCTTGATGTTTTTTTTGCTGTAACATCTAGTTTGTACTCGACTGACGTTTATAAGGGAACGGAAAAAGCTGTTCAATATTTGTCAGCTCTGGGGAGAAACTGGCTTGTGTGAGGGGAGATGTGACCCAACATGGGGGGATTCCAGGCACGATAAAGTGAACGTTATTAAGGCAAATGTGGCCGCTAGTCTGTGCCAGGGACATTCTGCCCTACAAACCCGTTCGCCCCCTCATCTTCCCTCTCTCTGAATTCGGAATCCGTCTCTGAGTACAAACACGGAGCGGAATCTTAGGCAAGTCTCCTTACTCCACACGCCTCTGTTTACCCAGCAGGTAACAACAACAGCTTGTACTTAAATAGCGCCCTCCATGCAGGGTAGCGTCTCAGAGTGCTTAACAGTGGCAGAGCCTGACACCTACCTAGCAGTTAAGTAGGAACTCGGTTGTTGGTCGATTGGCGGATAGCTTTCCGTGGGTAATAATCGCTTTTAAAATTTAAAATTAATATTTTATTTAAAAATAATGTGGTCATTCAATCCACGAGGGTTTGTGGGACGCTGCTGTGTGCAATTGGCTGCCGCTTTTTGCCCACAAAATACACAGTCAATCCACTTTACAGTATGTTCTGTGAAGCACTTTGAGACGTGATAAGGCGCTTTATCAAATGCAAGGATTTTTATTATCATTATGATTATTATAAATGTGACGTTGTGGGCAGTTGGGTGCTGTGGGTCTGTGCTGTGGTTACCAGAAACAACTGATGTGCTCCGTACTCAACATTTGTCTCTTTGCAGACTCCAAGAACATGTTGCGTGAGATATTTAAACTGCAGTGTTAATCACCTTCGATTCCTATTTGCATAATAATTGGAAATATTACTTGTACTAATGGGGCAGTCATTAAAATGTCACTACAAGGATAAGGTCGAATTTTGTCTTGTTCTAGCTGCGTGATATCATTGTGTGTGTGTGTGCGTGCGCGCGCGTGTGTGTTAAAACCTTGGGATATCATTCAGTTCCTTTACACAGTCCTTCTCTAGAGATCTACGTGCCAAATAGGCAGTGAATGCAGAGATGAAGATAATTTTTTATGCACATATTTTATGCTTTTATGGCGTAAGAGTCTTCAGCCACTCTGCCCCCAACCTCTTGAATTCCATTCCCCAGTCACTCTGCCTCGCCCCCTCCTTAACCTCCTTTAAGTCCCACTTCAACATCCTCCTCTTCAACCATGCCATCGGCCACCCCCCTCCCCTCCCTCCACCCCCCCCCCCACACCCTCCACCCCCCCCCCCCCCCAACACCAGCTCGGGTCTGAAATGCTGTACACAGTCCAGGGCCTTGGGATGTCCTCCCGACGTGAAAGGCGCTATACAAATGTAAACATACGCAACCTAGGTGTCAGGTTCGACCCCCAATTATCCTTCCTCCCCACATCCGGTCCCTCACCAGCACCGCCTTCTTCCACCTCCGACACATCACCCGTCTCCGCCAATACCTCTCCCCAAAAGCCACTGAAACTCTGGTCCATGTCTTTGTCACCTCTCGGCTGGACTACTCTAACGCCCTCCTCGCCAGTCTCCCATCCACTACCATCCATAAAATCCAAATCATTCAAAACTCTTCCGCCCGCATTCTCACCCGCACGAAACTCCGCTCTCCGATCACCCCAGTCCTGGCCAGACTGCACTGGCTGCCTATCCCAGAGAGGATCGATTTCAAGATCCTCACCCTTGTATTCACGTCCCTGCACTCCTCTGCACCCCCCGACCTCACTGACCACTTGTTCTGTTTTGATTTGGATATTCCTAAAGCTAGGAGGAAAATGTATATAATTCTCATCGTGGTTGTTTCAACACTCCGTTCAGTACATCCAGTGAAGCCCTTTGAGGCATTTCAACCACATAGTGAAACGAATCTTTAATACCCCTATCCAGGGATTGATATAGTCTCTGAATAGTTGCAAACGACCGTTCCACTTAACAGCATAAAATCATTAAGGACTTTAATTAATTGTATTCATTTTATAATTAGTTTTATAAACCCATTTACACATTCATCCCCTGTAAGTTCATAAAGCTTGGATTGAAACCAAAGGCCCTGAGCAGAACGGACAGGTGTGTCACCCAGGCCTTTTTATCATCACTTAAATTAAGGTCCCAGGCGTTTGCCCTATTCAGGGGACATTGAAGATCCCGCAGTGCTTTTGGAAAAGAGAAGAGAGTTTCTCTCTCTCTCCCAGTTTTTAAAAAATTAATAATTTGGTCACTCAATACATGACTGTTTGTTGGACGCTGCTGCGTGCAATTGGCTGCTGTGTTTCACCCACAAAATATACAGTACATGTTTTGTATTTCCATAAAATTGTAATGACTAGTTTGTTGGAATATTCCCTGTGGTTAATTCTCTGAACTTCAATAAAAAAATGAATGGGCAGATCTGTTGTTTTATTATTATGAAATCTCACATGCAATTTAGTGATTCTGAAATATGTGAGCGAGAGGACCCGGGTTCGATTCTTGGGTGGGGGGTGAAACCTTAGGCAAGTTTCCTTACTCCACACGCCTCTGTTTACCTAACAGTAAGTAGGAATCCGGTTGTTAGTCGATTGGTTGATCATTTTCTAGAGACTAATAATCCCCACATAGGAACAGGAATAGGCCATTCAGTAGGCCATTAAACCAAGGTCCCATCTGCCTGTTCAGATTGTAATTCAAGATCCAATGATGCTGTTTGAAAAAGAGAAAAGGGATTCTCCTCTTGTCCTGATAAAACCGCTCATTCATTTCATGGCTGTTTGCATTGGACACTTCATGCCTGAATGGTCTATGGGACACATGGGAAAGATTCATACAAGGAGAGTTTGAGGAGGTCAAGTAAAAGGCTGGTGAATTGAATGGAAAAGATTAGAGACAAATTTATAGAGGGAACGAGAATGGTAGGTATTAGTGTAAGGACGTTACTGAGTGGGATTTATCAGTAATCAGAGATGTCAGTGTACTCTGCATAATCCGTCTATTTGCGTGTTATAACAGATGATCTTGATTGTGTCAAGCCACTCCAGGGTCAGCACAGAACACCTTCAGGAGAAGTTCATGTACAAATACACAGTCACTACATTTCACAGACTTTTTACTTGTGTCTCATGAAGTGAATTACTCAAATTATCTAGGCAGTTTGTTGGCCAGGACACCAGGCTCACACCTATTGATTAAAGAGTGACACTTGTCTGCAAAGAAAATGAAAATGCCAAAAGATTTTGAAAAAGTGTTTGAAAATTCTGCGCATCCATTTCTCAATAAAATCCTCCCTGTACTTCATAGATTCATAATAGTGATAATAATCCTTGCATTTGGTATAGCACCTTATCATGTCTTCGAGATGTCTCAAAAGCGCTTCACAGAATGTTCTATTGACTGTATATTTTATGGGTGAAACATGACAGCCCAATTCGCACAAACATTCATGGATGGAGTGACCAAATTATTTTATTATCATAGAATCTTATAGCACAGGAGGACATTCAGCCCATGGGCCTGAGCCAGCTCTTTGAAAGAGCTATCCAACTAGTCCCACTCCCCCGCTCTTAACCTGTAGCCCTGCAATTTTTTTTGATTTTCAAGTAGATATCCAATTCTGAATTGAATTCACTTTTACCTGTTAAATATTCAGACCCTCCTCTGTCTAATCAAAGGCTTTAAAGATGTCATACACCCATGTAACCTGTATTTCCTGAGAACTCCAGCAATTAGATAGTGTGAACAGGTGCCCCCACTGCACTGCGGTGTGCCCTGGATGAGTGTGCGACAGTCGTATCAAATCATCCTTGAGAACAAATGATTAGTGATGACATTGCCAGCACTTCTAGTTTCTTGCATAGAATTGGCACTGTGATAATTACCAGGCAGCACAGACATGAGCATTGATGTAATTGTTGAGAGCCTCACTCTACAAATCCTCTTTTAGCTCTTTGCACAGGTCAAGTAATATTTGCTTATTAAGTCGGAAAAATAGTGCGTCAGAGCAATGACTAAAACTAACACAACGTCTCGGGACACTCAGCTTGCCTCTTTCTGCAACCCAGCTATTTCTGTGCCGCTAATAGCCGTCTTGTGCCTGTAAAATAAAAAAAATATAAACAGGGTTCATTTATATTCCGCACTGTCATTCGCTTGACTGCAAAGTATATAACTAAACAAAATTGAAGGCTTCTTGTCTTCCTATCTCCTTGCTCCCAGGCAAGCTTCTTTCCCTGTGGTTCTGAGATCATCATCGTCTTCCAGTACCTTGCCTGAGCAACAGGGAAGGTATTGTATCTGTGGAATGGTAGCACAGTTGAACTAAACCTACCCACAGCTTAACCCTCCCCCACTAACCCCCCCACTGGGCAGGTCAAGTTTAGGTTGTAGTCACATGAAAATGCACAATATAAATGAATGCTCCCTTTTTAAACATTTTTTTCCTGGTCTCATAGAGATTTTACAATTTTTTTTCTGCATTGCCATAACAAAAGCCCATGTTTTGCATTGCGTGCTGTTGTTTCAATCGTATCCGTGCAAAGCTCTCTCCTACCCAGTGTCAAAAGCCGCATGGAAATACAGCAAGTCATTTATGCAAATGTTGATTGATTTATTCAGTGGCATGTAACAAGGCTTGGCTGAGTAGGGAAAACAATAGTTAAGACGGGAGCAATACCTTTGAGGCTACCATGCTTTGGAAGTCCCTTAAAGGTGTTCAAAATGTTTAAAGATTTAAATATTTGGTGATCATGATAATCTATGAAACACTTTTCAGTTTCACTAAGAAATTGTAGTCGTTTTAAGAAAACACAGCACAGTGGGGAAAAAATTCAAAGCAGCGTGCTAACTGAATCTGCATTGCAAACTGCGTGGATTTAGTTATAAATTAACATCAACATTTACTTTATTTTGTGATCTTGGAATGGACAGGTGCCATAGAATGTGATCTATATACCCTTCCTTAGGTGCTGAATATAAGTAACTATGATTTAGTTGCTTATGATTTCTGAAACCAATTTTCACACTGATGTTCATAACTCCTCACACAATGTCCTAGCTCCGCAAAACTCAACCCTGAGCATTGTGTCCAGCAAAGAGGACAATGAGCTTTGGGAACAACTTTGTTTGGCTGACACTTGAAATGGAAAGTTTCTGGCAAGATTTCTTTGAAACCATACTTAAACCGTTTAGAATTGAGATCAGAAAATGTGTTAAAAATGTGAATTTCAGGACAAGATAGGACAAGTTGTTCTTTACCCAGGGGGTGAATCAACCAGGGTTCCCAGGAAGGGTGGTTGAGGCCAGGATACTGGGACTCATTTAAGCAGCAGCTTGATGGTGTGATGGGAGGACAAAAAAGCTCACCTGGGAGTAAAACGATAGGAAGACAAATTAGATAGATTTATGTTATGATATAATATCTCAGGATACAGTATATAGTCTGGGACATGACATGTGCGTGCGACTGTCAGGAGGCAGAGGGCGAACTGGATGGACATTGGTCGTTTGTCTAGTAATTCTTATGTTCTTTAGACAAGAAGCCTTCACATTTTGTTTAACTATTTACTTTTCAGTCAAGCGAGCGACAGTGCAGAATATAAATGAACACTGTTCGTATTTTGTTTCATTTTAACAGTGGGCCATCGCTGATTGAGGCTTTTAAAACAATGAAGGGATTCGATCGGGCAGGTACAGATAACCTATTACCTCTGGTGGGGGAATCCAGAACAGGGGGGGGGGGATAGTCTTAAAATTAGAGCTTGGCCAGTAAGGAGTGAAATTAGGAGGCAGTTTTTCACCAAACGCCTTAGTGGCAATCTGGACCTCTACACCCCAAGAGGCTGCGGATACTGCATCCACTCCCGTCTTCGAGGCTGAGGGTTGTTAGGTCAGGGCATTCAGGGGCATTCAGGGGTATTCAGGGGCATTCAGGGGTATTCAGGGGCATTCAGGGGTATTCGGGGGCATTCGGGGGTATTTAGGGGTATTCAGGGGTATTCAGGGGTATTCGGGGGTATTCGGGGGCATTCGGGGGTATTCAGGGGTATTCGGGGGTATTCGGGGGCATTCGGGGGTATTCAGGGGCATTCAGGGGTATTCAGGGGCATTCAGGGGCATGGGAGGGGGGGCAAAGGCGGGTAATTGGACTCGAGCTGCAGATCAGCCGTGACCTGACAGAATGGCGGGACAGGCTGGCGGGGCTGAATGGCCTCCTCCTGTTCCTACCACAGGATGAGGACGGGCGCTGCACCTGACCTGCAATGCAGGTTACTCCCCTGGTCACAGGTGTGATCAGCCTTCAGTCTCCCCGCCCACCGGGGGAGGGCCGCCCCGCCCCGCCAGCGCTGGATTGGCTGTCCGCCACGCCAACCCGCCCCCCCCCACCCCCGCTGCTCCCGTGTGGCCCGGGAGGCTGTCAATCAATCCCGCCCGCGGCTCCTGAATGGGCGAGGGGACTGTCAATCAGCGGGACGACGGGGCTCCCCGATTGGCCAGTCCGCCCGCGGGAGAGCGGGCTTCTCAGTGGCTCGGGGGTGGCTGTCAGTCACTGTCCGCCAGCCAATCGGACTGCGCGCGCGCGCGGTGGGCGGGACCCCGGGCGGCCGTTAGGCAGGAGCCGGCGCGGGGCGGGTTTGACAGCGAGCGGCGGCGCCGGTTACCTCGGGGACGGGTCGCGGCTCGCGCTGATGTGGCGGCGGCGGCCGGACGGTTATGGAGGGGGGGATAGAGACCGAGTCGCTGCTGTACCTGGCGGCCAGTGTGCACCACGGTTGGCTCCGTGTCTTCGGTGAGTCTCGTCTCGTTACGTTATTCCGCGGTTGTTGTTGTTGTTATTGTTAATCACAGAAATGTTATTACCGGCGAGAAAACCGGCGGCGGCCGGGCCGGACCGGGCGGGAAAGTTTCGGGTCACCGAGGCGCCGTCGCGTGGGGTGAAGTTGCTGTCGTGTTCCCGCCGCCGCTCAGGGTCAGCGCCCTCGGGGTGTGAGGGATGGAGGGAAGGTGTGAGGGAGAGAGACGGAGAGAAGGTGGGAGGGAGGGAAGAGAGGGAAGGGATGGGGAGAAGGTGGGAGGGATGGGGCGAAGGTGGGAAGGAGGGGAGGGATGGGGCGAAGGTGGGAAGGAGGGAAGGGATGGAGAGAAGGTGGGAAGGAGGGGAGAAGGTGGGAAGGAGGGAAGGGATGGAGAGAAGGTGGGAAGGAGGGAAGGGATGGAAAGAAGGTGGGAGGGAGGGAAGGGATGGGGAGAAGGTGGGAGAGAGGGAGGGGATAGTGGGAGGAAGGGGGAAAGGAGAAAAGGTAGGAGGTAGGGATGGAGTTCAGTTGGGAGGGGAGGGAGAGAAGGTGTGAGGAAGGGGAAGGAGGGAAGGAGTGTTATTATTGATGAATGTCTCATGTTGTTGATCACAACGTGATAAGGTGCTATATCATATCCCAGGACTGTCATGTTGTTGTTATTTGCCACAAACAAGTCTTGTTAATAAACCGGTCACTATTCCTGTGTTGTGACCATTGGGCATCTGGACATAAAAGTATTTAAAATTATTTAAAGACGGACTAAAATTGCACGATCATTTGAAACACGTGGAGCTTTTTGAGCATCTAGTCAATATTGAATAAAATCCTTTTAAAATTCTTGCCAGAATTCTACAATGAATGGCAGAATGTTTCTTAATTTACGTAATTGAATGTATACATTTTATAAACATCGGTGTCTAGAAAATACAGCAATGATGCATAGATTAATTACACGTTACTTGAATGTGCAAAGCTGTACTGGAAATGTCCTCTCCTTTGTGTAATCTTTATTGAGTTTGTTGTATTCACTAAGTAATAGATTCTGCAGTCACATGTTGGCCAAGGCAAGGAATTTACCCTCATGAAATTTGGGAACTGAATCCTCGGAAGATTTTGAATGTTTTGCATGACTGTTAAATGAATCTTCCTTTGTAATCTAGTTCCCTCTTGGCTTTCAGAAGGAAAATGCAGGTAAAGGGGACTTAATGGATTGCTCTTTCAAAGAACCACCACAAACATCAATGGGTTGAATTGCCTTCTTCTGAACTGCAAAGTTCTACGGACAGGAAGCTGGGAAAATTGGGTTGAAAGACCCAATAACATTTTGTAAGAAGGTGTGATGAGCTCTCATCTATTCATAAACTTCAGATAAAGCTGCTCTAATCCAGTCTCCCTAATGTGTGACGGGAGATACAATGTTAGGGGAAAGCAGAACAAAACACTGAGGGATTGAGTGGAGGGCAGGTGCTCATGCCAGTTGAGCTGCCCAGCAAGTCTATGAAGAGAAGGGACCTCAGAATCCAAAAACTGAATTATAAGACTGGGTCTATTCTATACCAAGTTTTCAAGGCTGTCTACAACAAGTAAAGGTTTAAGTAAAGTAACACTCAACTTCAGCAACTACTCACAGAGTGAGACCGTTGGTGCAGGAAAGGCAAATGGACTTGTGCTGCCTGCAGAACTTTCACAAATTTTCTGCAAGTAACAAACAATCTGACATTTTTTGTAAAATGTGCTTTTTGAACAAACCTTCCGTATAACTCACAAAATGCAAAAATACTGTAGTTACCAACTGCATCTACTGGATCTTCTGAATTGTAATCTGCGAAGATTGAATTAATGTTATACTTGCTGAGGAAGGGTAATGGACTGTTGTGCACTGATGGTACAGGCTTTGATAATGCTTTGACTGATTGAATTACGCCCCACAAGAATGCATAACTGCAGCTGTCAGAGAATCCACTGAAAATCATCTAGTTTAGTACAAAACTTTGCTCATACTTTAGGTATATCAAATTTTAATCGTCAGCTTGGCACAGTTTCTAGCACTCTTGCCTGTGAGTCAGAAGGTTTCGTGTTGAAGCCTGATGTTGGGACTTGAGCTCATAGTCCAATTAGACACACTAGTGTAGTATTGGCGAGCAATGCACTCTTGGAGGTACTGTCCTTCAGTTGAGATGCTAAACTGAGGTCCTCTCTGCCTGTTCAGATGGATGTTAAAAATTCCATGACACTATTCTAGAAAAGAAGGGAGATTCTCTTGGTGTTCTGGATAAGTTGATCATTTAAAAAATAATAATAATTTGATCACTCAATCTACGACTGTTTGTGGGACATTGCTGTGTGCAGTTGGTTACTGCGTTTTGCCCACAAAATATATAGTCAATTCACTTTACAGTGTGTTCTGTGAAGCGCTTTGGGACGTCCTCCTGACGTGAAAAGCGCTATATCAAATGCAAGGATTATTATTATTATTATAATAATAATTTGATCACTCAATCTACGACTGTTTGTGCGACATTGCTGTGTGCAGTTGGTTACTGCGTTTTGCCCACAAAATATATAGTCAATTCACTACTGTATATTCTGTGAAGTGCTTTGAGACGTCTCAAAGACTTGATGAGGTTCTATATCAAATGCAAGAAATATTATTTAGCTCATAGCTGTTTGTGAAACCTTCTTATGTGAAAATTGACTGCCACCTTTGTCTACAAATAAGCTTGACAACAATTCCCTTAAGTGCTCTGAGATCTTTCAGCATTATAGGCGTTCTTATCAAATGCAAGGATTATTGTATGTTGTCCTGTCTAACATTGAGTTGCAATATTTTTGAATAAAGCCTATTGGGGATGAATTTATATTTTTCTCTTGTACAATGGAGTCTCAGTGAAACTCAGAATATTTTCATTGAGATTTTTGATATTGCTCCAGGGCTTGCAATAAAATTGCTGTTGGAGGTGTTGCGTTAATTTGGTTTAAAGGGGAAAAATATAAATTAAAGCAATTGGAAAACAATTGATTTTAGTGGATTATTTTCTTTGCTGCTAATGCAAGTAATTCAAACGCAGAACTATTGAAATGCACAAATCCAAAAAGAAATAAGGCCTCATTGCTAGTCTTAATGATGATAGTGAGATGGAATTTTTCAGCCTGTGTAATGTATTGGACGATGACTGGAAGTGATATTAATATGATTCTGTTTGACAAGCAATCTCATCCCAGATCACAATACGACAGCTAATTCTCTGGAGGATCAGCTGCAGGTATCAGTTGCAACACACCAGAAGAAGAAAGATTCACTGCACTGCAATGTTTGGAGATATTGTATGCTACTGAAAACTGCCTGAGGACTCTAAACCCTGACAGAGCTGATTTTGTATAAAATTGCTGATTGCTTCTGAGATAATTCTGTCTGTAGAAAACCAGAGACTATGAAGCAAAATTAGATTTATTTCAGCTGACTGTTCAGGACTGTAAGTTGTACAAATTTGATATTGGGGAGAAAAAAGTCCTCAAATTGAGTTAGGAATTAATTGCCTTGTAAATTAAAAAATATAATAATAATCCTTGCATTAGATAGTGGGGCGCTTTATCACTTAGTTGAGACGTCTCAAAGCACTTCACAGAATATACTGTAAAGTGAATTGACTGTATTTTGTGGGCGAAATGAGGCAGCCAATTACGCACAGCAGTGTCACACAAACAGTTGTAGATTGAGTGGCCAAATTATTATTATTTTTTTGAAGGGATTATTATCCCCAGAAAAGTGATCCACCAATTGACTAACAACCGGGTTCCTACTTATTGCAAGGTAAAAAGAGGTGTGTGGAGTAAAGAAACTTGCCTAAAATGGAAAATGTCCACTTCAGGAGTGTGAGATACTCTTGCTTGCCAGGCGAGTGCTCTAACCACTATGATATAGGACTCCAAATGAGTTGAAGCTGATCTTGTTCCACCTCCACTGACTTCTCCTCCCTCTTTTATTCCCACAGCAGCAACAACTTGGATTTATATAGTGCCACTCATGCAGGGTAGTGTTCCAGAGTGCACTCCCCAGGATAGTGTCTCACACCCTCTCCCTCCACATCATTTCTGCCACCCACATCCATAGCCATCTCATTGATCCCATGCAAAGCTCCGTGAACCGATCACCCCCATCCTCATCTGGCTCTACTTGCGCCCTATCGCTCAGAGGATCGAGTTTAAAATCCTTGCTCTTTTAAAGCCGCCTACGGCCTTGCTTATCCGTACCTCTGTGACCTATTAACACCATACCAACCTGTCCTCTCCCTCTGCTCGGCGGGCAGTGGCCTGCTTAGGTCCCCTGCCCCACCTGTCCCACTATTGGTGGTCGGGCCTTCAGCTTTTCTGCTCCTACTGTCTGGAACTCCATCCGTCTACCTCAACCCCTTAGTTCCTTCAATGTCCGTCTCAAGACTTTCCGTTTTGATTGTGCTTTTCAGCATCCCTCGAAAGACTTGAAAACAAATTCAAGTTTAGATTGAGAAGTTGAGAAATGGATTGATTTAGTCCTTTCATCTGTCATCTGGGTTGCATTCAAACCCATATACAATACAAAATTACATTTGTATAGTGCCTTTATCTCAGAGGTTGAAGGATTTGAAATCACCATGTCACCTTCTAATATTGCTGGCTATAAATAATTCTAGAAAGGGGTGCCGGTAGAAATTAAAATGAAACCTGATCAGTTTATGTACACTTAGAGTTATTCCTACTGAACTCGCTTCCATTCTCCTTTTGATTACTATCTATTTTCTTCAGATAATTAATTGAACTGCTGGAGCAGAGCTCTGGACTACTGCATAAGTGTTCTGCTTGTTATTGGAAACATATTTATAATCTTATCAGTTTTTCAGCAGAGCGTTTGAAATGACTTTAATAAGCCACTCAGGCTTTACTATTTGTTTTGGACATCAATTCAGTCATTGTATTGCCTTGTAAAACCTTGTGAATTATGTTGTGCGGCATTTTTTAGTTTTAAATGGATCTGTTAAATTTGTGGGTGCAATATAATGGATAACTCTTCATTGAAGAAATAATTGTGCACCATGAAATGAGAAATTGGCGCTGTCATTGTGGTTTAAGTTACTAGATTCATGAAGAGTAAATCTTGCAGGTCCCTGGATGTGGCTCAGGTCCACCTGAGTAACTGTTTGAAAGCTGAGCTCACTTCTGATTTCTGTGAAGTCCGAATGCTACCACACAAAATCTCTGTATCTGTCAGCAGGTTGGTGTCTGAGGGGAGGTCTGTTTGAAGGGTTGGCCTGACGTCTGGGGATTTAAAACGATTTGCTTTACATAAATCTTGCAACTGTTGCTTGATATCTAATGTTTACTGCAGAGAAAGGGCCAAAATGATTGCCTCACAAACTTCATACAGTGCTTAAGTCGATTGTATCTGAACCTCCTCAACAAGACATTGCTTCATAGTTAAACTAGGAACAGGAGAGTCTAAAGCAAGTCAGGCTGATAACTTGCATAACGGCCATCAGAAAATGTCCTAGAGCGATCTATGAACTTGTAATTTTAATGAATGGCCATTGACAGTATGAAACAATGTTCAAAACCAGCTCTTTTTTTTGGAAGCATTCCTCAAACTGACAGTTCTGTTTCACATTGAGTTGCATTAGTCTTTTTTTATTAGAACAATGATCTATATTTTAATGTATCATTATGATATGCAGTCATGTTTTTAGGATGCTTTCAACTTTAGCACACAGCTGTTGAATTCCACAGTGTACTGAGGTCAATTGGAAGAATGCAGCTCTTACCATTTTAAGCCACATATGCACATCTCTGGATCCGAGGGAGAACAGCTCTTCAGTGTCTTACCATTATAAATAATAAATATGGCATATTTTCAGAATTGTATTCACTGTACGCAATCGTAACTCCTTAGCTCCTTTGAGATAGCCTCCTATCTTGATCTTATCATAGTTTAAAAATAATTCTTGCCTTTGATATAGCACCTTATCACATCTTCCTGATGTCTCAAAGTGCTTCACAGAATATACTGTAAAGTGAATTGATGGTATATTTTGTGGGCGAAATGCAGCAGCTTTCAAACCTAAATTAACTTGTGATCTAGTTTCAGTCTCACCAGTGTTTTTGTTGTATTTTGAAATTAAATGCCAGTGTTGATCTTAAATAAAACCAGAAAATGCTCAGAATATATAGCAAGTCATTTATTGTCATGCTCTTTTCAGCGTTTCAAACTTTGATTCACTAGCTGTTTCTGAAAGAGAAACATTGGCCTGACTCTTAAGCAATAATCTTTTGGCAGAATTGGGCAGGAGAATCTGCTCATGTCTGTTGCATTGGTGAGATCAAGCACAAGTCGAGAGACAGCTTTGTACCACACTTATCTGATGCTATCTGTAACCTTCACCTTGTCCTCCTTGTGACTTGCCCCTTGTGCTCACTTTGGTGCAAACTTCAGGAGAAACCTTTATTCTTCCTTGGGCACACTTCCTCGGCCTAAAGAGCTAGCTGCCAGGGTTGTCCAACCTCTTGGCTGCTGAGGGCTGGATGCTCTATTTGAGAAACGACCCATAAGCAATATTGTTTCGCTTCCAGAAACAATAACAGCATTTATGGTTTATGGAAGGAGCAGGTGGGCCAGATGAAATAGGGTGGGGGGGTAGATGAAATTGGGTGGGCTGCTAGTTGGACCATGCTGTTGGAAGGGTACTACCAACTATTTCTCTCTAGTATTAATGGATGGAGCTAGAGATCCTGAGTTATTCTAGTTACAAAACACAAAATACTGCAGATGCTGGAAATTTGAAAACAAAAACAGAAGTTGCTGGGAACACTTAGCAGGTCCAGCAGCATCTGTGGAGAAAGGAAAGTGAATCAATGTTTTGGGTCCATGACCCTTCGTCAGAACTGAATAACAACTGGGTTATTCTAGTTGTTGTTTTGTATTATAAACTGACCCTCTGTTTAATTGATTGTTAAAGAACCAGTTACTGGAAAAACTGGAGCTTGTCCCGTGTAATACTGTGTAACACTGGAATCATTTGTCATTCATCTCATGGCTGTTTGTAAGACCTTGTTGGTGCAAATGGAGCCATCTTTGCCTACAAAATGTACATACTATCTAGAATTCAACCAAAATATTTTGTCATTTTCCTAAAATGTATTTCTGCCATCAGCCATAGTAACTGATGGACTCACGTTTTGATTACAAATACTGTATTTGTTCTTCTTAAACTATATTTCTGTATGGAAATAAACTGTCTTAAACCCAGACTCTTGCACTGTTTGTCCTGTGTGAATGGGATTACTTGGTTACTTGGAATGCCTTCATGAATTTTTTTAATTAACCCAATTTAATTTTTTTGCAAATATGAAAAATAACAAGGAACTTGTCTCAGTATTGAAACAAATGGAGACTGGTGGGAGTGGTGGTGGGGGGCGTGGCAAGAGAGGGACTGATGTTTCTTGAGGAATACAGGTACTGGCTGGTACAGTTGTTTAATAAATCCTTGATTTGTTTTTGTCCATTCTGTGTTTTTCATCAATGAAATACTTAGTGCAATTTGAAATGCTTGTTCAGTAGATAGGATTGGGCAGAGGAGCCACTATACAATACAGTTTTATCCTTGCAGAAATCATTATTTGACATATGAAGAAGGGCCACCATGGTGAGGCTGCCATTGCTGATGAAATCCAGAAGCTTGGTGCACTTCAGATCTCCCAGAGCAATGAGTCATGATGACAAGCCCAACTGGTGTTTCTGATGGTTTCTGGAAACCACTGGTTGCTATGTACTACTGTTTACAAGGCCCAGCTGCCTCAATAGTTGATTACTGACTTTGTTTTCCCTTCAGTCCTCTATCTACCTGTAGAGACCACCCTAGCCTATTTTCTGCACCAGCAATTCCTCTGGTAATTTGCAACTTGCACAGTAGAAATATATTGGCACAAGCTTGCACCTTCCCACAGGGTTTACTTCAGGGTTAATGATCTAGGATTACACCGGTGCTCATGGGAAGACTAGTGACTCTCGGGAGCACATTGTGTTTGAATGTCAGTGTGGTTAACCTGAGCAAAACATATTGACATGTAAATCAAATCTTAAGTCTGATTTAAAGATTATGTAAAGTTGTACTGAAGATGCTGCGTCACTTCTCATTGTGGATTTATTAATTAAATACTGTTTATTTTTAAGGAAATGTAAGAGATGTGGGCAGTGCTTGTGCTCCTCAAAAAAAAAAGACAGTATATTTGACGCATGCAGGGAGAATGTTGTATAATTTCAGTCCCTATTTTTGTTTAATTTATGGAAGCAAGCTGTTGTCAATAGGAAGTGTTGAATTTGAAACCAGTGCTGTATTTTTAAATAAAATGCAAAATACTGCAGATGCTGGAAATCTGAAACAAAAACAGAAGTCGCTGGGAACACTCAGCAGGTCAGGCAGCATCTATGAAGAGTGGAAAATGAATCAACATTTTGAGTTCACGACCCTTCGTCAGAATTCTTTCTGCAAGCACAAACCTGAGCTTCCTATTTCTTGCCACTTCAACTCTCCCTCCATGGTCTCCTACGCTGTTGCAAAAAAACAAAGCGCAAGCTTGAGGAACAGCACCTCATAGAATTATACAGCATAGAAGGAGGCCATTCGGCCCATCGTATCTGTGCTCGCTCTTTGAAAAGAGCTGTCCAAATCAATCCCACTCCCCTGCTCTCTCCCCGTAGCCCTGCAAACTTGTCCTCCCCAAATAATTATCTGCTTCTCTCTTAAAAGTTGTTATTGAATTGGCTTCCACCATCCTTTCAGGCAATGCATTCATCTGTCTGCTGGGAAACTTGCAGCCCTCTGGCCTCAATATTGATTTCAACAATTTCAGACCATAACAGCTCACCTTCCCCCTCTTCTGTGACCATTACCACATTCTCTGGGTTCCAGACACACCTTTTCTTTCTCTGGTCTGCCTGTTTTGTTGCAATCCCCCACTTTGTTTTACATCATTAACACGTCTGTAACCCATCATCCCCTGTCCCCCACCCCATTTTCTCATTTGTCTTCCTTGCTCTAACTCCTCCCTCTCTGTTAATCTTTAAAAGCCTCTCCCTCCCAACATGCCCCAATTCTGACGAAGGTTTATGGACCTGAAATGTTGACTCAGTTTCCTTTCTCCATAGATGCTGCCTGAGACTTCTGTTTTTGTTTCTGTATTTTTAAATATTTTGTCTTTTTTCCTCCTTTCTCCTAGTATCCTGGCCAACAATTTCCCAGATAAAATTGGTCATTCACTTTATAGTTAATTGAAGGACTTGCTTTGCATAGATTGGCTCCTGCTGTCGCCTGCAAAAGCACGCTTTACAGTAAAAATTCTGAAAGTGCTTAGAAGGTTCCATGTTGCGATAAGGTGCAATATCAAATGTGCTTATTTATTATATACCAGGTTCCATTTAAACTGCTGGACAGGCTGAGAAGAAAAAGTTATTGTAACTGAATAGAATTTAGAGATTAAAGACAGAAAATAAATGTCAATTTCCGTTCTTGCTTTATTCTTTTGTCGTTTATGAACCACATGATTTGAGGCAGTAGGAAAAACTGAAGTAAGTTGCACTGACCTAGGGCAGCCGTGGAAAATGAATTGAATGATGGGATCCTCTATCAGAAAGGTTTACTGTGTCTAAAATGCTGTATTTAAGATTTCAAGAGATTATGAAATTGAGTCAAATTCAGGCAGATTAAGTCAAGTATGTATTTTTACACCTACTGGATTTTTGACTTGCACTGAGAAACTAAGGGAAAGTTAACATAATTAATTTAGAAAACTACAATATGAATACTCTATGTACCATGCACATAGTCAATGACAACATAGAATTCAGCGAAGTATTGAATAATCTGACTTTGAGACCAAAACTGATAATAATAATAAACCTTACATTTAATGTAGTGCTTTATCAGGTTTTCTAGACCTCTCAAAGAGTTTCACAGAATATTCTGTAAAGTGAATTGATTGTATATATTGCAGGCAAAACCCAGCAGCCAATTGCGCACAGCAGTGTCCCACAAACAGTTGTGGATTAAATGACTAAATTATTATTTTTATATCTTGTTAATTGTTTTTTTGAAGGGATTATTATCCCCGGAAAGTGATACAACAATCGACTAACAGCCGGGTTCCTACTTACTGCTTGGTAAACAGAGGCATGTGGAGTAAGGAAACTTGCCTAATGTTTCACCCAGGTCCTCTTGCTTGCGAGGCAAGTCCTCCAACCAATCCGCTACAGGAGTTCATCATCTTCATTTAAAACTAGCTGGATCTCACTTATATTAGTGTGTAA
The DNA here is from genome assembly GCF_018977255.1 of Callorhinchus milii. Taxonomy (NCBI): domain Eukaryota; kingdom Metazoa; phylum Chordata; class Chondrichthyes; order Chimaeriformes; family Callorhinchidae; genus Callorhinchus; species Callorhinchus milii. The sequence continues at coordinate 21,970,364 of NW_024704749.1, forward strand.
TTTAGGCTACATTGACAATTTCATTGAGCTCAAATCACCAGAAACAATACAGTGTTCTAGTCTGGCAGCAGGACAAAGAGTTCAAGCCTGTGAAGGGCAAGAACAGATGCCAGGATGTATTTCTGTCCCCAAAGAGGTAATTAGCAGCTGATAAGGTTACCAGGAAGGTTGTTTCAATCCTGGGCACTGAAATCATTTAAAATAAAAGATCAATGCTATAATGGGAAGATGCTAGGATGGGTATTCTGGAATAGGTCACCAGGGCGTTCTTTTTTAATCAATCATGATTTTCTTGCAATGTGTATCATCTGTGTATCCTGATTTACAATGCCTATTGTATGCATAAATTGATGTCCCCACCAAGTCTAAAATTAAGGTCACAGGGTTGAGGTGATATCCCTATCTGTGTGTAAAATTAGGACACAATTGCGTAGTTTGATCTTTATCAGCTACTTTATTCCGATAATTCATTTATGGTTAAATGTGCTTTCAAATCAGTATAGCATCCTGCAATAAATGATGAACATTGTATTTTACTGCTGAAGTGATGTTACTGCCTTCCATTGTTAACCGATTTCCTGCTGGGACTCCCAGCAGATTAGGACGTTTTGGAACGTGTATACAGTCATTAATTTCCTGGCACAAGCTAACACTATGAAGTTTTTATTCTGTATTTGCAAGAGTCCAGACAGTCTCCATTAATTTTCAAAGAAATTAACCTGAACGTCAAAAAGGCATATGTGCAGCAATGCAAAGACTATCCATTAACATGAATTTATAATAAATATAAACTTAAATTTTAATATTGCTTCTGGCCTAAATTGTATCCCACTTGCAGTCCATTCAAAAGCACACAAGCAAAAGCCTACACCCACAAAACCACAGTACAACAAAACTGAAGCCGTGTGTGTGGTATGTCCAAAAATCAGACCGCATAAGATATGTCCCACAAGCTTCAAAATAAGATATCCTATATATAGAAGCAAATAGTTATTTTTTTTGCTTGGAGTTGAAAAGGATGCTGCTGATTTTCCTGCTAAACAAATGGTAACTGAATTTAGTAATGCACCACACCCTCTGAAACTATTGGATCACGTAATGTTTTTCATTTGACATTTTGTGGGTATTAACTATGAAAATAGTCTCCATTTTCTCTTTTCTCCCACCATGCCACTAAGGATCTCTAAAATTGTGATTCAACCCCAAGAATTGTACACATGTCCTAGTGGCTTGTTGTGAAGAGGTAGCAGTGTGGAAGCATATTATCCACGGGGTGGAGGTTAGTAAGCGGAGTGAGTAGATATGAGAGAAACGGTCAGATCACATTGACGTGGGAGAAGAGCCTTGATGAGCACATCTAAAAAGTTTTATAATGAGAATGAATTCTTGAAAGTTAGCGATGGGAGCTGCATTGCTTCATTTGGGAAGTTCTGTCTGGTTTACTATAATTGTATTTGTATCATTAAACAGAGTATAGTCTAATGGGAATAACTTAACGGAACAGAACACTTAGTGCATTACTGATTGTCAAACATGCCCACTAGGCAGAAAGACCTTTTGTTTCGAAGTACCTCTGTAGCATTACAAATTACAGTAGTTTGTGTTAAATGTATTTTTTATGTACTGTCAAATCTCTCGGTTTATTCTGATTGACTTCCCCGCCCGCATCTTCAGCCTAGTTCATCCTTACTCAGTATATCATCCAAAGGGTCATTCATATGTGAGTTTGATCATGAATATTGGTAGGCTATTTGATGATCTGACGGTTGGGAAGAGGAGAGATTCTTTACAGCTAAGCCTAATCCTATCCTTGTCTAACATTAACACCCAGGCACTTTATAGAATGGGTAAATAGTAATCAGGAATGGAGACCCTGGAAGATTTTGGATTTGGATGTCTCCTTTAGGAGAGCTGAGGTCAATTATAGCACTACACCTGTAATCCCGGTTGAACACAGAGCAGGATTAGAACATGCAACCTTGTAATCAGCTTTGTACTGTACTGCTCAGAGTGCCTTTACCCACAAGGCCGTTGAAGGGGGATGGAGACTTTGTTTGGTCAGGTGGATGTCTGACATAATAATAATAATCCTTGCATTTGATATAGCGCCTTATCACATCTTCGAGACATCTCAAAGCACTTCACAGAATATATATACTGTAGAGTGAATTGACTGTATAATTTGTGGGCTACTAATTGCGCACAGCAATGTCGCACAAACAGTCGTGGATTGACTTGCCCAACGTTTTGCTCTGCCTGGGAATTGAACCCAGGTCCTCTAGCATTAAGATCTGACCTCTTTATTTTGTGACGACAAGCACTGAAGGAAACCCTTGTGGAAACCCATCACCATGCTTAACAGTCTCCAACCCAAAGGGGAAGGGAGAAAGTCAGAATGTCTTGCACAATATTTGCAAAATAAATCCTATGTTTTATTTCAGCATGGATTAAGAAATTCAAGTTCCATTTTAGCAAAACTAACTAATGAGCAAGAATGTCAGTTTAGAGGAGAACTAGAATCTATTCAACTCCCTCATGGGGCTCTATCTAATTTAAAGTTAATTTATTTCTGCTTGTGTACTCTATGGGAGTAACCGGGTCCACATAGCTCTCAGCACTTTGTATCAGATGCGTTTTAAAATAAATTGTTCTCCTCTCTCTCACCCCTCCCTTCCCTAGTTGTGTGATTTTATTATACCTAGAGCCATAAGAACAGGAAGAACATCAATAACCTTCACTGCACCAGGTCAAAACTGCTTTTAACTAAATCTGTAACTACTGCTTCCTTATCCTCATGAATACCTGTGTTTTCATTAAGTCAGTGAAAGTTTTCATGATTGTGAATGTCATATTGGAATGTGGATGTCCTTGGCTTTGGAAACAGTTTGGGGTTTTATCTTCCTTTTATATATTATCAGAATTATGAATAGTTATGTGCTCAATTTATTGTTTTATGAGGCAATTGATTACAGTACTTTTTATATTCTAAACACTTCCTGTTTTGGTGACATATCCATTGAGGTATCCAAAAGTATTGTATCCCGCTTTGTTACCATCCTAAGTATGAATATTGCAAAGAATGTCCTGTACATAACCGGTTAATTCATTAGGCTAAAAAGTGCTTCCTTTCTCCAGTGCTTGATTTCCTGATCAGCGGCTTTAAGCTATAGTCCGCTTTTGTTTTGGTGGTCACAAACCTTCTTGCGGGTTGTGAAAGATATTACTTTCTGTGCTTCATTTTCCTTAGAAAACATAATTGGATTTTATTTTGTTGGTCTCTCTGTCACAATAACAGGAATGTTATTCAGCTGAGAGCCGTTTAGTCAGTTTATGTTGGATGAACCAGGTTGATTTCTTTTCATTTTGACATCTGGAATATGTGGTGCGGTGTGCGGTATCGAGAATGGCTTCAAAGTAAGTACTCTCCACCTTAATCATGCAGTGTGTGTCTTATCTTACTGTATATCAAGTGTATGGCTATAGTGAATGCTGGATAATGGTGCGAAATTATAATATATAATTTAAAAAGTTAAGTTGTAGGTCCTCTGTTAAAATTTTGAACAGACTGCAAATGGAACATTTGTGACATGAACAGGATTTGTATGTAGACTGTCAAGGATGTTGTTGTGGTACTGCATAGACAATCACAATGTTCTTTATTTACCCTATCATGACAATGGGTAATCGTAGTGTGCAAGTCTGAATAGATGGGGATAAGGCTAGAATTTTCAAATATTCTTTGAAACAAGAAAAGCGGAAAATCTAAATATCAAGGTAGCTAATACGAACCATGTAAATATTACATAGATATCCCCTCTACTTCTCATTGCCTCATTGGTATATAGTCCTGACCAGACAAATCACTGTTTTCAATCCCTGACTGCTGATTTAGCTAATCTCAGTAGTTGGGGTACTATAATTGACTTTAGCCTGGGTTAGGGAGGAAAAAATAAGCTGGGCTTCCTGCTCTTGACTATTATCTGCAGACCTCCAGCTGGAGTGGAAGTCAGATGAGAACATTGTATAATCATAACTTACGAGATAGCTTTAAGGTTGCAAAGGGCAATTTCACAACTAACACCAGGAAATATCTTTTTTCCAAGAGGGTAAATAACAACCGGAATGGGTTGCCAAGGTGGGTGGTTGAGGCCTGGACCCTGAACTCATTAAAAAAAACACCTGTAAATGGGGAGGACAACGGATAGGTATTCTGCAAGGATGAGATTAAATCAAAACTCTTTTATGAACTAATTTATTTAGGTATGTTTAACGTGCAAATCTATTTCAAATAAGTTAGGATTCAGAAAGTACCAGAATGTAATGGTTTCTATAGATATCTTTATGAAGAACTTTATTTTCTATTCTATTATGGTATTTGAATTCACTGAATAATAGCTCCCTCTATTGATTGCATGAAGTTTGTTTAGTATCGGGATGATCAAGGCTTGTAACCCACAATTTACATATAAGCCTGTTTTTCCTGAAATATTAGAATTATTGTCAGGCACATTTAAAAGGAAGAAGACTTAATTTGTTTTCTTTGACTAATATTTACTTTTATAATAATAATCCTTGCATTTGATATAGCACTTTTCACGTCGGGAGGACGTCCCAAAGCGCTTCACAGAACACACTAAAGTGAATTGACCGTATATTTGTGGGCGAACGCTGCAGCCAATTGCGCACAGCAATGTCCCACAAACAGTCATAGATTGAAAATGACCAATTTATTATTGTTTTGTTTTTTGGAGGGATTATTATTAGGTGTGTGGAGTAAGGAAACTTGCCCAAGGTTTCGTCCTTTGAATTGAACTCGGGTCTCTCGCTTGCAAAGCGAGTGCTCTAACCACTGAGCTACAGGACTCCACAAACTACTAAATGATCAAGTCATTAACCATTTCCTAATTTTTTTGGAATAGTAACAATAATTCATTTTTTAGTGGATTAAAAAATCATTTATATGCTCGTCTGACAATGCTTTATGATGACATCTCTATTATCTGTATAATTATACTTGAATGATAATCACTCGGGTTGTAAGATGGGGCCTTGATTCTGATGTGGGATGTATAAATTGCATTTGCCACTCCATATTGATGTAGTCATAGCCAGTACAAGGTTACAAATTACATTTGTCCTTCATAGTCATGTAAGCTTTTCGCTATTGTTTTCTCATTTTATTGACAAATTATTTCCTTTTGAGTACTTTAAAGAAAGCTGTTACCCACCTTTGGACTAAAATGTTAGAAATTGTGTTCAACAGAATTGCAGTTTACTTTCTGGAATATCTAGCCAGCAGTCTAAATTCGCCATCTTGAGGAAATACTATCTTGTTTATCAAATAAAGTGCTCCAGTTACAATAATTGTAAATGATTGTTGGAGGGTCCTGCAACACAATAATTCTGTAATGTACTCCAAGGGGAAGATGTGTTACTGCCATTATCAAGTTGACAGGTGGCCCTCTGTTCACAAGTAGTATTCTTCATTTATTGTCCATTTGCTGCGGATAATGATCAGACTACGGTATAGACTACAGGGAGTTTTCAGGATGTCTTCTCTTGCAAATTACAGCATTGAACCAAGTGGTCTCTTTTCCATTTCCTGTTCAGTATTCTTAGGCTGTTACAGTTGGAATTCTCTCTATGCTGTCCGTATTCATTTATATTCATGCAATTGCCACAGTCATGAAAATGACTTCAGGTTACTTTCATAGAAATAAAAGCAGAGGAGGAGGCTTTTCAGCCATTTGTTCTTGTGCTCCCCACTGGAGTTATTTTCTTTAATCCTGTTTATCCTACGACTCGTTCCAGGCCTTTTTTTGTAACTTTGAGCTCATCATCTTGGCTGACTCCAATGCGGTGCTGCACTGTCAAAGATGCTGTCCTTCAGATGAGACCTTCAGCTGAGGTCAAGTCTGCCAGTTCAGGTGAATGTCAAAAATCCCATGGTACTATTCGAAAAGAGAAGGGACTTTCTGCTGGTGTCCTGCCCAACAATACGACAGATAACATTTATCAATTACTTCAAGGCTTTGTGCACATGCTGTCTGCTGTATTTGCATACAAAATGCAAATGCATTCACTGCACTTTAGAGTAAATCTTATGAAGCACATTGAGATATTAACGACAAAGTGATAATGCCAAATGTATTTTAAAACACAGCAATTTGTTGACTTGCAGTTTCACTTTGGTTTGCTTTGATTTCCAATACAATTTTGAAAAAAGAAGGATTTTAGAACAAATTTCACATTTACAATGCAGTCATCCATTTTGAGCTCTTTAGGTAATGGTACATAGGAACAGGGGTATTCTGCAGCAACAAGGTAGTATCCAATTCAGTTAATGGAAAATCTAATTCTGGATAATACCTGAGGGTGGTTACCATGGATCTTATTATCTGGTCCATAATCAATGGGCCTCAAACTGTCAATTTGAACTATGATACATTGGGATGATATTTTGATTGAAGCTTGCTGTCTGGCCAGTGGGCAGTGATGGCTGATGCTAACATTGAGGACACTCAACTTATAGTGTGTTGTGACATCTTCACAGATCGGATTACAAGGTTACTGGGACTTGCTGGGATATAATAATTTAGCACTCTCTCTTATTTATGTATTTATTTCTAAAATTGTCAATCACAGCAATGATTTGAAAAGAAAACATTCATTATGATCCTATCAAACATGGATATCACAACTCTGATTGAACTGACTATTTAAATGCATGGGAAGTAGAAGCTTGGGGATGCGGAGTAGTTTCTATACAGAACACAAATGGCTGATTATTATTTTTCTGCCAAGAAAGCTAACTCTGATCATTAAAATAAATATGACTTTCATGATGGATGCTTGTTCAGTATTCAGGGATTTAACTCTTCACCACCAGTTCCAGGAGATTCTAAAGTGTATTGGCCCTACTTTTTAATGTAAGCAATGGAATTGTTCCTTTTTTAAAAAAGAAGTTTAAGCTAATTTATAATAATAATAATCCTTGCATTTGATATAGTGCCTCATCGCATCTTTGAGATGTCTCAAAGCACTTCACAGAATAATAATGATAATCCTTGCATTTGATATTGCGCTTTTCATGTCGGGAGGACGTCCCAAAGCGCTTCACAGAACACACTGTAAAGTGAATTGACTGTATATTTATGGGCGAACGCGGCAGCCAATTGCGCACAGCAATGTCCCACAAACAGTCGTAGATTGAAAATGACCAATTTATTATTGTTTTGTTTTGGAGGGATTATTATTAGGCTCTGTGTGGAGTAAGGAAACTTGCCCAAGGTTTCGCCCTCTGCCTGGAATTGAACTCGGGTCTCTCGCTTGCAAAGTGAGTGCTCTAACCACTGAGCTACAGGACTCCACGTAAAGTGAATTGACTATTTTTGTGGGTGAAACGCAGCAGCCAATTGAACACAGCAGTGTCCCACAAATAGTTGTGGCTTGAGTGATCAAATTACTCTTTTTATTATTATATTTTTACGGGTTTATTACCCCTGGAAAAACGATCCACCAATCAACTAACAGCCAGGAACAAAAACAGAGAGAGCTGGGAAAATTCAGCAGGTCAGGCAGCATCTATGGAGAAAGGGAAGTGAGTCAACATTTCGGGTCCACGACCGTTCTGACATGGAGTATTTCCATCTGCAGTATTTCGTGTTTTTGTTTACTAACGACCAGGTTCCTATTTACCTGCTAGGTGAACAGAGGCACGTGGAGTAAGGAAACTTGCCCATCGTTTCGCTCTGCCCAGGAATCGAACCCAGATCCTCTCGCCTGCGAGGCGAGTGCTCTAACCACTAAGCTACAGTACTCCACAAACTGTGCCAGAGCAATGTAACATCTTGTTAGTGTATCTTGTTCACTCAGGCACCTTATTTGCACCTTTCTGTTGCACATGATGAAGAATGTTAATGAATACTTACACCCATCTCACGTTTTCCAATCAGGATGCAATGAGCTGATACTAGTTGCAATCTAAATTTATGAAATAAGGTTGTCGATTAAAATGTATTGGGTACATTGACGCAAAATGAAATGAATCGAGAGATATTCTTAGAGGAGCAGGTGAAGGGGAAAAGAAAAAACGTTTTGTGAATTTGAATTGTCCATTACTGGGCTGAATACTGTTGGAATATAGAGGTTTTCAAGTTGGTCATAAAGGTGGATTGAGACTATATTTCTTCCTGCAGGGGGTTGTGACGATTAAAATGCACTGACCCAGAATGTCTTATAGGCAAAATCAATTGGGCTATATAAAGAGATTGATAGATACTTGAAGTAAGGGCTTTAATGGATGATGATGGTGATGATGATGCTTCTGAAATAGCACCTTTCACATTGGGAGGACGTCTCATATCACTTAACAAGACTTATGGTAACGTGGAGTGACTGTATTATGGCTGAAGGTTATGAAGAAAAGGCAAGGAAATGAGATTAAAAGATCACCATGACATAATAAATGGGTGGAAGAAGTTTGTTGTACTGAATGTCTTTATTCCTATGAATGCCATTAAAACAAATCTACACTGGGTTAATTGATGATACATTGCTAATTCTGATTAAATTGTTGATACAATCATGGTCTGCAGTGAATAGTGAGAAACTATTAGATTGTGTTTGTCACTAGGCCAATTTATGTGGACATATTTTTCTCTTCCTACATTTAATTATGAGCCTTTGGGAGACTGGTGGTATTAAAACCTAGTTCTATGGGGACTTGGCAAACTCACTAAAATTAATTACATTCACTGCTTAATAATTGGCTACATTGGTGTTTTTAATGTGCTAATGATATGTGGTCAGTGTGCTTGAAGGGTTCAAGTGGTCTCTGCTCATCACTGTAAATAAAGATGGATAACCTACAGGAGTGCATAGTCAAAAGAAAACCTTTTTTGTATAAACAGACATTTTGGTCAGCCGGGTATCTGACACATATGGAAACCCAAAGCCATACTAATCCCAATTTTTTTTACATGTCCGTGCCACATATACACGGACATTTCCCTGCGTACAGAATGAAGTTTGTACTTTTCCTGGAGGCACTTACCTTGCTTATCTAATTCTGGAATTTATTAGATATAGCTTGGCAGAACAGGGTCTTTGGAGTACTTGTTGGGCTGCTCCTGGAGTTTAATCAGCTAAAACTGCATAGCTTGCCATTGTGGATTCTGTCTGGCAAGCTTCCCACTGCTTGTCCAGCCAGGACCTTTCAGCCCATTAAGGCTTTGGCTTGTAGGGTATACGGGAGCTGAGCAGGAAGAAACCCCTCAACAACAACAACAACAAGATTCCATTTATTGAGCGCCTTTCCCAAGGACGTCCCAAGGCGCTGAATAATAATCCTTGCATTTGATATAGCGCTTTTCACGTCGGGAGGACGTCCCAAGGCGCTTCACAGAATATACTGTAAAGTGAATTGACTGTATATTTGTGGGCGAACGCGGCAGCCAATTGCGCACAGTAATGTCCCACAAACAGTCGTAGATTGAAAATGACCAATTTATTATTGTTTTTGGTTTTGGAGGGATTATTATTAGGCTCTGTGTGGAGTAAGGAAACTTGCCCAAGGTTTCGCCCTCTGCCTGGAGTTGAACTCAGGTCTCTCGCTTGCAAAACGAGTGCTCTAACCACTGAGCTACAGGACTCCACCATTGACTGGTCTGCTGGTCAAGCTGGTCTTTTTTTTACAACTATGGCAAATTTGTTAGAATTGCAAGAAGGGGGAAGTTTCAATAGGCAATAGTGCAAGGTAATAAAATATATCTAAGGAACTAACCTTTGATGGGCATTTACCCCTTATTTGGCACAATCGCATAAATTTAACTACTAATTTCAAGGATGAGCAATTTACATTTTACTTCCTGTCACCTTCTCCTGGAAACATTGTGAAGAACTATGAGACCAGCTGTGAGCAGATTAATAGTCATTTATAGAGCTATTCAGAGGTCTGTGCTTTATTTTGAGTCCTTTACAGCCATGTGTTCTGTGTTAGGGCTTGAGTACTGATGTGTCTATGCTTCAGAATATCAATTTTATTTTTAAATTAAGGATGTTAAACCCTAGTGTATGTACAACCTTTTCAAACGATATTAGAAATTTAGAGCTTAAGTAAAAGATAAATGCCCCGTCAAAAAAAATCAGGACAGTATTTCAAGAAAGTCATGTTCACCACTGTTTATTGATTCCCAAGATGCTTTTTGTGAGCGTTGGCGCTGGGATAAAAGCAGTGATGCCTGATGCTCGTTTTTACTCAAGTTTAATGAAGTGAGCAGATGGTTGGATTCTCCTTCCAACTATTGATAGAAAAAAGAGCAAATAAAGCTGCAGAGAGCTAGACTCAACAACCAGACAGGGAGGTAAGGGGAGCTAAAACTAAAATGAGATGTGAGTACATAAAAATGCCATAAATAAAAAGGTGGAACTGTGGACATTAGTGTCAACCAATAATTCTATTAAAGAAATGTGGATGAAGACTAAATGCTTACCTAAAATGCCAAAATGCACGTCCCCTAAATATTGACAAAAGTGCATTTTCCCAGAGTAAGATATTCTCGTCTTCAGACAGTACACAGGATCAGGTTCCACTTACCACTGTCGGTCACTCTGGCCAAGTATGTCAGCCTGATTCACTTGGTAGCACTCTCGCCTCTGATTTGGAAGTGCATTCAAGCCCCACGTCAAGACTTTTAACTCATGTAGTCCAGGCTGACAATCCAATGCCAATGTTGGTGATGTGCTGCATTGTTGGAGGTGCTGTCATTATTTTCAAAAGTTATACTCTGGTTTTCAGTAGGGATGTTATTCAACTCATTTGAGTCATAACAGGTTGAGGGGGAAAATGACTGAGTTGCAATCGTAGCGTGCTTTACAGCAGAGTGATTGGTTGCGGATTTTTGATTTCTCCACACGTTGACACTTTTAGTCTCAATGCAGCTGTCGTGGGGTGAAGTTGACGAGGGAAAGATCAAAGGAAGAATCACTCCAGCTGCCTTTCATTGACTTCCTAGTGCAAGTGAAGAGTCCATTGGGAGAGACTTGGAAGCATGTTGTGTGCTTGTCCATTTTGTATTGAACAGGAAGAGCTAAAGGGGGAAGGAATAATGTACTGTACTGAAACTGTGTTATTCTAGTTGAGCACACAGAAATTATTTAATTTGCAGTGAAATCCATTTTGGTTTGATTTTCATTAGTATGTTTATTTTACATTTTTTCCTCTTTCTCCATTCCCCACGCATCACTTTGCCATTGCACTAGCTGACAGCTAGCCCGTTCACATGGCTCTGTTAATGACACTATTACTTTTGGTATCACCAACTGAGGTTGGGAATTTGTACAGAAATTATGGGTCAGATCATTACCATTGCTGCTGCTTCCTTATTGTCTGGGGAGCATGGAATATGTAGTGAATGATAAGTGCTGTACAGTGAATTGAGTTTTAGTAGTCTGATGCAGGAATTTCATTTGTTGCTATAAAATCTCAAAAAACTGATCATAAGAGATTGTCCTGTTGCATTGGCTTTCATGTTCAATTTCTATTGTATGATTTTATGTGGTAGATGAGGTGTGACAGGTAATTTATTGCTGCTGTCAAGATTTAAATCTCCCATGTTTTGATGTGAAATTACTTTTGTTGCCATTGTTCTATACAGTGACGAGTGAAACATGAAGTTAAACTATCATAATTTATCAAAAATAAACTGCTTTTAAGAAGCAGACTTCCTGCTATTATCGGCTGCCCAGAGACCTCATGCTGGAAGGTGTATGAATGTCAGATGAGGACTGGTTTGGGATAAGCTGTCATCTTGAACAGCGAGGCAAGGCTCACACATAATGAATGTCACTTGGGCAAGGTACAAGAAGCCTACAGTGGTAGAAGAAAAGCAGTTATATTCCTTCAAGAAAAAGAAAGGTGATAACTTTGGTAGGTGGGGTAGGGAGGGAGAATAATATTGTTTGGCATCTGTTATGCAGGTGATGGCATCTTTAGATCTACATTTAGTGCAACCTATTTGAAGATTGAGACTGTGATAGATTAAGCAGATGGACTGTTCGTATAGAATGATTTGGAAGGTGATGTAGTTTGAACTCTAAATAATAAATCTTGAATGGTTCAGATGAAGGCTATTCTGAGATCCACTGCACCTATAGCTGTTTTGATGTCTTTTTCTTGTTGTTCAGCACAACCAAAGCTGTTTGCAAAAGAGCAGAAAGGGAGTTATTTAGTTAAATTTGCTTTGCAATCAATTTTATTTACAATGCACAGTATTGTTTGCATTGCCTGAGTTTTCTCTGATATTGCGTAGTGTAATAAAAAGACCATCACCTGCTGTCAGCAGAACTTGATACAGCATTTCATTACCACTTGCAGCAGGCTCTGGTACTAGATCTTGAAGAAGCTGAAATAAAGAAGCATGGATTCCATTGTTTTTACAGGTAATATTGATTTACAGTGCTTTTTTAACCCATAAAAGGTAGTTGTACATATTTGTAACCTGCACAGACCCAAGTACCCATGTAACACTAATGTATTGTTGCTGATGTAATGGTTGATAGATGCATTGCTGCAAAGCATGATTAAAAATACATTGTGTTTGTATTTCTAGCAGCAAGTTGTTCATAGTTAATCTTACCAGTGTTCGGGGTTTGTATGCCACCGATGAGAAAAGTTTGTCAGGAGTGAAATTACAAACTCAGGACTTCATTGGTAGCTTTTAAGCAGGTAAATTTAGAATGGATACCAATGAGTAATTAAAAGGTTCAGTTGTAAACCGACCGGTTCAGGGGTTTGAAGGTTTTCAAGCAGAAAATTGAATTGCTTTTGTAACTATCTGAATCTGTGATTACCATTTTGAAATGTGTACTGTGGCATTTATTTTTCATAAATCTGTAAAGTTTTAATTTGATGTAAGCAATTTTTTTTGTCTTAATCAGTTCTTGTACCAGTTATGGCCATCTGTTCATTCCTTGCTCTTCATCCATGCCCTTAATCTGTCGTGCTAAGGGTTAATGATGTGATTTTGATGATTGAGAAGTAATTAGTGGTTCATAACCAAGAAATTCTCTATATTTTTGCATTTTTACCTCAAATTAAGATTTAACAATATTATAGCATCGCTTATAATGACACATTTATTGCATCTTCGGTAATTTCAACACAGTTTTATTCCTGTAATTTTGATTTTTGTATGTGAAGCTACTGCCGAGTTATGTGGTGATCCTCAAAATGTCAAACCCTAGTCGAAACAGTCCTTTACAGCCTTATCAATCCAAGTTTTGTTATACCATCGTTGCATAGACCTGGTTGCTAAAAAGATAGTCGCTTTAATTTTTTTTAGTGTTATTTCTGACCATTGGTCATATTGATAAAACAATTCTATGCTTTGAGTAATTTTTGGCTCCCTTTTAAAACAAGACAAACATCAATATTCATACTAGGATGAATCCTTTTTCATTCATGCTTAATAATTTTACCGTGTGGTGGAAAAAGGGGGATATTTTCTAAGACAGAAAGAAATGTGAATTTGCTGAACATTTTCTATCTGCCATTTATTTTGAATATCCTGTACAAATGTTATTTTTAAGAATGTGATGTTCATCTTAACGCAGATCGTTGCAGCAATTCATATAAAATGGAATCCACAAAAAATGTTTATTTTGTTTAATAATGAAAACATTGAACGCAGAAAACAGAGAAATGATCATTTCACATCTGATTACATCAGAAAATATAAGCCACCGCATTTAATTATAATGAGATGGAGTCTTTGTTTATAATTTACACTGGAACAGTACAGCAATTCTATGTAGTAACAGCCGAATTTCTCCTGGAAAAAAATGATTGTACTGTCTAGTCAGGGTAGTCCAACCTTTTGGTTTCTGAAGACCGAAATGCTCCATTTGAGAAATATTCGCTGGCTGCATAAGCAATATTTTTGTGTTTCCCTTCCAGAAACATAACATAACATTTACGAGTTATGGAGGGAGCGGATGGGCTGGATGAAATGGAGGGAGATGAAATCGGCTCGTGGGCCACCAGTTGGACCACCCTGATCTAGATATTTGTGTGATTTAAGCAGTTCATGAGATTGTTAGATCCGAGCTTGTAACATTAATGAATCGTTTATTATAGCTAGATTTCCACATCCTACTACTTTGATGCTGTTACTGGGTATGATATTTCACAGAATACTCTTCTAGGGGAATTGAGAAAAAAAAACGAATTCTCTGGATGGCACCCCAAACATTTCTACTGTACGTTTAGTTCTTTTGCAACCTTCAATATTCTTTACATTAACAAGCGAATTGCATTCAAAATAGCACTATATTTTTCAGCTTGTTCTATTTAAATTGTGTTTTCAAGTTCGCTTACATTTTAGGCGTACATTGCTGGTTGAAAATGCCTTATGTGTATCCCTGGGCATGTTTCAGTAAAAGAAATGAAGTGAGTCCTTTTGTAGGATTCTGTTAACTGACACCATGAGGAGAAAACAGCCACGTAACTTAAGGAAAGCGAGTTGATGGGTTCAACAAATTGATTTGAATCCTTTTCCTTTAGTCCTGAGCCAATTATATTGATGAAAGCATTAGGTAAGGAATCTAGGCTTCTTCGCGTCTGTGTTGGGGCGTAAGTGGTTGAATTGTGATTGAAGCCTTATTCCAGAGAACTGAACGCGCTGGCAGTCGCATTCCCCCACAGACGTCTTGAGACACTGATGTCTACCTTTCTACATCCCAGATTCCTCTATATGAAGGTTTTGATGCCCTCTAAAGGAGATTAAAACAACTACAGGCTAACTCACCAAACTTGCTGTATCTTAGGCTGCCATTCATTTGACAATGAGGAGATTGATCTTAGTGCCTTGAACACTGCATTAATATGCACACCATAAAATATGGTTTGGGAGACAATATTCCAAAATGATCTACTCTCAGAAGAATAGGGGAGAAGTTGAGATAAATTTAGGGGCAGAGAAGAGAATTTGATAATAATAATAATAATCCTTGCATTTGATATAGCGCTTTTCACGTCTTCTAGACGTCTCAAAGCGCTTCACAGAATATGCTGTAAAGTGAATTGACCGTATATTTGTGGGCGAAACACGGCAGCCAATTGCGCACAGCAATGTCTCACAAACAGTCGTGGATTGAAAATGACCAATTTATTATTGTTTTGTTTTGGAGGGATTATTATTAGGCTCTGTGTGGAGTAAGGAAACTTGCCCAAGGTTTCGCCCTCTGCCTGGAATTGAACCCAGGTGTCTCGCTTGCAAAGCGAGTGCTCTAACCACTGAGCTACAGGACTCCACAAATAGTATCGTTACATGGATGAATTTTCTATTCCAAGATTTCTCATGTAATCTCCATGTATCTGCAGCAGGAGTGAAGCCGTGTGATATAGTCAGTTGTAGCTCTCCCAGCCTCTGATCGCCCGGCTCTGCCGCTGTCTCACACCACAGGCTGCCAAAACCCTCATGCACGCATTCATAACATCCATAACATTTTTTTAAAAGAAAGTTACATGTTATATAAACTTTTCAACCTCAGGAACGTTCTCTTCCCCCATCCCCGTTTCCTTGAGAGCCCTCTATGGTAAGAGAAGATATCAGAAATCTATAGCCTCCACTATATTTTTTAAAAAAAGTGGTTCAAAGGAATATTATCCTTGACCGATGATGTTTTGTGTGGTGATAGCATGGTAATGAGCTAGCATCTAAGCCGAAAAAGAAGGAAAATTACTAATCTGAATACAAAGCAACAACCTTTTATTGTATGTAAAACAGAAGTCACTGGGAACACTCAGCAGGTCAGGCAGCATCTATGGAGAGAGGAAACATTAACACACTTTCCTCTCTCCATAGATGCTACCCTAGTGTTCCTAGCGACTTCTGTTTTTATTTCAGATTTCCAGTATTTTGCCTTGAGACTTTTATTTTCATATCTCAAAAAGCTACATTAATTTAAAGTGCAGCTTTTGCTTATTTTGTGCATTGCTGCTGATTTGCAAAAATATGTAATTGTTTTAAGATATGGAATTAATTTTTTTGTGAATATACGACCAATCTGTTTTGCAAGTATTTTTCCTAAAAATAATCAGTTGCATGTATCACGAGATTACCTCAGGTTTGTTATGCAATCATTTCGTTGAAGCCTAAAGCAAAATCATCAAGGATGAAACAATATGTGTTCGAACAATGTATAAAGAGGCAGCACAGAGCATGAGGGAATGGTTTAGATGCCTTTCGCCATATGGCAAGATTCCAGAATCGACAAATGGTTAGATAGAGGCTTCCCACAAGGAGAGAGGAAAAATCTGCCCCATAATGGTCTTGAGTAGCTCACCATGACTCTAGCAAAGGCTTGGGAGAATGTAATGTACTTTCATTGTTGATTAGGGAACATCACTTATTGTGTGTATGGGGGGGAAGTTCATTATCTAAATTAACTGAACTCTCCCAACACTTGTGTAATTGTACATATCAAGGTTGTAAATTACCAAAATGATTCCACCGAGGGCCAAATGGTAGTCAAGCATACTGCAATTTGAAAGTTTTGGGGCCTTTTCTTAAGGGCTCTGTTTATCCTTGTCTGGTGAGCAGGTTACCAAACAAACAGATGATTTAAAAAAAAGGTTGCAGGAGAAGTTCAGACAAAAACTATAGGAACAGTCAATGTGGTGGGAAGTTGACAACCTTGGAGAAGGTACAAAGATATTGAATGAAGTGAAGGAATAGTCGGGGGATCCACAGTGCAAGCAAAGTAGATAAAATTGAATTTCTGCTAATCCTTTGTGTGTAAAGAGGCAATGGGGAGTTCATATCACTCATTGTATTTCAGTAATGTAGTACCAAGCTTTGGAGTTATTTTAATACTTTTGTAATCCTGTGGACCTCATGGTATTGATACTAAAAGTTGGCAGTAATTGTCCGTAACTGCTGTCACCCCAAAAATATAGCTAGGTCTATTTGGGTGAATATATTCTTTGTGAGAATCTGGTTTTATCTAATTGATCCTTTAAAGTACAACAGGTCTGTTTTAAATTAATCCAGTTTTTGCATGGAAATGAAAATGCAATAATCAGGATGATTTAAGATTTTCTTAAAGCACTATATCTCTCTC
This sequence comes from Callorhinchus milii, assembly GCF_018977255.1. NCBI lineage: Eukaryota > Metazoa > Chordata > Chondrichthyes > Chimaeriformes > Callorhinchidae > Callorhinchus > Callorhinchus milii. Next base: position 21,987,488 of record NW_024704749.1, read on the forward strand.
TCCCTCCGCATGTTAATTTAACTTGTAGTTATTTCTTCACATCTAAACACTTTCTTAATCTTATTGAAATGATGGAGCAGCAACAATAAATCACACACGATTTAAGTTGTGTTAAAATTTATCAGTTACTTCGAGATTTTATCTGAGTGATGGGGTTTGCTTCACATTTTACATCCTCACGTTGGCTTTGTGAAAAACGCTGACAAAGTCCTTTCATTTTGGGATAATGTGGATTCTGAGCAGCTGAAAATTAATTTCTTGTGTGCAGTGGCCAGCTGGATCAGATATTTCACCCTAACATTTCCTTTTTATATAATCTATTACTGTTGCAAAGTAAAAATATTGACTGAACCGTTTTTAAATATTGCATTTTAACAATAAACTTATATCCTTACACCTTAAATCTGTGAGACAGTTGTTACATCTGATTCTTATACACAGTGTGGTCCAACTTGATTCTTAAGGTACCACTGGAGCAGATACATTTGGCTTCTGATCGCTTTAAAAGATGTTTATATTCACCTTTGACAATCTGATGATTCAAGATAGGTAGCGGAGTGGATATGTAGGAAAGCTTGGAAAGCATCCGAATAGCTGTTCTTAAAGTCTGTGAAACATAAACATCGTGAATGGATTGTGTCCACTCCGGGGAACTTCAGACTATTAGGCTGAATATTGGGCTTTGTGCTTAATCTAAATGTCATTACTGCAGTAAATTGATTTTTGCAGCTGGCAGAAATGATCGAGTATTTTACTGATGATTTTGTTGAAGAATAGATAGTAAAATAGATTGAGATCTCAGTGCTCAATTTTCCCAAGGTATGAAAATTATCATTGTAGTTTTGTGAAAGGTTTTCATTTTTGGTTGTATCCTGGGGAGGGGAAGGTTTAGAATTTGGAGTTGAGATACAGATCAGCCGTGATCTAATCGAATGGCGGAACAGGCTCAAGAGGCTGAATGGCATACTCCTGTTCCTATGTTCCTATGTTTAATTTTTTCCCTTAAACTTAGTTACCACTAATATCTGCTTGCATAATCGTAATGGCTTATTTGACCTAATTCGTAATGTTTATTCAATATTTATATACTGATCCCAAGGTTGTTGAATGTAATGTTTTGATACACGGTCATTGTTTTTATTCTAGTAAATGTTTCCACATTTAATAATAATCCTTTCATTTGATAAAACTGAAATATCTCAAATGCTCCACTGCTGTAAAACATGGCGCTTGAACCCAGAATCTTCTAATTCTGAGCCACGCTGATATCTGACATATTTACATCAATCATCATTCAAATATAAATCATCAACAGTAATATCAGACTTCACTGCAACTGTTTTATTATTATGAAGTACTGATGATGAGACTCATTTTATATCCAGTTTACACCATATTGAAAGTGTTTATACACAGTGGAATGAATTTTAAATTCATGCCTGCATCTATTTACTTTTGTGCAGATTACTTTGAATTGAAAGCATGTCACAAGTCTGTAGTGCACGTTGAAGAATTGCCAGTCATTCTTATGCATCTCTGATAACTTTTTCAACTTTAACTTTCACTGCACTTGGTTTGATGGATATTCAGTGCTGCAGTTAATCAGATATTGCCACTGTCAATCATAAATCAAGCTGGAAATGGAAAGGCACAGTGGAAGCTTCCCCTGTCGTCTGATTTATGTTCTCACAATTGTGTTGGCATGGCGAAGGTAATAATAATAATAATCCTTGCATTTCATATAGCTCTTTTCACGTCTTTCAGATGTCTCAAAGTGCTTCACAGAATATACTGTAAAGTGAATTGACTATATTTGTGGGTGAAATGCGGCAGCCAATTGCGTACAGCAGTGTCCCACAAACAGACATGGATTGAAGTGACCGATTTTATTATTGTTTTTTCTTGAGGGATTATTATTAGGTATTATTATCAATGCCTAATAATAATAATTAGGTATTATTAGGAGATTTTATTTAAATGCTGTCAGCTTGATGGTCCAATTGCAGAAGGATTCTAGGCTAACCTTTCCCCAACCCCCCCACTATCCTCTCCCCCATTTGAATAATAGCAGATCACTGTAGGAGGGGGAATACACCTATTGGTGCAATTAATGTGTGGGAATAGGGAAGAGAGAAGAGTTCATAGACCAACACTGCTGCATTTGTATCTGCAAAATTTCAGCTCAGCAAGTACCACAACTTGGGACGTCCTCCCGACGTGAAAAGCGCTATATCAAATGCAAGGATTATTATTAACTGTGTTGTATGCTGCATCACCTGGAGAAGTGTTGGGATAATGACTGGTAGAAAATTCCAGAAACTGCTTAAAAGCTGTAGTTTCTCGGAAACCACTACATGGATGTAGCTCAAAAGATGATTTTTTTTAACCATAGTTATCTAACCATCTCAAATAGGAGTTGCAAAAGCATGTACTTTAGCCAAGTCCACTCTTGCTTGAATGTTTATAGCAAGCCTTCAACTACTTTCAACGTGGGAAGGGTTTGAGAGTTGAAGTGAATTCTGTTTTTTTGTATTGAGTATCCTGGTCAACTTGATAATCAAAATGTAGAGCGGTCAGCTAGTTTGACAACGTGATTACATTTTCTATAGGGAGTTATTTAGCTGAATATTTCTAACAAAATCTAATTTTAAAATGTATTAATGTACTTATTTTATAAAGCGATTGAACAACCAGAAACCACCACCAACAACAACAAGATTACATTTGTATAGCGCCTTTCACGCCTTTTGGGAGGGCATCCCAAGGCGCAGGACCGAGACCAGCATTTCAGACCTGAGCTGGGGTTGGGGGAGTAAGGGAGGGGAGCGGAAGGGGGGTGGGCGATGGCATGGTTGAAGAGGTGGGTCTTGAGGTGGGACTTGACGGAGGCTAAGGAGGGGGCGAGGCGGAGTGACTGGGGGATGGAATTCCAGAAACCAGTATCTTAACCTGTTCTGATGAAAGGTCATCGACCTGAAACCTTAACTCACTTTCCTCCCTGAGTGTTCCCATCGTCTTCTGTTTTTATTTCAGATTTCCAGATTCTGCAGTATTTTGCCTTTTGTTTTATGTTAACCTGTTGTAGTTTTGTCGATGTGAGCTGTGAGACGAGTCTGTTTTTTTAAAAAAATATAGTAATCACTTCTTCCCTCTCCTAATACTTCAACAAATTTTGCTGAATTTTTCTGAGAATAATTGAACGTACATTTCTTTTCCCAGATGTACGAGGCCCACCCACTCACAGAATATCTTGTGGAAAGTCTCATTACGAACGTGCGATATGGAACCCCAAATTTTGTGTTGTCACAGAGAGTCAACTGCTGCTGTTGGACAAGGAACAGGTACGTGAAGGAAGAGCTTTCATTTTTTTAAATAGAAAGAAATGTAACTAATTGCTGTGTGCAATCGGCTGCCGCGATTCACCCACAAAATACCGGCACTCCCAATTTACAATATATTCTGTGAAGCGCTTTGAGATAGTGCTATAGTGAGATAGAGATAGTGGTTTACTAATTATTGTTTCTGTTTTTTTAAGATAAAAGTCAAAGCGAGAATATTTAGAAACTTGTGTTTTTTGCGACTTTGTTTCCTCTAATTTTTTTCGGCTATGTTTAATCTTTAAATAAGTTAAGAAACGATTGCGAGCGGTGTACATGTCCTAAGTAGGCATTGTGCATTTTGCATAGATTGCCCACATGCTCACTGATTAAGGAGTTGATAGATTTGGCCCCAGATTGGCTTTATGTTTGTGATTCTCTCAAATCCGCTTTTTCATATCTGAAGCAAGCTGATGAGATGTTGAACAGCTGCCAAATACTGCAACGGCAAAATTGCGCTGTATTCCAAATTGTACATAGAACCTTTATAGTTAATCCCAATTTTTCCATTACAAACAATTTAGACTACATTCCAGTTGTATAAATTTACTTCTGGTTTCCAAATGTTTAACAAGAATTTGCTTCTCCCCCACTGTAAATCAATGGAGAATAATTCTGCCTGCTACCTACAACAAAGTGCAATTTTAAAAACCAGATGATATATATGTGTTTTGAACACATCTGTTTGCATTTTTATAGTTCTGAAAACATAGCAATATCAAAGTGCCCTTTTTCGGTGTCGTTTCAATATTCAGTCTAGATGTTTTGAAGAATAGGAATGTTATTATCTACTAGTGGTTTGAATCAAGCAAACTTTCAGTACTTCTAACAATGTGAATGTGACCTTGGGAAGCTGATCTTGAGGTTGTATTGGAGTATGTGGGAATGTATTGTCACATTCCCAGTGGGAATAGGACTCCAGGATTTTGCTCGTGTAAGATACATGTTTGGTGCCTCGCATACATTCCTTTCTCTCACAGGTCATTATGATCTTCTAATTGTAAACTAAAGGTTAGGTTTATCTAGTTTTGTGGTTGCAAGAACATATATTTGTATTTAGCTGCAATGTCATTGCATCATTTAATGGTGATTACATCAATATTTGCTCTATATATTGAGTGGGGTGACAGCTAATGGAAGGCATAATGTATGCTGGTTTAGCAGAGGTGAATGAATAATAATGTTGCATAGCAACAGGTGAAGTACACGTGATGATGTTCCAGCCTTCAGGAGAAAGCAGTAAAATCTGTTCAGTTAATGTGGTGTGGGGGGAGGGAGAACTTCCCAGTGTGAACACAATTGGTTGATGTACAGAATTCTGGAACAGAGTTTGAACTTGAATTTTTATTATATCTGTCAAATTGTCTGAAAGCACTTCACGTGGAATTACTGTCAAGTGTATGACTGCATTTTGTAGGCACCCATGGGAGCCATTTTCCCCAGCAACGCCCCACAAGCAGCAATGCATTTCTATTGTAAAATGTGGTCACAGGATCTTTAATGTCTACCCAAAGAACAGAAACAAGAACAACAACAAAATTACATTTGTAAAGCGCCTTTCACGTTGGGAGGACATCCCAAGGCGTTGGACAGACAGAGTTGTGGACCCAAGCTGAGGGTCGGGAAAGGTGGAGGCAGGGGGGGAAGCAGGGAGATTGAAAGCGTGGTCGAAGAGGAGGGTCTTGAGATGGGTCTTGAAGGTGGCAAGGGAGGGGACGAGGCGGAGGAACTGCGGGATGGAGTTCCAGAGCGTGGGGGCAGAGTGGTGGAAGGCCCGCTCGCCAATAGTGGGGCAAGCGAGACAGGGCATCTGAAGCAACGAAAGCATGTATGAGGGTTTTGGCGGCTTGCGGTGTGAGACATTGGCGGAGCCAGACAACGTTGTGGAGGTAGGGGAAGGCAGTCGGGGCATGACACAGATGTGGGGTAGAAAGGATAGTTGAGGGTCAAACAAGACCCTGAGGTTCCGGACTGGCTTAGCAAGGTGGAGTGTGCAACCATGGATGGTGATGCTGTCAGCACCTGAAGTGAGGAGCCAAACAGGAGAGCCTCGGTCTTGTTGACGTTCAACTGAAGAAAGTTAGCTCTCGTTCAGGACTTGATGTCCGACAGATATTCTGTCAGAACAGCAGTGGTCCTGGAGTCAAGGGTGGAGGCAGAGAGGTAGAGTTGGGTGTCATCCGCATGCATGTGGAAGTTGATCCCATGTCTGCGGGTGATGTCACCAAGAGGGAGTATGTCGATACTGAAGAGGAGGAGACCAAGGACAGAGCCCGCACGAGACAGTCCGGGGGCTAGAGGAGAAGCCATTTGTGGAAATTAAGCGCAGGCGGTGTGAGAGGTACGATCTGAACCACTCAAGGACGGAGACGTGAAAGTTGAGGTGAGAGGAGAGGCAGTGGATGAGGATAGAGTGGTCGACGGTGTGAAAAGCAGCAGAGAGGTCAAGGAGGACGAGGAGGCGGAGGGAGCCCTGGTCGCACATGGACAGAATGTCATTTGCCACTTTGACCAGGGCTGTTTCTGTGCTGTGGGCGGTTCAAGAAGGCAGTGGTGGGAGACGAAGGAGCGAAGCTGAGAAGCAACAACTCGTTCCAGGACCTTGGAGAGGAAGGGGAGGTTGGAGATGTGGCAGTAGTTTGGGAGTAGAGAAGGGTACAGGGAGGCTTTTTTTTAAGGATAGGAGTGATGACGGCGGTTTTTAATGGGGTGGGAACAGTACCAGAGGACAGGGAGAGGTTTACGATGTCAGTGAGTAGAGGGGCAAGAGGGTGGAGCTGGGAGATGAGGGGGGTAGGGATGGGGTCGGGGGAGAAGGTGGTGGTTTCATACGGATTATGGTGGTGATGAGAGAAGGGGGAGACAAGTTCAAAGATGTGGAGACAGGGATGGGTAGGGGCCGGGTTGGGAGGAGGGGATGTGTAGGGGGAGCAGATGTAGTGGCAGTTGAGCGGATTCCCTCGACTTTGGATTTGAGGAAGTCCAGCATTGCCTCGCAGTTGGCATTCGAGGTGAGGATGGACAAGGCGTGAGAGGGTGGGTGGAGGAGCTGGTTCGTGATGGAGAAGAGGAGCCTGGGGTTGACCTTAGCCTCCAAGATTGTCTTGGAGTAGAACGATGATTTAGTGGAGTCGAGGGCGGAGCGGTAGGATTTGATATGGTCTAGCCAGATCTGCCGATGGACCATGAGGTCTGATTTAAGCCAGGTGCGATCAGCGGAACGTGCCTATGTTTTAAGGGAGTGGAGGTGGCTGGTGTGCCCAGGTAATTTATGTGAATAGGAGACGGTTCGGGATAGTCAGGATCTTGGTTTAACATACATAGGAAATTTGCGAAAAACAGTGCACCCCAAGAACTACACCGACATGTCAGCCTGGACTATCTGTTTTAAGAATGTGACCTTGAGATTACTTATTGGAAGCCTTTTCCATTCATGTAGACTAGATCATATAGGGTAATTTGTATAATTCCCATGTGTAATTCCCTATTGATCGCCAGCCCAATTAAATCTATTCCAGTGGTCTTAGATATTTGTACCAAGAGCATTTGGTTACATTTTAGAAGTGGAGCCTGACCCTTTTAAATGGATGAATTGCACAAAAAATCCAAACCGAGTGGAATTGAGCGATTCAATTTTTAAATTTAGGACTTTTGGGAAGTAGTTCAGCGGGGTTTAATGTGTGCTGCATGGTTGAAATTATTGTAATTGAGAGAAACTTTTAAGTGCTTGAGATTGCAGTAACAGCTGATGATTCCTGCCTTCCACCAGCCAACGTACACATTGGAACTGGATACTTGTGTCCTTAAGTGTTCCCATTAAATGTTTCTTTCCAGCTGCAGTTGCAGTGGCAAGCTGAGTTGTGTGGCGGGACATTATGTTAGCGTTTCGCTCATAAAATATGCAGTCAATTCGTTTTACAGTACGTTCTGTGAAGCGCTTTGAGATGTCTCGAAGACACGATAAGGCACTATATCAAATGCAAGGATTATTATTAATATTAATGTTGGAGGATGCCAAGTAAACAAATAGTTATTGAAAAATGTAGACCTCATCAGATTGTTCTGTATCTTTACTATTGAAACCCAATTTGAATCCTATATCATTTTGCAAATGTTTTCTTTACATAGAATTGCCAATCAGTCAATATACACAATCAACCAATGTACTGCAATACTGAAAAAGCACCAACATTACAATACTAATCATCAGGCTAGTTTTATTAATGTGTAAATGCTAACAAAAAAATAAGTAGAGTAATACAATTTAAAAAAAAACATTTTAGAATTAAGTTTGTTGTGATATTTTGCCTTTTTGTTTCCCTGTTCTCTCAATCTTTTTCAAATGTTATTTTCTACTTATTTTCCCCATCACTTTTGAAACCTTATAGCTTCATTCTTTCAGTTACTGCTCTGAAAAAAAATCCGTACATTTGAAATGTGAGAGCAGTTTCTGGAAGAAAGGAGCTATAAGATTGACCAAATTTGGAAAGTGGAAGCAATGTTTTAACCAGCCTTGCATGTCAAGTGAAGATCTAAGGTTGACAGGCTGATGTGAGGCTGGTAATGTTCAAGGTTTTCAATTATAAAATGGTAGTATGTGTGTGTGCATATATATACATTTATGATATATATATCATGATACGTATATAATGTGTCCCATCTCCTGCTCAGCCTGTGCATGTACATCCTACCCTGAGAACATTCTGTTGTTCTGAAGCTATTTCTATCTCAGTTTCTAATGTTCCATTTAATATTCTGGAAAATTCACTACGTTCTGCAACTTGTTAAAACCTGCCGCCTTAGTTTCTGAATTTCTGGCTCTAATGAGGTGCTGCTTGCTGGGTCTTGTATCGAAATCTAAAATTTTCATTCCAGCAATTAAGTTATTCAATGAATTTGGAAATGACTGCTGTTTTTCATATTTCGCTTATTGAAGATCAACACAGCAGATTCCGGTGTCTTCTTAAATGACTCCATTGACGTATATTTGTGCGATGCTGTGCAGCACTACACTGGGACTTCATTACTATGCTCTCGATAATGGGATAAGACACAAAAACATGTAGCCTGTATGGTGTCTTTGACTGAGACAGAGTAATAACATGGAGCAAACAAGAAGATTTTAACCCCCTATATTCAGAACTCTGTACTCGCTGTACTATTTGCAGTGGGATACAGAACTCATTTTCCATAAATGATATAACATTTAGAACTGTGACCAAAAGAAAAAAAAATGTTATCTAATTCAAAGACTGTTTTCTTTTACTTAATATGTGACAGCAACTAATGCAGTCGCGGTGAGCGATGATCTATTTTCATTATCTAACTTGCAACGGCACACACAGAGATCTTTTTATGCATTCTGCAACAATTAAGAGTGATGGTTTAAACACCTCATGCTCAGCTCACACTGAGATTTAATCAGATATCTACATCTTAATGTATTGTTCCTTCACAACATCTGTTCTTCAAAGCAGCGTTTTTTTTTAACTTAACAAGGTCAGGTTAACAAGGTCAGGTCTACACACAAGGATGTACCTGATGATCGTACAAATGAGCAAAAGCTAAATAATAAACAACATAAGAATGTGTATGTAACTATCGAGATAAATTATTGAAAGAAAAATCAATTTTTATTTTATTTCACTTTCCTCTTCCCCTTCAATCTTTTTATGGTTTTACACGGCATATCCAGGAACTGTGCTTATGGGAGTCTGATTGGTAGCCTGAAAGCATTTGTGTTTCTATTTCCAGCCTCCTCTTGTAGAGACTCATCTGGATTCTGTTTGGCAGTTTCCCATCACCACATAAGTAGCTCACCCTTTTTGGGAAGTGTATCAATACAAACCTTGCCCCAAAGCATTTCACTGGAACTCCCAATCTGCGGTGTTACCATGCTGCTCCTTGTTTTATATACCCAGGCTCCTAGTATGAATAATCAAGTCAAACCAGTGATTCCAAAAAATGTGATCACTCAATCTACGACTGTTTGTGGGACACTGCTCTACGCAATTAGCTGCTGCATTTTGCCCACAAAATACACAGTCACTACACTTACAGTATATCCTGTGAAGCGCTTTGAGACGTCTCAATGGCATGATAAGGCGCTATATCAAATGCAAGGATTGATATTATTATTCTGTTCCCTCAACCCTCCTCAGTGCCCTAATCTCTATTAAATTCCAGCTTTGTAAATCTCAATACTGACTACTAGTTTGTAGGGCTAACTGCGTGCTGTGGGTGACACTGTTTTCTTTTTTTAAAAAAAAGGTGCTTAGACTAGTTCTGACTTTGAGAGGCAATGTAATGTACAGTAATTTTATATGGTGTTGGTATTAATGAGGGAGCCTGAAACTGTACAGATTCTATCCAAAGTCATAATAGAATTGGACACCAAGTGCTTTTAATGGGGGTCCAACATAAATGGTACTGTCACTACAAGTTGTTCGATGGAATTTAATGACGTTTTCATTTTCTGTGCTGCACTGAGTCTGAATAAGATGGTGGCTGGCAGTTATAAGGAATTTCTTGTGTTTCTGACAGTTTTTTTAATCTCATTTTTTGAAAACTGCCTGAATCAGTCTACGAAATGGAAGACGATTGGTGTAACTGAATCCTGTCAGCGCAGTAATGGTTGGCACTTTGATTCAGCCATAATAGCTTCCACCTGGATAGTGATATATTCTGTCTTCAAAGAACACTGCTGCTGCTGCTCATGAGAATGTAGAAAATCTCTGCTGTTGGAAATATTGTTCAGTGTGCAATATTTCCTAGCATGGATTTCAGCAAAGTTTTCTAAAGAGCAATGATTGATATTTTAAAATATTTGTAAACTGATGCATTTGTGTGTTTAAGGGCAGGTGTGTCCCAACCCTTTAAACAAAAAAAAGCTGGATTTACAAATAATAATAATTTTTGCACTTGGTAGAGCCCCTTATCACGTCTTTCAGACATCTCAAAGTCCTTCACAGAATATACTGGAAAGTGAATTGACTATATTTTGTGAGCGAAACGTACAATGTACAAGAGATGTATAATGATTGAAGTTCAGCATTACTAACTGTAAATGGAATCCACAGGAGCAAATGCAGTTGTTTGCACATCCCATCAAATAATCGTGTGTGTAATAATGATGGAATGACCAGTTAATGTAGCAATGTAAAATGATCACGTGAGTAGCCGATCGCCTTGTTACTGTTATAGTCAATTCACTTTACAGTGTGTTCTGTGAAGCGCTTTGGGACGTCCTCCTGACGTGAAAAGCGCTATATCAAATGCAAGGATTATTATTATTATTATTATAGGGAGGGATTGACTGCTCTATTGCAATGGATCAAATAAAAGATATGATGCTATTCTGGGACAGCAGTAATCCTTCTTAACTCTGCAATGTGTTGCTCCTGCACAGAAGATCACCAGGAAGATTGAGTGCTATTCCCTTCAATGGCTCATTCTGAGCTGGCCTGTTGTGTTGGTCACATTGCTCTCAGCAATCGTCGATTACTATGTGATTGCAGACCAGTTTTGAAAGAAAAGGTTCCTCAACCCAGTGACCTGCATATTTCCCACATTCATCATAAATCTTAAAAGGAACCTTCACATTTGGGGATATGAGCTTCACTTTAAAGCACTGTAAGTGTGAATTAGTAGCTGTGAAGAATATTATAAAAATGACTGACATCCTTTAGACATTAAAAAAATGTAGAAAAGGTTTGCCAGTAGGACCTAGTCTTTGGCCATGTTGCCTCTCAATGACTAGCATTTTCTCCTGGAAGTCTTGTCCAGAATATCTCCAGTGGCTGCAGCCATTGAATAAGTGTGTCTCTCCCTCACCCCCTTTTTCGTCACTTTGCATCTGACCTCATTCTTGTGAAATGCTTGGACATTATCCTACCTGAAGGGTGTGCTATATAAATGGAAGAAGTTGTCATTACTGGGTATGAACGTAGGTTTAAACATGAACCAGAAAGCGTAAAGGGTGTGTGAAGTGTACATGCTGGATATACAGTAATTGCTACTTCTCGGCTGGTGGTTGTTGTGTACATCGCATTGCCTTATTATGACGCATCGGTTTTGAGCTTCTCCTCAGCTGATGGATCAATCCAACGACCTATCTGTAATTAAAATGCATTAGGAGGCTTGATAACCTTGGATAAAGGCCCCCTAGATCCCTACCCTAAAAAAAGTTATTGACACAGTTGAGTGATGAGCATGATATTCCAATCAAGATGTTTGTGGACAGTTTGGCGGTTTGAAGAGTCAATAGATTATGTTCATTTTTTTTCTGCAGATTCATCCATTTCTACTGCAAGAGAGACGGGCAGAATCCTGTAGGGCAAGGCTACTACGGCGAACTGTCAGTGTTCCCTCTGAAAGCCAGTTTCCAGAGTTTCTGCCAGATGATCTCTCCGTGGAGCATGGTGAGTGCACAGCAATCTGTTATCTAATCTCTTTGCCACTTATTGAATTAACATATGATCAGATTTTGTTTCTGGTTAAAGTTGATGGATCTTTTTTCTAGACTCATATATATTGGATATGAAGTCTGCTGAAAATAAATCTCAATATTTCTAACTTTCTTATAATAATTTGCATTTTAATGCCGTTAGATTTTTTTTAAAAAAAGGTGAATTTTTTTTAATAAAGTTACCAATTGGTTAAGGTGATGCAGAAATTATGTTGTGAAAGTAACCTGTACCCTGTCGCTTTTGCAAATGAAATAAATTGAGATGGACAGCTACAAGACACTTTAAAAGCTGAAATTATTTTTTAACCTGTGTTAAATCTATCATTGCAGCTTTTGGGACTGAAATCATCTTTGTTGCATGCTTTGGTGTTGCAGTTTTACTCAAATTATGAACAAATGAAATATTTCTGGCAGATACAGGTAGTAACAAGGCCAACAGGTTCTGCTCATTCCAAGGAAAGGATGGTGAATTTCAGCAGCCTTTTATTTAGGATTTAAGAACCAGACAAATGGATTTATTGTATCTCTAGTTTTTCTGTGATTCCTATGTACAATACAGAGTATGCTATCTTTACAAATTTAGAAAGGTAAGTTATAGTTGTATCCATTTTTAACTGCAGTTTTACAACAGTGACACCGTCTGTCTTGAACACTTTGGTGTCTTCACCAGCACCGCTTTCTTCCACCTCCGACGCATCGCCCGTCTCTGCCAATACCTCACTCCAAAAGCCGCTGAAACCCTGGTCCGTGCCTTTGCCACCGCTCGGCTGGACTATTCAAATGCCCTCCTCGCCAGTCTCCCCTCCACTACCATTCATAAAATCCAGGTCATCCAAAACTCTGCCGCCTGCATTCTTACCCGCACCAAAACCCGATTTCCCCAGTCTTTGCCATTCCTTGCACTGGCTGCCTGTCCCAGAGAGGATCGACTTCAAAATCCTCACTCTTGTCTTCAAATCCCTCCACTCCTCTGCACCCCCCTATCTCTCTGACCTCCTCTCTCCTCACAACAGTGTCCTTTGCCTTCGCTCCACCGGTTCTGGCCTCCTCCTTGTCCCCTGAGTCCTCCGCTCCATCCTTGGTGGCCATGCCTTCAGCCACTAAGCCCCGAGGCTCTGGAACTCCCTTCCTCACTCCCTTCGCCTCGCCCCCTCTCTTCCTATTTTCAGGTCTCGGCTGAAGACCTTTCTTTTCGACCGCGCCTTTGGTCACCTTCCTTCCCCTCCCCCCGGCTCGGCCCCGGGATCCATTACTTTGAAGCGCTCTGAGATGCCGTCCGGCATGGAGAGCGCTATATAAATCCAAGTTGTTGTTGTTGGTGTGCTGTTATAATCTAATACAAATTTACACTTAGAGATCACTTCCATGTTAGAAGGATAAATGCAATATATAGTCCCTAAACTGGATTTGCTATGATTCATGAATTTTGTTTGAATTACACAGTGTGTAGGATATAGAAGTGTACCATGTCAACATAATATACAATTTGTGTTTCTTAACTAGTCAAAATGGTTAACTACCGGTACAGACTAGTTGGGCCAAATGACTTGTTTCTGTGCCATATCCTTCTATGTAAGCCAAAAAATTTAATTGGATTTTAGTAGTATGTCAGGGCTCCAATAAGCTGTCGAACATACATGTTCCTGCTCACAAATCTGTACTTGGTGAGTTCCTAATTGCAGCTCTGCCATTGCATGTCCTCGGTAGAAGAAATGGAAAAGCCAGCTTGCAATGTTGTTAAAAGCCTCGGTTTAGGTCCCTCTTTCTACTCAACCAAGAAATGGTCCTAAATCCAGGAATACGTAAGATAAGAGGGTGAAATATGAGTGTGTGATTTATCTGTGGTTCAACATCAAGAGTGAAACATGGTACGATTTTCTTTCGAGGAAAGGAGGCTAATTTTGAATGTGATGTTGTATGATTTGCCTGTAAAGCCTGGAGAACAACAACAACAACAACAAGATTCCATTTATAAAGCGCCTTTCACGTCAGGAGGACGTCCCAAGGCGCTGCACAGTTGGGTCATGACCCTAGCAGGGGGGAAATGGTGAGGGGAAGGGAGGGAGCGAGGAGGGGGGAAATGGTCAGGGTGAGGGGAGGGAAGGGAGGGAGCGAGGAGGGGGAAATGGTCAGGGTGAGGGGAGGGAAGGGAGGGAGCGAGGAGGGGGAAGAGAGTCGAGAGGGGAGCTGAAGGCACGGTCAAAGAGAAAGGTTTTGAGACCGGCCTTGAAGGAGGAGATGGAGGAAGTGGCGAAGGCACTGGGGGATGGAGTTCCAGAGCCTCGGGGCTGAGAGGCTGAAAGCCCGACCACCAATGGTAGGGCGGTTGGGGCGGGGGACGTGGAGCAGACCGGAGCCAGAGGAACGGAGGGTACGGGCAGGTAGGTAGGGGGGTAGTAGGTTGGAGAGGTAGGAGGAAGCAAGGCCGTGAATGGCCTTGTAGGTGAGGATGAGGATCTTGAAATCAATCCTCTGGGGGATGGGGAGCCAGTGGAGGCGAGCGAGGGTGGGAGTGATGTGGTCACGGTGTCTGGTGCGGGACAGTACACGAGCTGCAGAGTTCTGAATGACCGGCAGTGTGGAGGGAGGTGGCGAGAAGGCCGGCGAGGAGAGAGTTCCCGTAGTCCAGCCTTGAGGTGACAAAGGCGTGAACCAGGGTTTCAGCAGCGTGAGGGGTGAGGTAGTGCCGTAGTCTGGCGATGTTCTGGAGGTGATGGAAGGCGGTGCCAGTTGTGGTGCGGATGTGAGGGAGAAAGGACAGCTCAGGGTCGAACAAAACGCCGAGGTTCCTGACTGGCTTTGAGAGGTGGAGAGTGCGGCCTTGGATGCTGATGGTGTCGGAGAAACTTTGCTCATGGAAATCTATTGATAAGGTTTGATTCATTTCTGAAGTTAAGGTAATGGTGGTCAATACCAAAGGTCTGGTCACAATTTATCAAAGATGTTCTTAGAGTTATTGATTTGGAGGAATAGCCATTTCAGACTAAGGTGGCGTGGTAGAATGGCCCGATGGAACAATTTAGAGAATTAACACTCCAAATCATCTTTAAAAATCATAATTTGTAATTGGTGGAGTAAATACAACCATTCTTTAAATAGTTCAGTTATACATTTGTTGTGTTGCAGGAACATAACATTTATGAGAGGTGTTTCCATGAGTAAGCTTTGGTGATGTGTCCTCTTGTATGTGTTACAGAGTGAGTTGCAGGCAGCATCTTGAGCAAAAGTAGATTACCCCAACCGTGTGTTTATAATACTAATTAATAATAGTAATAATCCTTGCATTTAACATAGCCTTCTCATGTTGACAATATCTCAACAGGATTTTATTGAAGTGAAGTGTAGTGTAGTGACTTTGTACGTGTAGGCAAAAACACAGAGGCTAATTTGTGCACAGCAGTGTCCCACAAACAGCCATTAAGTAAAGGAATGACCATTTTTTTGTAATCTTGTTTATGCCACCTGTGTAGCTTAGCTGCTTGAGCATTGGACTTGGAATTAGAGAAGTACTGTGTCTGGTCCTGATAGATTCATTCTCCCATTTGAGGTTGGTAAGATGAGCACCATGGGTAGAAAATCTGGTTTATTACAGGTTAGGTGCTGTTTTGTGAACAGTTGTGTAGGCAGAGGGGCGTTTGATTATGTCATGTGCTTATTCTCGCAGGGAGAATTATTAAAATCCAAGGGCCAAATATAGTCCCAAAATGAAATGGGTTTCTTATTTGACAAATAACTACTGGAACTCTAGCTCCATGACTCATTCTCACCCAAATATTTTAAGTTAAAGAAGTGACCTTTTCACTCCACACATGTTTTCATTCACTGGGTATTGCAGCTTTTATGCTCTTAAACAATGCATACATAGAAATGTGCCTTTTACAATCTATCATAATTATTAGGGCGGATCTTTTAGAAAGTTTGGTTGAAGAGTCATGGAAAACCGTGTAAAGCTTTTTTCAGTTAGAATTTGCTGTACAAGCACCTTTAATAGAACATTTAGTACTGGATATGAAATATAATCTACCTTTTCAGCAATAAATTACTGCATACATCACTTCAGTAACTGGAGCAAAGTAGTAGTTGTTTTTACTTAAAACGTCAGGTGTGAGACTGGTTTGTGTGGTGATTTGTATACAGTGGATTTATAAGGTGCTTTACCCAACCTTGTTTTTCAATAATGGATTGCAGTCAGTGGTGCAGTTTCTTCAGGGAAAGGACAATCGTTGTCTCCAGCGCTCTTAATTATACAGAATTTAACTTAAAAGAAACCGTTAATTCATAGCAGAATAGAGAATATAAAACATTAAAGTGGTGGCTTTATAACTGCCCTGCTGACTACAAGTTCAATTAGAATCAATCAACTGAAATCTACGTATTTCCTTGCAAAATTTTCCATCAGAAAGAGTTTATCTTTTTCATATTGACCAAAAGGATGATGCAGCCGGTGTTTTCAGGTGTATTTTCCATTGAACTACCTATGGAATACAGTCAGACTTTAGATTTTAGTCATCTGTAGTGTTACATACATCCTCTTACAACCTGTGGTTTTATTATCATTTACCTTTGTTTCACCTTGACAATTTAGTGGAAAACATGATTTTTTTTGGTTAATCTCCTGATCTGTTTTTAATTCATTTCTGCCATTGAGGTGTGGAAGGGTCAGGATACATTTCTTTACAACCCTACTAAATCATTTAACATTGCCGTATTCGTTTCCATGCAAATCAACCATCTGGATACTTTTGTCTGTTATGTAAATGTGTTGTGAGGTTCTGTCAGAGTTCTTTGATCCATTCGGTTCTATGAATTTGTGGCTCTGAATAAGAAAGTAGATGTACAATTTGAATCCTGCAAACAGGTTATAGGTTACATGGATTAGCTTGGTTTAAAATAAACATTCGTGATGCAAAAGAGACCACACAGCAGGTGCTCAAAATGATTGGTAAGAAAACTGCAGAATGGCCTTCATTGCTTTTGGAGGTCACTGTTCAGTGTTCTTTGAGGAATTTGGTGTCTGTACCAATTTGGACTTAATGGCGAGTGGAAATGAGTGTCCTGCTAAGAACATTTCTCAGACTAATCTTTTGCTAATGCATTGGTATTTCTTTTATTTAAAAGAACCAATTTGTACTGATGGCTTTCAATATTATTATAATAATAATAATTTGGTCACTCAATCCACAACAGTTTGTGGGATACCGCTGTGTGCAATTGGCATCCACGTTTCGCCCACAAAATATACATTCAGTTCACTTCACAATATATTCTGTGAAACGCTTTGAGACGTCTCAAAGATGTGATAAGGTGCTATACCAATGCAAGTATTATTATTTAATCAGTATTTCCTATCATGCCGTGTTTTCTCAGGTCATTGAGTTGAAACACATGTAAATAGCTACAGTATCTCATAAAATTTGCAGTCCATTGTAACCTGCGTCTGGTGACTTTGTCATTAGTTCTTCAAAAGGGGTATATTTAACCCCTGAGTTTGATTCTTAATTCAATGGTGTCAAATCTTCATCTTCAGAATACCGTATAGGTTGCAATTAACTTCCTGCACCAGGTCTCATCTCTTTAAACGGTAATTATATACCATTGTAGATATAATCTTCTTATTGCACATGTCCAGTTTTGAGTCAGCACTGAATGGGTAACAATCTAAGGGTCATCATTTCCCAAGAGATGGAACATGCCTGAGATAGCACTCGTAGGCATTCAGATTATGATTATGGTTCAAGACCGGAAAGAGTGAAGATATACCCTCACGTTGGGACGTCCTCCTGACGTGAAAGGCGCTTTATAAATGGAATCTTGTTGTTGTTGTTGTTGTTGTTGTTGTTGTTTCCTACACCATGCTGTGGATGTTTGCATTTCATTTGATGTAGGCTCCTAGGTCCATAGTATGATTTCTGTCTTTTAATTGCACCTCCTTTTCCCCAGCTGCAAAGGGATATTGATTGAACTGAGGTTCAAATCTTCTCTCACTGTTTGTGATTACGGAATAGTGCCGACCCATCTCCCAGCACTCTTGAACTTAGTCTGTTAAATTCTTTTCCGATTAAATCAGCAACTGAAACATTCGGACAATAGCCTTTTTATTTGTGTGTGTGCCCACCAAGAATCTGCCAGCGCAAGTGCAAGGTTCTGCAGCAAGGATTAAAAGGAATGTTGGAGATATAAATTGTCTGACTTGGTGATACCTAGAAAAACCCTTGTTTATCTAACTAAAGATGTCCATGATTATTTAAGGATTTGAACAGAAAAATCTAGGTGCCTATACTATTTACTTTCTATTTTGAATCGCAATAGAGAAAAATGTATGCCTATCCTGTTGTTAAAAGTGTATATATTTTAGTGTGATTACAATTGAAATCCAAGACATTTAATATTCGCATTGTTTTTTAATTTTGTATATTATGCATGCACCATGTCCAGACCAATGCTTTACCCCACTACCAAAAATCAAATTGTGTAGGCTTCATTTCTGCTGCTGATTTCAGAACCATATTGTTCCCATAGTAAACAGCTAGACATGGTTTAGCACTCTAATCTGAGTCCTGTTTATTCAGTGTGATTTGGCATGCCTCTTGGCTGTTCAGTGTTTTGCTAGCTCTGTGCGACCAAGAAATGTTTTCTTTGACGCAGTATATTCCTACATTTTTTTTAAATGAAGCCCATCTGTCACCTTGCCTGCTGCTTCACGTTCATCATAATGAATTTCATTACCTTTTCAGCAACTTCCAACTTCATAGTGTTAAATGAAACAAAGCAGGGTGGTGATTTATAACGTGGTTCTAAATTCAAAGGACATTTGCAATGGTTTTCATTCAAGGCAGTTTAAAGAAGGAGTTTGGTTTTAAAAATTAGAAGTTTGAGTTGAGTTTGAATTCTCAACTCTTTGAAGCCAAATGGAGCAGTTTGATATGTAAGTGATGGATTATAAGCACAGAGTCATCTAAATTTGTATGTGTGTGCGTCTGTATGTGCGTCTGTATGTGCCTCTGTGTGTGCTTCTGTGTTTGTGTGAGTGTGTGTGTGCACACATCTTTTTTGATTGATGGACTGCAGTTAGTATTTGGCAACACACCAGAGATTGTTTCACTCTGGAAGTTGAAGACTTGGGAATAGTTGTCAGATCTACATACAGTATTGTTAAGAGCTCAAACCCAAAAGTGTGATATGTTAGAAAAGCACATATTAATATTACTAATCCTTGCATTTGAAAAAGTGCCTTAACGCGTCTTCTAGACGTCTCAAAGCGCTTCACAGAATATGCTATAAAGTGAATTGACTGTATATTTGTGGGTGAAACGCGGCAGCCAATTGCGCACAGCAGTGTCCCACAAACAGTCGTGGATTGAAAATGACCAATTTATTATTGTTTTGTTTTGGAGGGATTATTATTAGATTAGAAGATTAAAAAAACGAAGAAATTGAATGTGTTCAAGTTAATTTTAAGGCTGGGGATTGAAACAATACAATATTTAGTTTAGAAAAAAGGAGAAATTTAGCAAGACCTGGGCCTCAGTGGTTGTAAACATGAAAACAAGCCAAAATACTCCAGTGCTTTTGGTCTCACATTTAATGATGGCCGCATGAGACGTACAGTTTCCTGTGAATCACCCACCACATGTACTGATGACATTTTCAGTTAACATTTAACAAGCCAATTTTATTCTTATGCACAAATTGGCCCACACACAGTCACCAAACGTAGCAACCTTTGGCTAACATTCATAATCCATAATGGAACATTTTGTAGCAGGAAGATTACGTCATGATTTATTATCAGCACTGCATTCGATTACATGTATTGCTTTACCATTTTGCCAAGGGGTTAATCCATCATTTTTAATCAGTTGCTTTTGACAGTGAACTGGAATGCTAGAAACAGCGGCGTCATCAATAATGATATCCTTGCTCTAAGCAACATGAGAAGTAATATACCTGCAGCTTTTACTGATTTATATAGACAAAAAATCAACGTTTATGTGCTGATTCATTCTTGTTTAAAAAAAGTGTAGTCTCCTGTATGCTCTGCTCAAAAGTAGTTAATTGATTATGGAGTAAGAGTGGAGGAGTGGGACTAGTTGGTATCCCTTTTCAAAGAGCCAGCACAGGAACGATGGGCCGAATGACTTCCTTCGGTGCTGTAATATTCTGTGATTGCACCATGTTTGCAGTATCAGAAGTTTATTGAAAAGTAAAATGCGATTTTCTCACCGCCTAACGGTCATTTAATATTATCTTTACTGGGCAGCATGCAAATTGAGTCCTTGAAAAATATTTCTAGGTTAGAGAGCGAAATAGACTCCTGAATGTGAGATTTAAGGGCAAAGCGAGCCAAGTATTCAAAAACTAAAAGGAAGTGAGTGAAGGGAAAAAAAAAGCAAGAAATCCAATTTAAAAAAAAACTAAAAAGATGATAAAATAAAATTGGAACAGAATGAATCACAATTAGAATAAGGCTGTAAACGGTTGAAGAATGGTATCCAACTCAATGTGGAGGTGACACAGAATTGAAAAAGCAATAAAAAAAATTTAAGAATGTTCTGTGAGTATCGTTTTGAACATAATCTTGAATAAAGTAATTAATTTGTCTCTTTGCCAGAGGAAGTTGAACCCTTGGGGTCCAGTTGTAATTGTTGTGCAGCTATTTTAATTGGTCTCAGGTTAGTTCTACTGCACATTCTGCGTCAGTGCATTCTATCAGCCAGATAGATGCAAGGATCCAAACAAAAATGGGAACAGTTCACATGTGTGAAAATAATGTTTTTTCACACATTCACCAATGTCAGCCTGACTCAGTTAATAGCACTCTTGCCTCTGAGTCAGAAGGTTGTGATCTCAAACCCCATGTCTGGATTTTTAGCTCATAATCTAGCTCAAAGGCAGGGGTGCACTTCATTACAACAGCAACTTGCATTTATTCCACGGTGCAGCATCCCGGAGTGTTTGGCAGTGGTAGAGTCTGACCCCGAGCCAGGGGGAGACGGAGGGGAGCGGTGACTGTAAGCATGAACAAAAAGGAAGGTCCTTAGGCGGGATTTGAAAGTGGGGCGGAGGGATTGAGGGGGAGAGTTCCAGAATTTCGGGTGTAGTGACTGAAGGCATAGCCACCGATGGTGGAGGGATGAGGGACGAACAGGCAATCGGAGCCAGAGCGGAGGTAGTGGGGGCTAAGCAAATTGGATTGGTAGGGAGTTATGAGGACATGAAGGGATTTGAAAACGCATGAGAAGATCTTGAAATCGAACTGTTCGGTATTTGGTATTTGGGAACCAGTGGAGCCTGGCAAGGACTGGTGTGATGGGGCTACAGAGTTTTGTGTGGGTGAGTATCCAGGCGGCGGAGTTTTGAATTAGGGTGTACGGTGGAGCTGGGGAGACCAGCGAGGAGGGCATTGGAATAGTCCATCCGGGAATGGACAAGGGCGTGATTGAGGGGTTCGGCTGTCCTTTAAGTGCTGTCCTTTGAATGAGATGTTAATTGAAGGTCCCGTATGCCTGTTCAGTTGTGGATGTTAAAGATTCCTTGTCAACAACAACAACAAATTACATTTGTATACCGCCTTTCATGTCGGGAGGACGCCCCAAGGCGCTGGACAATCAGTGTTTCGGACCTGAGCTGAGTGTCGGGATTGGGGAGGGTGGAGGGCAAGCGGGAAAGTGGGTGACCAAAGGCACGGTGGAAGAGGGTTTTGAGACGGGTCTTGAAGGAGGCCAGGGAGGGGGCCAGGCAGAGGGACTGCGGGATGGAGTTCCAGAGGGTGGGGGCAGAGTGGCTGCAGGCCCCACTGACAATGGTGGGGCGGGCGAGGCAGGGGACGTGAAGCAGGCCAGAGCCCACTGAGCGGAGGGAGTGGGCAGGTTGGTAGAGGGTTAGGAGATGTAGGGCAAGGCTATGGAGGGCTTTAAAAGTGAGGACCGGGATCTTGAACTGTATCCTCTGCGTGATGGGAGATCCAGTGGACTCATGCGATGATGTGGGTCATAGGGTCACGGAGCCTGGTGCGGGAGAGGGCACGGGCTGCAGGGTTCTGCATGATCTGCAGCCTATGGAGGGAGGAGTTGGGGAGGCCGACAAGCAGGCACTATTCAAAAAGAGAAGAGAGTTTTTCCTGGAGTCGTGGCCAACAATTCCCCATATAATATTAGGTACTTGATTCATGACGGTTTGTGGAACATTGCTGTGTCCAAAAAGTATCTCCCATATTCACCTACAAAATAGTAACTACACTTCGCAATAAATCATGTGAAGCCCTTTGGGATATCTTAGGAACACTATATTAAATCCAAGGATTATTATATTTTTGAGCTGTAGTGTGAGTCAATGGTTGTAGGTGGTGGTGGTGTGGGAGGGGTATGATTGGGTGGGACTGCTTTGACTTCATCCAGATTGCAATATCTGAAGCCAAAGTTGACAAATTACAATTAGGGAAAAAAAGAAGGTTGCAGGTCACCACCATTTTGGAGTGCTGTACACACGTTAGCCACTTGGTGTTGCTCTAATATTTGGTCCTTTCTGTATCTGTCAATTGTTGGCTTGACGAGTTTTTATAAAGAACAACTTTATAACCTAGGCAGAGCATTTGACATGAAAGAGATTCTTTGTTATGGGGTTCTCTCTTGCTAACGGAACTGTCCCATTCACTATCCAATGACACCCCCCCACCCGCCCACCCACTTTTGTTTCCTGATAGAGCATGTAGCTGGATAGCTTTAAGACTTGAGCACTTGATATTTTCTTTGTTCTCTCCTTCTGAATTGAACACAACTGACACATCTGCAAGAATACATGGTGAGAGTTTAATGAAAGCCTTGGAGACATTTGCTATACAGGTGTGGAAGAAATGTGAAATGAACCTTTTCTAACCATTTCTTCTTCTTTAGGTTTTTCCCTTTACTTTTCTTTGTGACAATGGTCTTGAATCCTAAGTGAATTGAAGAGTGCAATAGGAAAAATCTTAAAGAGGGCGTACTTTTTCGGAGAGCTGCAATTTAACATGATAAAAGAAAGCAGACGGCACAGAAGGGAAAACAAAAGTAATGTTAGCATTAGATAATTCCCCATTAGGGAATTAGATAAAAGTATTGTTTATACACTTTTTACCAAGAGAATTTTGTTTTAATCTCAAAGTGAGCTCAGGGGTTTCAGTGAATGAAAATTATGATGCTGGGATGTCTTGCTGAAAATGGAGAATCTGTAAGAATTTTTAATATTAATGAGAGTACTCAAAAGGCTGTCAAGATTTGAGTACTCCAAGAATTGCAGCTCTAAATAGTGTGCTGCAATTGATAGTTTGAATATTTGGGCTAAGAATCTGATTGAGTGATTGTAAACCGCCTTGTTCTTATACAACGCATATGAGTAATTTCACAAAAAGTACAGGTAAATAAAAATGGTCACTTGCCAATCTAGCTAGCAATCGTTTTCTAACGACGCAAAATGATCTCTTGCATTTTGATTTATATCGGTTAAAGAGGCGTAGGTCCACAACTCTGTTTCTCTTTCTTTGTAAGGCATCTCGAATCAATCAGCCAAGGAAATTACTGTGATAGTTATGAATGATCTCAGGGAGGAGTGTTTTGACTGAAAAGCTGGGACTGGATTTATTTGTGACCAGAAACAACATTGTGTTAAGCATTCTGCTTTAGTACCAGTGCTTTTTATTGGCATGGGTTGTTTCATACAGTTTCAAACATTCCAGTATAAACCTAAACCCTTTAATCGATAGGTACTGTATGTAATGTGAGAGTTTGTTATATTTTGGAAGTTTGCTGGGATCCATTAGTTAATTCAAGCTGAATAAACGCCACCATGGGTTCTTGCCAAAAGCTATGAAAGGCATTATTTCAGGAGACTGAGATCCCTCTGGGGTCTTAGTGCATTTTATCATCATTTATACTTCATCTGCTGAACTGAGACAAATTTGGTAAAACATTCAAAGCTTGAAAGTTTGTGATGTGTTTTCATTCTTTAACTCTCTCATGGTAAACCAGTAAGATTTATTGAGCAGTTGGTGAGCATTTGCAGTGACTGCTGTGTCCATTCAGAACATTATTTTACTTATGAGATTCAAGAATTCTTAAATATGGGAAACTGTTTATCTAAACTTTCTGCCACATTAGGACTTGAGCTGTATAGCTTTTACCAGATGTAGTAAGTAATAGCGGCAGAGTTGCTTTCTGTTGGCTTGTGTGTATGAGGCTGCAAATCTGGATCTTTGCTACAAATTGATTTAAACATAATATGCAGTCAATTCACTTTACCGTATATTCTGTGAAGCGCTTTGAGACGTCTAGAAGACGTGAAGAATGCTATATCAAATGCAAGGATTATTATTATTATATTATTACTAAAACTTTTTTTTAAAGTGAAACTGCGTTGGTTTGTAAGCTGGCAAAATCATTGTAGGTGCTTCTTTAGGAAAATGCCGGAAAGAAACCTGAGGCAGATGCTGTAACATACCATCAGCTTGTTATGGGGGGAGGGGGGATGCCAGGAGTAATAATAATAATAATCCTTGTATTTGGTATAGCGCCTTATCATGTCTTCGAGAGATCTCAAAACAGAAATATACTGTAAAGTAAATAATACAAGGAAAGGATACAGCAATAGTTTATAAATCAGGTGAATAGACTCTGCCAAGTGACATAGTTTCACTTTACTGCTTGCAGCTCAGCATGATTCCTGTGTTTGAATTCTGGAACAGAATGGTCAAACGAAGGAGCAATTTCTATGTATTTTTCTTTTTGTCTCATTAAAATACCAGGCAAACGGAGGGATCTATTGGGAGCAAACTTCCAGTAGCTGTACAGCACTTGAATAAATTGGTCCCTGGCATTGTTGGTCATGATGACATTCATTTCTGACAGCCTGTGTGGACCCGCTGACAGCATTGGCCAGTATGGGCAAAGGAAGGATCTGTTGTTCAAGGTTAGATGCCGGTCGATGTTACCTTTACTTCCAGCTGTGGCTCTCGCACAACCTGTTCCTGGGGTGAGTGGTCGTGTGAGGGGCAATGTCGTTGGCTGAGGATATGAAAAATACAAATATATTTTTGATTTCCATTCATGTTGATTTTTAAAAAAAACTATTTTCTGCCTTTAGTCATTTAGTTCATTTTGCACGTTCATACTTCCTGCGTGGAGCTACTTCTCTGAAGTATTTCTGGGCTCTCCCCACAACAGTGCTAAAAATCACAGGAATTTTGGGTGTATAATAAACGTCCATTTTTCTCTTGACTCCACAAATTACGACAACCATCTTATTTTATGTTATTAATGTACCACACAGAATTTCAGCCCGTATAGACTGGAGAAGAACAGAATACACCATGAAACCCAGAACTGTGCCCCAACTGATTCATCTGTTGTGGTTTGGGGATGAATATCACTGAACACAACAAGCAAGTTTTAATGAGAAAGTGCTACATATCTATGCAAAGGCAACCACATTAATGGAATAAAAATGTCACTGTATTGGCTAAACAATAGAGAGGAAGTTGTATTTTTAAAATTGTACTGAAACAAATAAAACGCAGGAATTTGTTGTTGTGGCTGAATATATTTCCAGAGTCGTGTAAAAGAAGATAGGGATTGTACAATTTCAGTTATTGAATAAAATGATATATAGAGAGGATGCAGTACAACTTGGCTGCATCACTAGGTTCTCTGCACAGATTTGAAATACTGAGACCAGAGTGTGGTGTTGGCACTTAATATAATGGCATAAAAGCAATCTTGGGCAACTTTCCTATTTAAGGTGAACTGATGGTTATCGGAAGGCCTAAGAATTTTGCTGTAATTTAGAACCATTGTAAAATCCATTTTACTAAATATAACTTTTGCGATTGCAATTTTTTTTAACACAAGTGGAAGTAATCTTGATGTAAAACTAAAATGCAAGGAACTTGTTTTAGATGCTTTTTATTTTACATTTTGGCCCTGATCATTTAGTGATTCCGAGTGGTTTGCTGCTGAAATCTCCAAATAAGTTGAAAAATGGGACTTTCGTCTGAACAGCTGCAGTCATTGAAATACTTTGCAATTTAATTATGAATAGTTTCACTTTTTTAAGTTTCAGGCTAGTTTTTTTTCCCCAATGCCCTGCAGAGCGGCTGGCACTACAAGAGGCTGTCTTTACCGTCAGGGCTTTCACAAATGCCTGGAGCTGAGTCAGTGTTTTTTTACAGAGGGGGAAAATACAAAAGATCATTGTTGGAATCGTTTTTTTCTTTCTTATCCAAGGTCCACTGAGGTCTACATGCAAATGACTTGGATTCAAAAGCAAGACACAACCTGAAGATTAAAATCAGACTGACTTTTATTGGTAATATTTTTTTCCCTGTCTGTAATACTTTTTATAGAATGCAACGCAAGTACTTCAGCTGTAACATTTTTTTATCAGCATAAAGTTAAAGAATCCATTATGTGTTAAAGGTGGAAAATAGGATCATTTCATCCATAACACTGGAATCCATAACACTGTACTGTACTTTGGCTTCAGGATGCACTTTATTTTTTTCAGCTGGCATTCGAAGACAGGCGCTTCTTAACCTGTTCTGTCTTGACTGCGAAGGTACTGCGAGGATATCTTTTTAACTTTCAAGTTGATTCAAGGAAAATCCTGCCTATTTTATTTTTAACCAGATTGGATGGCTTTGCTGGTAACATTGGAGTCCCGGTAGCATAGAGGTTAGCGAGCTCACATTGCAAGTGAGAGAATTCTGATTCGATTCCTAGGTGGGAATCTTGTGAAGCACTTTGAGACGACTCAACAACATGATAAGGCGCTACATCAAATGCAATTATTATTATTATTAGATTGATGGTTAATGGTTCGTTCAACCATAAACAATGAAACAAAGCAGATTAATTCCAACACGCTAAAATGCAAGGTCGAAGGCTGTTTTAGTGACTGGCATCTTGTTTTCCGATCTTTGGTTTGACTTTTGTCCCGAAAGCAAAATGGTAGCTGTGATAGTAATTCCAATTAGGGCAGTAATGTCTCATTTGTGAATGCCACATTTTCGCACTAGTGCAATGGTGCAGTGTGTTGGTGTTTCAGTGTGTTACACAATGCTACCCAAGAGGTGTTGAAGATGCAGTGATGTTTAACTTACGTAATTAGCTCGCAATATGTATTTTTTTGTTCAGAAAGCAAACTCAAATAAAACACATTACATAATTCCCAATGCTATCTTTGATCCAAAATTCATTAAATCACCCAATTGCTTCTCCCCAAAGTATCAGGTCTTGAAAACCCAACAGATCTTCATTTCATCTTTTCAGTGCTGACTGGCTACCCAACAACCTCTTGTTATTTCTCAAAACACAAAGTACTGCAGATGCTGGAAATCTGAAACAAAAACAGAAGTCACTGGGAACACTCAGCAGGTCAGGCAGCATCTATGGAGAAAGAAAAGTGAGGCAACGTTTCGGGTCCACGACCCTTCGTCTGTTCTGAAACATTGACTCACTTTCCTCTCTCCATAGATGCTGCCTGACCTCCTGAGTGTTCCCAGCGACTTCTGTTTTTGTTTCTTGTTATTTCTCTTTGTGTTGTGTAGCTGTTCTCGAGATTCTTTCTTTCTGTTGTTGGTCGATATCTGAAAATATTTTTTACAAAGCCACCACTTTAGCCACTTGTCTGTAGAGTCACAGCTTTGAATCATTTGTTCACGTTGGTAGATACATTAAGTCTGAAAGTTGGTGCTGTTTTTTGCAAAACAAAAACGTACTATTTAACCTGTTGTGGCTCTTTATAAAGTGTTGAACCTTACCATTGAACATTTAAGCTATGCTCGAACAGAGAGGTTCAGCCACAGAAAGAAGTCAGTTCATCTGTATGCACAGACGGTTTGACTTGAAAGGAATCATTACTGTTTAGAGTAATGCTTTCAATGTAGAATACTCCCAACCCCTCCTCATCCTTGTCACCACATGAGCAGCTTGTAAACTCATTGCAATTCCCCAGAAACCTCATAATTTGAACTGAAAGTCGAAAAAAATCGTTACGTTTTAATCTCCCTTTGGCTCCTGGCAATAGCAGTGATTGGCATTACTAAACTGGAACACTTATACAAATTGGTAAGTTCGTGCTGAGAGGTCACACTGATGATTGTTGTGGGAAATAAAGGGCACCTTTTGGGAGCAGAATAAAGGGTGTGTTTACTTTGCATCTTCACTTATCTGACTTGGCATTGAAATCCCAGCATAAACTTCGTGATTCTTACATTCCACAATATCCAGAAACTGAAAAGTTTCACAGACCTGCAAAGAGCTGGGACCATTATTGATATCTTCTAACTAGTGTTGGGATGGATTTTATTGCAGTATTGATCCTGTGTGTAACTATCGTATGTAAATACATTACTTTTTAACTATTTTATCGGCTTCCTTGTTTGTCATATTGTTTTTCATTTTACACACATTTTGGTAGTTGTCAAGTTGAGAACTGTTGTGTGAGAGCGCTCTTCACTTTAGACATCCATTGTCAACGTACAACAAAAACTTGCACTTATATAATGCCCTCCACACCAGGTAGCGTCTCAGAGCGTTTAACAGTGACGGAGCCTGACTCTGAGCCAGGGGAAGGTGGCTATAAGCACGGTCGAAAAGGAAAGTTTTCAGGTGGGACTTGAAAGAGGGCAGAGAGAGGGCAAGACGGAGAGATTGAGGGAGAGTGTTCCAGAGTTTTGGGGCGTAGTGTCTGAAAGCATCCTCCGATGGTAGGGCAGAGGGTCCAAGAGATGAGCAGGAGGCCAGTGCCAGTCGAGCAAGGTGCCAGGTGGTGGATTGGGGATGAGGACGTCGGAGAGGTAGGGAGGTGCCAGGGCATGAATGGATTTGAACAGGAGTTTGTGGATCTTGAAGTTGATCCATTTGGTGACTATACTTTTAGGGATCATTTCTATAGTCTCTGAACTGAGAAATGTTTTTCTGAACTTGTTCGGTCTCGCCAGCCACGAGGAGGAGATGGAACGATTCCTTCTGAGCGTGAAGCGGGCTGTGAGTGTTGCCGTTTGTGCAAGAGCTCACAGCCATTGATGTTCGTTCCTCCTCCTTTTCTGGGGAGGTGGAGGGAGTTGTGGAGTCCTGTAGCTCAGTGGTTAGAGCACTCGCTTTGCAAGCGAGAGACCTGAGTTCAATTCCAGGCAGGGGGCGAAACCTTGGGCAAGTTTCCTTACTCCACACAGAGCCTAATAATAATCCCTCCAAAAACAAAAAAAACAATAATAAATTGGTCATTTTCAATCTACGACTGTTTGTGGGACATTGCTGTGCGCAATTGGCTGCCGCGTTCGCCCACAAATATACAGTCAATTCACTTTACAGTGTGTTCTGTGAAGCGCTTTGGGACGTTCTCCCGACGTGAAAAGCGCTATATCAAATGCAAGGATTATTATTATTATTATTATGGGGAGCCAGTGGGATGGATTTCAATGCCAAGTCAGATACGTGAAGATGCAAAGTAAACACACCCTTTATTCTGCTCCCTCGCAGATTAGGGGTACAACATAAGACAGATGTAGGATCATGCTTCTAATACATTGGCCAATCATGCATCTTAAATCAGACCAGTAAAAGAACACCCTCCACCACTCTATTGGTGGGAATTTTCCATTTCTGTACGGTTCCATCTGTCACCGCTTTAATAGACCTTTTAGTTTGTACTTGTCTGCGACCAAGTAGGAAAATGTGGCTAAAGTGCGTCTGGTTAATTTGTATCTTGGCCTTTACCAAATTAAATCTTGAGTGGATTGATAAATGAATAGGTTTCCAGAGAGCATGGAAAATAATACACTCTCATTAATTGGCTATATTATTGACCATATAATTAAAGGCCCAGCCTTTCTTCCCCATTCATCAACCATTGACCTTTGTATATTGGTTTTATGAGTCGTATTAATAAAACCAATTGGTGAAATAACTTGCAAAATAAAAGTGTATTTAACAGGTGACTAACCGGTATTAATATTGGCACGTAACAGAGCAGTCCCATTAAGCACCTCACCAGAGTAACGGGGTTGCCCTGTACTTTATAAACTAAATTTACAATGTTGAGGAAATTGTAACCAAGCCAGAAAGCAGACTCTGGACTTAAAAACTTACTGTGGACTCTTGCTGTTCAATTCCATGTTTATAGAATAGTGAACTTCAATGAGACAATGTAAAGGCATAGACTATGGCAAATCAGAGTAACATCTGGGTTCCAGTGTCACACGCTAGTTGAGAGGTTTAATGCTGTCATCCTTGAAAAACACTACAACTTAGGTTTGAGACAAAACTAAGAGTTTATGGGACAGTTTTAATCAGTTTTCGGCAAGACATAGTTTTGTTGGCCCGTGGTATAGTTACAGATAGCAACAAATACCTTGAACTTACAATCCACTGATTTGATATGAACTGAAGCGTTATTGTACCACAGGATTTCAACTGATTATCCTGAGTTTTATGTTCACTGCCTGTTACAGGGGAAATAGTATTTGCAGTGAAATATTTTATCAGTGTGAAAATACTGGTTGATAAATGGCTGTTCTTACTGGCTTTGAATGAAATGGAGGACAGCTCTGTAGAGTTGACATTGTCATATGAAGTGTTTTTTTTATCAGTCTGATTCGCTAGCTACGATTCCTGGTTACAGCAAACTGAAATGGTTTATAACATTGTATAATAAATGCACTGAGTGAGTGGATTGGTGGATCTCACACGTGATAAATCATCAAATGTGATGAAAAAAGGTTTCATGTGCACTTACCTTAAGGTGTTGATGTGAATTTTTGGATGAAGTACCAAATTAGTCAGTCTAACTGTGACCCAGCAAAGACTTAGTGTCTTGAGAAGGTGGGAAAATTGAGCTAAAAACTTTGGCTGTGTTTGGAACAACGTTTCTCATTAGTGTGGAAAAATACAGGAACAGTCTGTTGTGTTTAATAACCCCGATGTGGAATGTGATCAAAGATTTTCTTCTGCAATCTTTCAACCTTTTCTTGTTTTCTTACTTCGGTTTCTTTGTAGAAGAGGAAGCTTAACTCCTATTTTATTTTTATTGAATCACAGCACTGCAGGCTCGATGTAATCAGTAGGAAGTAGAACGAACACACAAATGTTGTTTTGGCGTGAGTTTTAGGAACTTGATTTTTGTCTGAATTACATATCTTTACATCATTCGTTGTGAGAATGTAAAATATATTAACCAGGAATATCTAAAAGACTTGGGGAAATACAAAACATTATGAATTCAGATTTATGTAGAATGTATCACGTCAGGATGATGTCCCAAGCTCCTTAACAGTCCTAGTTTGGAAAAATGGTCAAAGATGTAGGTCTTGTGATAGACCTTGCATGAGGCGAGGATGGGAGTGAGTTGGAGTGAATCCGGGATGGAGTTCCAGAGAGTGAGGGCAGATAGGCTGAAAGCCTGCCCGTCGATGTTGAGGCGGTAGGACAAGGGACATGAAACAGACTTGTGCCGCTGAGCAAAGGGTGCGGCCAGGCTAGTAAGATTATTAGGAAACTATTTGGGAGCTGGTTCCTATAATTCAAGATTAGCTCCTCTGATAGCTTAGTTACCTTCTAGTAAACCACTTTCCCACATAGACCAAAGTGATTTTGATCCTTGTTCAAGAATTTGTGATCATATTTAGCACAGTATTAGGTTCTGTTTATGTCTACCCTTTTGAATCCTAATACTACAATTAAAATCTCCTTCAATGCTTCTCTTATGCAGTTCCCTGGTAAACACCAAAGAAAGCGCTCTTCAGTTCTCTTCCAAAACAACAAGTGAAGCCACTTGAGCTGGTGAATTTTCTGTTCTTAGTTTTACTTCCTTTTTTTTAAACCTTCAATCTTTCTCTTGCATAATTATGTCTTTACCTTTCATTCTTGAACCTTTTTTGGCCCCCTGTTCCTGACTTTCAATTGGTGGCTACTTGGGAGAAGTGGAGGCCTTTTATAAATGAAGCGTTCGATCTTCAATACAGAATTTAAACATTTCTAACACTGTTAACGTTGGCTTTGGGAAACTGCAACATTGATCTCAGAAACTACGTAGAGTTTTGAGCTGATCTCCAAAATATTTGTTTCTGTATTTATATTCTTCTGAGTGGTGATGTCGGTCTGTAATGTTATTGCCAATATATCCTTAACTTTTTAACTATGGTTATAACTTCCCAGATTACTCAGTCGGTTAACCAGAGGTTTTGGGTTTGAATCACAATCCTCACTCTTTTGAGGTTGATAAAATGAGCAGCATGTCTAAAAATATCCTCCAGCAGTTGGGTCAGGTGAATGGGGTCTCTCTGGCATACGTTTCCAAGGTCACAGGAATACAAGGCATTATTGATAGTTGACCAATCTGTGTCTCTGGCTTGTCTAAGATGCAAACAGTCCACGTTGCGCAAAGGAATGTGCAGTGTCATTTAGTTCTAAAATCCTGGTAATTTCCAGTAATTAAATATCTTGTGGAAAAGATGGGAAAGGGTTTCATGTGCACTTACCTTGAAAGTAAGATGTTGATGTGATTTTTTTTCAAAAATCTGTATTTCTGGTTTCATTTACCAAGATCACAAGATTGTCTGGATGAACACCCACCCACATCATTACTACTATTATTATTATTATTATTATTATTATGAAGTGAGTTCTAAAATTGTTGCTTAATAGCTACTTTGCTCCCTGAAAATACTAGCCAATTGAAGCTAAATGAAAAACACAGATTGTAGGATTGATTTTAGACTAATGATAGTATTTGCATTTGATGCAGTGTCTCATCACTTTGAAGCATCTTGCAGCACTTCATTCAATGAATGACTTTGAAGTGCAGTGATATGATGTCCTAAATACAGCAATCAGGTGAATGACCAGTTAATCTGGCTTTATTTGCTGAATTTCCTTTCTACTTCATATACATGTAATTCCGAATGTAATGTGCCCTTCTTATCTTAATCTAAATTTACCACCCCCAAATTCAGATAAGTTGGCAATTTAGTGCGTCATGTTACTAACACAAATTAGCTGTCATGTTTATCTGTATAATATTCACTTCATTTATAATTATTTTCCTTTTAGAATGTGCTTTGGGACATTTGTCTTACATAAAAGGAGCTGTTTAAATGCAAGGTATTGGAGTTTAAATTGAAATGTGGGCGGATATATTGCCGAGGACTCAGGAATCATTTTACCCTGATCATTTTACAAATATTGCCATGGAATCTATCTGAGCTACCAGAACAGGCAGATGAGTCCTCAGTTTAACATCAAGTGGCGAAAGACACCTCTGACAATAACACTTCAGTATTTCACTAGAGTGTCTGTAGACTATGAGCAAAAGCACTTTGTTATGCATTAATTTTGTGGTGAGCGGTGTGCTGCTTGAGTGAAATAGCTTTCAGTTTTGACAGTTTGATAGCTGACTTTTCAAGTCCACCTGGTGCTCTCTGAGACTGCTGTCTTCTTGGTCACTTTGGTAAATCAGTGCATATCTCTCATTCGAATGAATTCCAACTCCTAGTTTCTGTTTTAGTGTGAACATTTGTTATACTTTCAGAAAAGGATTTGTTGTATGAATCGTTCTGCACAGCTGTGAAAATGTGTTTACTCCTTCCTAGAAAACATTATTCCTTCAATAATCACATTCCCACAGTCAGATATACACAGTCACAGCATTTTACATGTGCTCTATGGTGAGCTCATCAACAAGTGAAATAAACTTAACTACTGTACTCAGCGGAAAGTATTTCCACCAAACTGCAATGCAATTCTACCACATGTTTTTCATATATTGAATTAAAGGGCACACCCCTCCCACAAATGCTGTGTTTGCTCAACTGGTAAATGGATTGAATGGATTTAGATCAAGGGTAAAAAGAAAAGTATACACTTGAACTGTATACTAAAAATCATAAAGATGTTTGCGGGGGGTTTGGGGGTTAGAAAAGGAAGAATGTGGAGAGTGCCACTGAGCATTCTGTGCGCAAATATAAGATTAGCTCTAGTTTGTTCATCCTCTGCACTTGGCAGAAGTGAAATGCTAAAGTGTTATGGCTGTAATTGTTCATTCAGGACGGCACTGAGGTTAGAATGAGGTTGACATCTCAATGCACTATGTTCTACGTGCTTGGGAGCTGGTGGAGTACTTCTGGCTGTTTCCGATGTGGAGAGAGTCAACTATCCAGATGAGGTCAGGCTAACAGTAGAATGAAGAATGCTGCATGTGAAATGACATGTAATGGATTTTGTATCACAAGACGATTGTTCTGGGAGAAAAAAATGATTAAACTGCTGTAGGATAGACCAATGGTCAACTCTAGCCCTGATGGTTACTGCCCATTCAGCTTTGGGTTCTTTCTCACCCACATGCAAAGGTATGAAGATAAGTGCTCCTTTGTGTTCATTTTGTGTGGCTGTTTATTGCGTTAGATTACAGTACAGTAATTGTGTAAATTCTGTTGGTGTGAAAACCAGTGAAGTGTTTGAGATCTGTAACAAACTTCTCTGCTTAATGCCACGCACAATTCCGGCCAGCATTTCTTGCTATGTTTTGTTTAATGTTGATCCCTTTTAGAAACTCCCGGAGAAGGCATCTGTAAGCAATATTGCTCAGACAGGTGTTTTATATGCTTGATTACTTCTTAGCCTTAAATTGATCCTCCACGTTTGTCTGGAGTAGCTGCTGCTTTGCATGCTATTCCATTGTGTGAATCTTATTCAGCTTGTTATGGTGAAGCTGCAGTGCCGTCTGTAAGACGCTAGGCTATTCAGTGCAGTGTCTCAAAAGGCTCTCGGCGATTGGCTCTAACCAAGGAATTCAGTTTGTAGAGAATGTGTGAACACCATCTGCTGTAGGGGGTTGCAGCCAGTATGCAGCTGCCTTTGCTGACTGCAGGCTTCCTGCTCAGGAGGATACTCCAGACACTCTTGCTTTTAACTTTGGAGTTTTCAAACTTTTGTTTGTAGCCCGTGAGCTTACCTTTTTTAGGAACGCTCCTGTGTGCTGGGAGATCTGTTTGTATGCTTGCTTGGAATTTTCTTCAGTGCCTAAGAGCCAGACAGGAGATTATGAGAGGATGCCAACTTGTTGCTGCTGGGTTCTGGTGAGGAGGGAATCCTGTATTCTTTTACGCATCTAACTATGCCCGGTTAAGGAGCAATTAAAGGTAAGGTTGCTTTTCAGACAAGTAGGTTTAAACACAATACAAATTAAATTCCTGTTTTGTGAGCGTGTGAGCATAGGCAGGGCTTGTCCCTGATTTGTAAAACATATGATTGCCGCTGGTCGTGGCTGCTCTAACACAGTTTCTTGAGATTAAGGTAGTTTTTTCTTGATAAAATGTTGGCCTAGCTTCAAATATCTGTCCTCACATTAGAGTCTGTGGAATGTTATGTTTGCCTTCCAGTACTGTACTCTAGCCATTTACTCGTACGTAGAGTGAAATTCCTTTTAGAAATGCCTGTTTGTATGATTAGTTTCTGGTTGTCGGCAGTGGGTAGGAGTAGTTGGCATTAGAAGCTTCCTGATTCACTCAGTGTTGCAGTCCAAGTGCTGCTGTGATTTTGAGTCGAGTTTCTCTCTCACGACGACCCCCCCCCCCCATTCCAACCAACGAGGCCCCAAGTTTGAATCTTGACTTTGGTACATGGTGGAATTTTGACAGCTTCTTAAGTGCGAGTACAAATGAGAGCTCGTACTTCTGCTAGGCACGCACAGAAATAAGTAGCTTTGAAGCATGATGTAGATTTAACAGCTTTTTTTTCTTTCAGGCGCACTGTTGTTAAGGATTAAGCTGTACAATTATCAGGTCTTGAGGAAAATAACATTAAGCGATCTTATTAATCTAACCCAGCTGTAAATGTAAGGTTTGTTTTTAAAATGTTAACTATAGCTGTTTAACGGACAGCTGTTATTAGAAGCCGAGTCATTAAATAAGATTGCAAAATTAAAATTGTAATCTCCCCCCTCCCTGCCCCCCCACACACAAAGTTTGCTTATTTATTTTTTCCTTTAGATTCTCGTGGACAGTGGGAGTTTGGATATTCCTGTCCAGGTCTCTAGTAGTAACTAGACTAACCTGCTAAAGAGTGTGTCTAGGATTGCCATGACCTTAGGTTTTTTTTTCTTTTTTTCTTTGCCCATCCATGGGGAATTATCTTCATGAACCCATGTTCTACCAGTCACACGAACATGCTGTACCCTCAGGCCGTGCATATACACTGAGAAAACTGAGCCTGTGATTGTACTCAGCCTGATGCTTATACCACTGATACTAATGACACTGATCAAAAGTCAGAAAATGCTTTGCGTATAATAGTTTAACTTTTGAGAAGATGCATCCAAATAAAAAATAATCTACTCACTCAGCGAGTTGTTCGGATCTGGAATGCATTGCCTGAAAGGGTAGTGGAAGTGGATTGGATAACAACTTTCAAGAGAGAAGTACATAGATATTTGGGGAGGACAAATTTGCAGGTCTCTGGGGAGAAAGCGGCGGAGTTGGATTAATTTGGACAGCTCTTTCAAAGAGCCGGCACGGACACGATAGGCCGAATGGTCTCCTTCTGTGCTGCATGATTCTATGATTCTACTTTACATGGCCGTATATTCATTTGAGGATGTTTGCAGAAATATGTTTGTATAGACATTTCCATAGTATTAAATATTGTATGGAGAACAGTATTAAAATGAGGATCTGTGCACTCTTAGATTCGTACACCGTGAGTGTGCAGGGAAAGGTAAAAACAACTATGAATTGTGTACATCGGAGTAAGTGCTAAGTATTATATAATCTGATAAACATTCCTACTACGTTCACAGGTACTACGGTACCTGTATATGGTTATGGAATAGTATGAACAAAATCATCAACAGCCGTGACCTTGATCAGATAGTATCAGTCTCATACCGGGGTGGAACCCATCTGCCATCTGGGCATCATTTTGAGCTCTGAAAGGTGATCTGTTCAGTTACAATTTGGAGCTTGTAAGTAGGAGAAATCTTCAAAGTTTTTTCAATAAGTCTAGGAGTGGAGATATTTTAGATTAAAACTCTTTGGCAGAGAAATGGTCTCTCTTGAAGATAACAAAAGGCAAAATACTATAGTTGTTGGAAATCAGAACTAAAACCAGAAGTCGCTGGGAACACTCAGCAGGTCAGGCAGCATCTATGGAGAGACATTCTGATGTCGACCTGAAACGTTAATTCATTTTCCTCTGTCTATAGATGCTACCTGACCTGTTGAGTGTTCCCAGTGACTACTGTTTTTATTTTCCTTTAATATGAGACATTTATCCAACTGGAACAACACAAGAAAATAAAAACAAAGGTGCTATCTTACTTCAAATGAGCATTTTTAAAAGCACCGACAAGCCTAGTTTATCCAGATAAATGAGGATAATGCTGTTGAAACGTGCTGGAATTTTTTTTGTGCGAAAATGTAATTTGTCAAACCCAGAAATGCTTAAAACCAGAGCATCCCAAAGTGATGGAATTTTGAAATTATTCCTGGGTCACTTACCTCGATGCAGTTCAAAGGAGACTAATGAGCAGAATGTTGTGTTATGATTGTAGCAGAGAGACCAATATTTGTGCTGAATGAGCAGGCAGTGGGGCCAGGCCCATTTTGGATATGCAAACCTTGTGGGTGTCAGGCAAGGGCGTGTCTACGTACTTTTTGCCACTCCTAATTCTGCATGCTTTTTTCATGCATGGTTGTGTCTATCTGCGAAGTTACCTGATCTGTGCGTCCACCTTTCTCTCCACCATGCGCCGCTCAGGTAAAACTGTTCACCTTGTTGTAATATGTGCACGTAACTACCGACATCTTGTGATTTTGCTTCTGCTTCTGAGGCCGGATGCAAGGTTCACAGTAAATGCCTGGAAGAGAGCCTGACCATTGCAGTGCCATCTGTAATAGAAAGTAGTTGCAGCGTGACCTTTGGACCTCTTTACTTCTGGATGAGGGCTTGTTTGGGCAGTCAAGGTTCTGAGGATGGCTGCCACCCCACTTAGCTGCTTTTTTGCCTTGCCAATTCCAGTGCTCTTCTCATTTACAACTGGCACTTTTAGCAAACACGTTGATTTATCTCTCTGTGGACGAATGAGAAAAATCCTCTTGGGGTATACAAAAGGGTTCGGGTAACATTCCTCCACTGTCTTCAGCGTTTGGCTAAAAAAAAGTGCACGGTGTTGAATAACAAGTGCCTCAAAGCCAACTATTCACTCATCGTGAGGCAATGTTCCTTTGTCGTAATTAGTTACACGGAGACTATAGTTCTGTAACTTTGCACAGAAAGCGCTGTGACTGTTGCTAGGCTTCTCTCGACTTCTAAATCTCACGTTAATTGGCCTGTCTAAATTCAATGTGTGTCTAGCATCAATTTATAGCCTTGTCGGTGCATTTTTACTTGGGACACTGCAGGCACTTTTGCACTGTTTAGACTGTACCTGTGACTGTTTGGACAGTCCAGCCCAAGAGGGAACAGAAGACAGAAATTACACCAAATTGATTTCATTGCTTCTTATTTTCATACCATCTGGGTGTGCAGTAGTAGAGCCATTCTCTGCAATTCTCCAAGCTGCCTCCCTGAGATGAGCATCTTCCTGTGCAGTCAATCATGGGAGCATTTAACCACATTTTGATGAAACAAATATACGTCCAACAAATGAGCAGAGCCATTCTGGTAATGTGTTGTATTTAAGACCGGCCGGCATTCCTGACACCAAGCACCAGTTTAGAATTGGCGAAATTCACAAGTGCTGTCGCTCTGCTATTTCCAGATTCCCGTACAGATATAAAACAAGCCACATTGGCTGAGATGTTTCAATGTATAGTAATATGATCGTTGTGGGTTCATATTTTAGATTCCGTGTGTTATACGTAATTGTGTACCAGGCAGTTTGGGGCTTGTGATTTAGTTGCTCTATGTAAGCATTCCATAAAGTACTGTTCTGGTTTGGATACTTTTGTTGGTATACTGACAAAAGCTGTGAAACACTGAATCCCAGACACTAATTAATTAGGGGTTATTAAGTCCCTTTGGGTCAATATTGCAAATTTACTAAATAACTAAACATTTTGTGGAGTCCTGTAGCTTAGTGGTTAGAGCGCTCACCTCGCAAGCGAGAGGATCTCGGTTTGATTTCTGGGCAGGGCGAAACATTGGTCAAGTTTCCTTACTCCACGCGCTTCTGTTTATCTAGCTGTAAGTGGGAATCTGGTTCTTAGTCGATTGGCGGATCGCTTTTCCGAGGATAATAATCCCTTCAAAAATAATAATTTGGTCACTCAATCCATGACAGTTTGTGGGACACTGCTGTGTGCAATTGGCTACTGGGTTCCTCCAACAAAATTACAGTCAATTCACTACAGTATATTCCGTGAAGCGCTTTGAGATGTCTAGAAGACATAATATGGCACTCTATAAAATGCAAGGATTATTATTATTTTTATTCTGTTCCCTTTCCTAGCTTTAGTGAGTTTTGCACTATGTTTATAAATGTGATTTTATGTTTCCATTTTGCATTGATGTAATGTTATTTTAAGATTGAATTGCTGCAGTTATTTATGAGTGCACAGGGATATTTTGCCACACTTATCAAACAGGGCAAAATTGCACTTAGCTCGTATCAATGACTTTGCCACATTGAGGGAATGGAGCAAAATAACCTGCATTATTACTGTAAGCTGTTTGAGAACCAGTTTTATTTGAGAATTATAAAATTCTAATGGTTGGTTCACAACACCTTCATTTTACTGTATAAGATTGTCCTGGGATATGATTATTCCCAGTGATGTGCATTGCAACACCATAAACAAGCGATTAATAACATTTCCAAGTATGGTGTGTGGGACGTATTCCCGACGTGAAAAGTGCTATACAAATATAATTTTTGTGGTAGTCGTGGTGCATTATACCTACAAGTCTGTATTCATAACCTTGGAGAACTCTGATTTTTGATCAACTTTCTAGTTTGTATAACTTCATAACGTAAGTTGTCAAGCTTTGGTCATGGACAAATAGCACATTTTTGTCATATGTATCACATTTTGTGGCTCTGAGCTCTAATAATCATCCTGCATCTGATGTCGCTCCTTATCACGTCGTCAACCTCTCAAAGTATTTCACTGGATGTACTGCACAGTGGGAGAATTTTAATTTTGTTAGTAAGGAAAAAAGTGAAGATTACACACAGGTCTGAGGTGATCTATGTCTGATAATCATCTGCATGAGTAATCTATACATAAAGTCTCCAGCTCTCTTCTACACTAGTTTTGAGATGCAATACCAATTTAAGGAACTAAGGGGTTGCAGCATCTAATTTAAAAAGAGCAATCAATTTCTGTATTATTCCTGTGTTATGAGCTGTAGCAACTTCTAATCAGAATTCTCAGCAGGTCACACTAATCTCACTAAAATCAACAAAACCACGTGGGACCATTTCTTTCTCCGTGGATGTGATTATAGAATTACAGTCATGCTTGAGGTTGCTTGGTAAATCGCTGTTAATTATCTCTTTTAGTGGTTTTAAATCAGGATTTCATAATCTCGTTTCATGCAGGTACTGAACGGTTCCTGCTGTTTCGCATGTATCACATATTTTATGATTTTATCAGGAGCTCAATGAGTGAGCGTGTTGGTTAAATAGTCTTGCCTGCTTACAAATCGGCTTACTAAGGAATTCAGCAATTGACATAATTGTGTTGTTGCAACAAACAACAACAACTAATTACATTTGCACAGCGCCTTTCATGTCAGGAGGACGTCCCAAGGCGCTTGATGGTCAGAGATTTGGACCTGAATAGGAGGTTGGCATCAGGAGGGGTGGGGGGAAGGAGGGTAGGGGTAGGAGGGTGGCCGAAGGCGAGGTTGATGAAGAGGGTCTTGAGATGTGCCAAGGAGGGAGCGAGGCGAACGGACTGTGGGATGGAGTCTGAAGACGCTGAAGGTTATTGTTGCTGTTACTGAGTAACAGTAACTATGGGGCTGGAGTTGCCCGTACTGCAATACTGAACAAACCTTACCATGGTGTGTGGCATTTTCAAACAAATTGCTGCTCCACAGAAATATTTGCTGATTGTTCTGCAAATGCTTCATATGGAGATTTGGCGATTGCAGAATGTTTTCAGCTCATGAGGCCACAAGGCTTTCCTTTGATTCCAAAGTGTACTGAAAAGGCAATGCCTTGCTGCCTTGTTAAATATCAGATGTAGTTTTTATTTTTCCTGCCTAATAAACTAATGCTATCCCTGCTCCCCTCACTCTCGGTCCCAGTAGTTAGTTCACTGATGTCTTCCAGAACATTGACAGTTCAGAAGGTGGCTTGTTCCAAGTAGTATATTTCTAGAATGACAAGAGCACATGTTTAGTTTGAAGTTTTCTTACTAATTTTCCTCCCGACGTGAAAGGCACTCTATAAATGAAATTTTGTTGTTGTTAATTTTCCACCGTCCTCTTCCTCCCTTGGAGGCATTCTGTTTCCTAACAGTTTGGTTCCATGGCCAGCTCTCCTCGCTCTCACCCTTTCCCCTTGCCCTATCCCACAAAATAAAGTCAATTCACTTTACAATATATTCTGTGAAGCACTCTGAGAAGTCTTGAAGATAAGGCGCTTTATCAAACGCAAGGATTATTATTATTACGATTAACCCGGCCTCCTCAACCTCACCCTCTCACACCCTCCTCGCCCAAACGGATTCTTTTCATGTGGTGATCTTGACAGTGAACGCCAGGGGGCTTTCAATTTGTTGGGGTGATTACAGTGTCCATCACTGACGTGACTTAGCACACTAGTCCCTCCAGGACAAGGGGGTGGGACCACAGAACTTTTGTTTCACTTAAATGGTGTTATCTGGCAGGTACAGTATTGTGGAATGGCGAATTATTTTCCTTGTGTAACCTCTGAATATTGGGGTCTGTGGTGAATACTTCAACAGCTCAAATGAATCAGTTGAGTCGATGCATAATCTGTCTCTGCATAAATTTTATCTTGCCAAGAACTGGAAGTATGAATTTAAGTGAAATCTGGAGCACCGCAGAATTAGTTTTGCAGTTGAGTAACCATATGCTAAATAATTCTGATGGAAACTGGAGAGGCATTGTAAGATTTGAAGTTTTTTTAAAAACTTTTGCAAACCTATTTATGTACGTGAGTCTTGACGGATTTTCTGTAATCTTCATTGGGATTATAGGAACTGTTCAGCTTTCTTTCACTGGCCTTTTAGAAAGGATCAATTGTACACAAGCATTAAAATGGACTTCCTACTTTGAAAATATGCTATCATCACCCCATTTGTAGTCCAGACTAAACATTTATAATGAGGAAAAAGCTTGTGCAACAGTACACCAGGACGCATTAACATTAGCATCATTATTTGCAGGGTGCCTACTGCAGTGGAATTCTGGCAGCAACAGTTGGCCTCATTGATGACTCTCATCAACTCCAAATGCCTTTTTACAACTCCTTAACTTGGGGACAGGCAAAGTAAATGTTTTGTCTGCGCTGATTTTCCTATCGTTTTGGCGTGGATTCTTTTCCCTTATAGTGCTTTTAGGAAATGAGTAACAAGATATCAAGTTTTTGCACATTTCAAAATGTTCCCAGTTGGATTTAATCGGGGACGTGGTACGTGCACGAAATATTGCATTATTGTGTCATACAGTACTTTGTGTCTGATTTATCAAATTCAGTTTTGGGTAGCAGAAGGCCAGATACCTTCAATGATAGAGTTTGAGCATTGGGATTTACCTGAGAGTATGGTAGGTAATTGCTCTGCCCAGTGTGATCCTGAGCCAAACCGACCAGGTTCACTCCCAGGCCTGACAGGGAGTACTTCCAAGTACTTCCCCTAAATACTGTACATACAGAAAAAAAGCATTCATGTTCTCTAGTCTCATTTTAACACGGTCCCCTGGGAATCAGCTCCTCTCAGCTGCTCCTGTGTGGATAAGAGTACATTTCAGGGGCCAATAGCAAGCACATTTAACATGTACAGCATTTAAGTGTGGAAGTATCACTTTGCATCTGGATATCTGCAACAAAACGTTAAAAGGACTGAATTTTACAAAGAAAAGTTATGTTGGGTTGAGCCTTGAACATAGTACATCCATAAAGGTGTGCAACAGGTTTGAAAATATAGTGTTTAACTATTGTAGCTGCATAAACTCTTTTGTTAAATGTCATGTACAAATGGATATAAACCAGATGTTTCCACTTGCCGTTAGAGGATTGCTGTGTATTTTTCCTCCAAACATATCTTTATTTACTAGCAGCCAGTTGCCAATGGTTACCGACGGTTTTACCATCGAAAGAAGACTTGCACAATGATAGAGGCCAGAGGTGCACAGAATAAAAGCAGAAAATACTGGAAACGCACAATGGGTCAATCCTCATCCAAAATAGCAAAACAAGTTGATGTTTAAGGCTAAGCCCTTTCAGATGCTTATTGACCTGCAGTGCAGTTTGCCAGTTTTTAGTTCAGAGCTGGAGCTTTTCTGTCTCCTTGAGCCACAAAAGGGGATAACGTGACTCAATACAGTCTGAAGAATGTAGCTTCACGTGTCAAAAAGTTCAGGCAAGTTGTGGGTGGCCTTGTGTGTTTATAGCTGCAGTCTGACTGGAAGGACCCAGTAGCCAGAGTATATGATTGTGTTTGTCTTGAGCAAGAAAACGTGATTGAAGAGCTGATCTATCAAACAAAAGCCAACAAGGCAGCTTGTTTACTGAGCAGGGACGTTTCTCACTGTTTGTTTGAAACCTGAGTCTCATGCATTCAAAGCAACCTGCTGCACTTGTCTTCCAGCAAGGCACAATGGTCCTGGACTACGTGAAGTGGCCAGGCTTGTTGAGCGCACCATACACAACCATCCAATTTTCCATTCCAGCACTAATTCGTATCTACGCAAAGGTAGCATATAGCTTGACTTGCCTGACATTGTTGGGTTTAATGGATGAAAGATGTTTCAAGCAGGAACTTCATGATTATCGACCATAACGTCATTTAGTACAGCAGCGGTGCACTTAAATGCAATGAGTGCTGTGCTGCTACTTCAGCTTGGCTCAGTTAGTGACTCTTGTCTCATTCAGAAGGCTGTGGGCTCAAACCATGGAACTTTCAACCTGCAGTCTTGTCTGACATTCGAATGTAGTGCTGGGGATGAGCTGCGTTGTTTGAGATGCCATCTTTCGGATGAGACATTAAATCAAGGGCAAAATACTGAAGATGCTGGAAATCTGAAACAAAAACGGTTGCTGGGAACACTCAGCAGGTCAGCCAGCATCTATGGAGAGAGGAAAGTGAATTAACATCTCGGGTCGCTGACCTTTCTTAGTTTATTTCATTAAACCAATGTTCGGTCTGGCTGTTCAGGTGGACATTAAAGATCCTCTGGTATTGTTCGAAAAGAGAAGAGAGTTTCTCGGTTGCCGTGGCCAGTAATCCCCCAGGTAAAATTGTAATATTATTATATTATAAAATTAGTCTTCCACTTCACGTCTGTTTGTGGGACATCGCTGTATGCAAATTGCCTGACTTGTTCGCTAACAAAATACATAGCTACTACACTTCACAGTAAATCCGGTGGAGGGTT
The DNA here is from genome assembly GCF_018977255.1 of Callorhinchus milii. NCBI lineage: Eukaryota > Metazoa > Chordata > Chondrichthyes > Chimaeriformes > Callorhinchidae > Callorhinchus > Callorhinchus milii. The sequence continues at coordinate 22,031,923 of NW_024704749.1, forward strand.
TTGTGACCACTTCTTGTTGTGACTAGCTAGTATTTATCCAGCGCCACTATTTCTGGTGGTGGGAGAGAAGCGGAAAAATGAGTGGATCTCTGATAAAAGCTTTCAGAATTCTTTTATAATCGATTGAGTTTGCCTCTGAGCTGGATGGCGGTCTCTGGGCTGTCTGCACATTAACTGGTTCAGTTGCTGTTGAGTGTAAATAGATTTGCTCATTGATGGCTGATCTGCACTGGTTTGCTCTGCATTTCTTGAGAATCTTTTCACTGTCACTGATATGGGTGCAAGATCTGAGATCAAATTTATTCTTCTACATTTCTTCTTTTGCATAATTTATTCAGGCGCTAGGACTGGGACTTGAACTACTTTCCTACCAGACATCCCCTCAGTCTCCATTTCCGAAGCTCCAACTGTACATCAACATGTCTCATCTGATTTTTACATTTCTTGGGTCTGTGTATTGGGCTGGTGGTGGTGGATTTTGTAATTTGCTCCAAAATGTAAATAGATTTTGAGATGCTGTTAAGACATACTCATTGCTTCAGTACTTTCGGGCAGGTCCGGAAAGGCACTTCACTGCGGCTGGCACAAGAGGTAAGGTCTGCAATGTTATTGAGTTCCCTTTTAACACTCTTAGTGAGCTAGGGAGCTGGAAATGCAATCTGGCTATGACAAATTATTAAGCTGTGGTATTTTATACTCTTTGCATTTGACCCGAATTTTGAAATGTGACAAATGCGGATTGAATTGAAGTGTCTTTATTCTACAAGGCTGTTTTATACCAGACACATCAACAGAATATTTGTGCTTTAGGTTTTCAAATGAAGCATTTCTTGAACAGATGAGCATCGCAAATCACTTATTTGTACAAATTATTTTTGTGTCTTTCACTTGTGGAATAAATTTCCTGCTCAGCGTCCCTCTGCGCAAAATAATCCGACAAAAGCATACTTAAATGTTCTGCTGGGGAAGGAGCACCAGTCTCTCACCGGGATTAAGCTCCAGGTTATCCCCTGGCTGTTTATTGGCCTGTGTTTAGGTCCCAAGTTAACCCTGACCGGGGCTGGGTCATTGTGCCACCTGCCTCATGTGGCTAGCATGGCATGTTTAAACATCCAGGTGGTATGAAGATCCTGCCTGGCTGTCTGGAACCACCTACCAGAACCACATGCCAGTGGCTGTCAGTAAATTTATTCTTTTATTCTCTCCAAATTGTAAACCGCGAGAGTGGAAATGCTTGGGTTGCTTTCAGGGTTTTAGCCTTCCCTTTCAGTCAACCAAGGAAGATTGTAGTTGAAACAAAAGAATTGAACACAACCTTAAAAGTACTCTTGTGTTCTCAGAGGTTATTGTGTAATGGTTATTAAGGGAGGTCAATGGAAAAGAAAGGGGGCTATCAGTTTAACAGCTATATGCTATTTGGATGCTTAATTTAGGTGAACTGGCAATAACCCAATAGAGCAGTTTATCTTCTTACATTCTCAGCTCTTTATTCATTCTGGGCACTTCTTGCTGAGGTAACAAAGCAATGTACTTAACGGAACTGATATATTACAAATTAGATTCCACTTCTTGCTTTCTTTCCACTGACTTATTCTCTCCCAGCCACCTCACTCTCTCCTTGATTTAGATGATCGTGCATCTACTACCCTACTGCACAAAGTCAAGAAGATCACAAGAAACAACACACCTTCCTCAAGCTCCCCTCCCCCCCCACTCATTCAAACTGAGATGCTAAAAGAAGAATAATGTCTTGTATCTTGTTCCTTTCACCCATGAACTTTTGAAGTACCCGGGGTCCACCATTTTGGCTGGAGCACGAGGATGCATCTAGCCCGTTGAAAGGAGCATTAGGCACATGTTGGTTCTTGGACTGTTCACTCTCTCATTCAGCTGCTGCTTGCTAGTAGGATGAGAGGAATTAAGATAGTTGTGACAAAGTTTGAGGAAGCATTCAACGCTTGGGATATCTGTTCCACTTATGCACTGCAGTGAGCAAATGGGAATTTTTCTCTCATAGTGCATTTCAGATGTTTATACCTACATCTGTGTCTTTCATTGTTTTTAAAGCCCCCACCACCTCACAGTTTCAAGACCCGTTGGGTTCTGTCGGGTTCAGTGTATATCATTTTCCTCATCTCAGTAAAGCCCTAAATAAGTTTTTGTATTGCTTGAGGAGAAACCATTACCATTGCTTAATGTTTACTAATGTAAAGTAAAATTCATTTACCCTTTCTTGCTAAGTGGACTTGTAGCCTCGAGACAAAATCTTTCCACAATAATCAGAACCTTGTAACATAACCTTTAAAATACTGCCAATGTTGCTGAAGCGCAACTGGGCATTGCATAACTTCTGAATAATTAATTTCCTGAGCTCTGTAGAGCTGCCAAGGTTTTTTTTAAGGTTAAAGTACTTTGTTGATCTGATAATAAGGAAGCAGAACATGACTTGCATTTATGTTCTGGTATTTTGAATGAATCTGGTAACCAACAGCTATATGAAGTTAAATAATTTACCCTCATTAAGCTATGCAGGCAATTACAGTGCACTAGAAACAAGACATTAAGCCCACAGTTATGAAATCAAGGGTGCAGTGTTTGCTGTAAGGTATATTGATGCCGGAAATTTTTTCAGTCACAGTGGAGGTGGTTGAGGGAAGAAATGTGAAAAACATTTGGACCATTGAGTCCAAACGTGGAAACCTTGACATGAACTCTCCTTCATTGATTTAATCTGAGGGATGGAAATAACTGCACGTTAGCATATTATCTCGTACTGGAAAATGGGCATCAGGTGAGAATGGGTTGTCCCATAGTCAAAATAGTCTGTGATGCCTCTGTACAATTTCACTTTAAATTGCACCTTAACACTCCACCAATTAAATATTAATTGGACAGGGTGCAGGTGGAGATGTGCTCTGGGTCTGTTGCCTCCTTAGTGGGAGGGAATTCTTCTCTTGGGTGTGTGCCCTCTTCTTCAACTTGGTCTTATTGGGCTAAATAAATAAATAATAATTTGGTCACTCAATCCATGACTGTTTGTGAGACACAGCTGTGTGCAATTGGCTGCCGCGTTCGCCCACAAATATGCAGTCAATTCACTTTACAGTGTGTTCTGTGAAGCGCTTTGGGACGTCCTCCCGACGTGAAAAGCGCTATATCAAATGCAAGGATTATTATTATTATTTGCTTTTGCTCCCTCTGCCCTTGTTCTCCAGAAGAGATGGTCATAACCTGGTAGCAAGAGTACTCCAAAATAAAATGTTCTGCAAACGTAATGGAGCAGGGTTGGATACCGTATGATGGCTTAGACATTTTGTGGTCTGGAGGAAAACAATGTTGTACTTTACAGCATCATTGGAATGGGTCTCTGTGACCTTGTCTGCTTCAAAGTCGCTCAGCTTTTTATGGTTGTGCTGCTTGAGAGTTTACTGTGTGTGCAAACAGTCTCTGCAGAGGTTTTCCTTGGAGCTCCTTGTTCTGTTTAAACAACTGATGGATTCTTTGAATTACAATAAGTATAGAAGCAACAATGTTTTACCAAATGAAGTGAATGTTGTTATGGAGGCAAATGCACAGCTAATTTGCATTAGAAATATCCCACAAATAACAACAGGATGGATGAGCAACCTATTAATGATATTGGATGAGGAGAGAATTGAGCATTGAGGCACTCACAGAAGTGGATAGTGTCAGGCTAAGCCTGACACTCGCCAGGTTAGTGGCGGAAGTCGCTGGTTCTTGACCTGCTGTGCATATTGTGCTTTAGACCCTATTACGTTTCGCCCACAAAATATGCAGTCAATTCACTTCACAATATATTCTGTGAAGAGCTTTGAGAAGTCTCAAAGACGTGATAAGGCGCTATATCAAATGCAAGGATTATTATTACTGCATTCAGATCTGTAAATAGCTGCTGACTCAGCACTGGTGCTATATGAAGTTATATATGGAGGCTTTCATCCTTCTCTTAAAAAGGAATCTTTTCAGTAACTTGTTTCCAAGGTCAATGTAATATGTGGTTAGTACCCTGTGACTTCACAAATTGAAGTCTCTACCTAGGGCAACAAGACCGCAAGTCTCGATCCTAATCTGGATTTCCTGTACAGTACATCTTTTCCTCAGATTTCAGTGAGATTGAACTCTCTCTCCCCCAAAAAACCTTACAGTCCATTTAAGTTTCCGTTTCTCAATTAATTGCACAATCTGTCACTCAACCCAGCCCCAAGCACCCATGAATTGTTTCTAAAACGTATTTCCCATGTTAGACTTCCATTGTATTCTGTTTCAGTAACTTGTTAATTGATGCTGTACATGTTCTTAGCAGGGTCTTGAAGTGGAGCCACGGATGAACCATCTCCTGAAGTGGGTTCAGTTGACATTGGCACCAATTTGACATTGTGGAGTCCTGTAGCTCAGTGGTTAGAGCACTCGCTTTGCAAGCGAGACACCTGGGTTCAATTCCAGGCAGGGGGCGAAACCTTGGGCAAGTTTCCTTACTCCACACAGAGCCTAATAATAATCCCTCCAAAAACAAAACAATAATAAATTGGTCATTTTCAATCCACGACTGTTCGTAGGACACTGCTGTGTGCAATTTGCTGCCGCGTTTCGCCCATAAATATACAGTCAATTCACTTTAGAGTCTATTCTGTGAAGCGCTTTGAGACGTCTCGAAGACGTGATAAGGCGCTATATCAAATGCAAGATTTTTTTATTATAAAGACATTGTCTCCCTCACTGTTGTGGATCCTCAAAAATGTAATGATGTGCTTGTGCATGTTCACTCTCTCCTAAATATCAGTGTTAGAGTTGCCCCTCTGGAATCGTGTCAAGATCAGCTCAAATCCACCAATACTGTCTCAAAATCCTTCATGTTGGCAGGAACTGACAAGTTACTAAGTGCTGGTTTTGTTATGGTTGCGTATCCTGCTGGCAGCTGTGTTAGTGTAGGCCTGTACAAAACTAGTGCTATTACCCTGTTCGGCCCAGCCCCACCACAACTCATATAGCATTTTTCAGATAATTCTGAGAAGACTAAACTCCGAACACACAACCTCTCCTTTGAGCATAGTATACAGATACTAATCTGATGGTGTGTTAGCTGGATATTGGCTTCATGCAGTTGTTGGTACTACTCATCCACTCTTTGTGTATACATTGTAAGTGTCCTTGCATTTTAGTATTTATATTATCTCAAAACCAAGTTGTCTGTGTGGTATGATTTCTGTTCTTCCATTAGTTCCCCCGATTTTAAAAGTAAAATGAACTGCACTCCCATTGAGTCAGGAATCCTGGAAAATTATTGTTTCTACCCATTGCTTTTTTTTAAAACAAAATTTAAATAATAATAATAAGCCTTGCATTTGATATGGCGCCTTATCATGTCTTCAAGACGTCTCAAAGCGCTTCACAGAATATATTGTGAAATGAATTGACTGTGTATTTTATGGGCGAAAAAATGCATCGAATGAATATGCAGTGGTTTGGGGCTGACCCTGTTCTTACAGGCAGGAGGCAATGCAGGTGGTCCACACTTCATTCAATGGTAATTTAATCAATTACTTCACTCGGTTCCAAGCACACGTGGAAAATTACAGAAGTATTGCATTTGCACATTGAAATTAGAAAAGGAGCAACTAAAAATCTGATACTTCAGAACAATAACTACATGTTCAGATCCATCCCCACTGAGCTAGTGTGAACTTGTTGTTCTGGCTAGTGTACCAATCAATTATTTTAGTAATTGACTATCTTAAGATAATCAGACGATTAATTGAACATTTGGGTCTAGTAAGCTGACAATATGCAGTACAATGTCCTGGTTAATGTGCACCCTGTGGTTTTGCATCTTGATTTTGTTGCTCTCATGCCGAATGAATTGCAGCTCTTTCCTATCACATTATTCTGTTATAATAACATGCATCAGGTAATAAGTCAAATACATTATTCCCTGCTGTTCACACCATTCATAAAAGACTTGGAGGCGAGCACTTCTTATGTGAGGGTGAAAATTGTAACCTGTGGCTTGGCCTTTTAATCACCAAACAAGCACCTGGGAGTTGAGAATTATGTGTTTCTGGAAAAGTTCTGTGACCATTATAAGTGGCCAGATGAAAATAAAACCGAATGTCTTCTATTCATGTACAGTGACATAATGTGAGCCTATGGAAAAGCAAACCGACATTACGCTTGTCTGAAGCCGAGCATAATACTGCAGTAGTTTGTGTTCTGAAGCATGGTGCTCTATAATGCCGAGAGCTAAATACAGCAAGCTGATGGTCACCCTTATAATCTTTGTGGAACTTGCTCTAATTTATAGTTGCATTTAAAAGGCTACAGTTGTTGTTGTAAAGCGTTTTATTTTTTTTACAACTAAATGTATGACTATGTTTTAGTTTGTTAATATTCTATTTCAGGATTATATTAAGATTATAAAGAGAGTCAACCACACTGAAGTAATAGCGCTGATGTCTGTTCAGTGGTTTACCAAATGCTGATGACAGATGGTGGACTGCTGTTATGTATGTAAATTTTCAAACATTCAGAATGCATATGTGCACAAGCCTTTGGTAATTACAACTGCTAACAGACCGATTAGTAGCTGTTTGTGAGCGAATGAGTGGTGAAGTGTTTCTCTAGGGGAAGGTGGAGAGGGGAGCAGAAACATCAGAACGTGTGCTAACCCACGCCTTGTGTGTGTGCAAAACCCTAGCCGCGTGCACACTGGTGTGGCTGGGAATGCCACCGAGCTTGCTAGTTTGGTTGAACATAACACACTACAGGGGAAGCCATGTGTAAGTTGCTATTTTGAATGCCTTTGGGGTTTTCACTAGTTAGGATTTGTTTGTTGCTCAGGATCCACCCAATTACGTAGATGTGTACATTCAAAGCTGGGATGTGTTGAACAGTCCGAATCGTCTAACTTACCGGGACGGAGTAAGCATTTTCTAGAATTTAAAGCCAGAACAGTCGTACCAAAAAAAAATTGCTCACTCAATCCACTGTTTGCTGTGCACATTTAGCTGCCAGGTTTTGCCCACAAAATACACAGTCAATCCACTTTACAATAAATTCTGTGAAGAGCTTTGAGACATCTCAACGACGTGATAAGGCACTATATCAAATGCAAGGATTATTAATGTTATTACAGGCTATGACTAGTTGGAATTTCGGGACCTGTGAATACAAAATCCGAGCTGCAATTTGTGACTTTGTAGTGACAAGACCTGCACCTTCACCGATTGATGCCATGGTCTATTATCTCAGTGGTGAGAAGTACATGTTCTGTCAGCATGATAAGTGAAGCAGCATTAACCTTGATTACACGGGAGACTTCTGCGATAAACTTCCGTGATATATAAGAAAGTGTGCAGGGCACAAAATCTCACCCCAGCCATCGTGGAATCAATGCTGTGTTTTTTTACAAAATCTACAGGGTGTCCACAAAGTCCTGTTACCCCCATGGATTTTTTTTTCTCTACAGTGCACTATCCAATGACTGAAACATGTGGAAGAATGATGATAATTGTATTTAGAAGTACTTAATTGTATTCAGTACAAGTGCTTAACTGTATTCGGACGTCCAGCAGATCGGTTGTATTTCATTGTGGATAATGATCCGTCGCCTTGTTCAATGCAATACCTTCCGTAACATGGGCATCTCTGACATCTTATTTCAGCTTACCTGTAGTCTTGTATCACTGTCTTGTAACAGGGGGGTAAGAGGACTCTGTGGACACTCTGTAGAATGCTGCAGGTTGAAGGCTTTGACATTGCAGTGTGCCTAAAGTTTAGAGCGTTAGCAGTGGTTGCTGGCAGTCATAGAATCTTACAGCAAAGAAGCAGGCATTTATCCCATCAAGTTTATAATTCCACTCATACTTGCTCCCCACATCTTTTCATATAATAATACCTCAAGAAAAAAAAACAATAATAAAATTGGTCATTTCAATCCAAGACCGTTTGTGGGACGCTGCTGTGTGCAATTGACTGCTGCATTTCGCCCACAAATATACAGTCAATTCACTTTACAGTCTATTCTGTGAAGCCCTTTGAGACGTCGAGAAGACGTGAAAAGTGCCTCATCAAATCAAGGATTATTATTATTTCTCCACTTCAAGGATCTATCCAATTCCCTTTTAAAATAATTTATTGACTGCCTCAATAATGGTTTGTGACGCTACCTTGCCTGCTCCTTCAATGGGCCAGCCATTGATACTCATTAAGATGATTAATGTGAGTACTGAAGCTGAATACGTCTCCTAAATAGGTCGCTGAAGAGCAATTTCTTCGACCACAGGGAAAAGGAAATCAAATGGCATTCTGGGGGTGGGGGATTGGTGCTGTTGCAAAAGTAAGCAGCCTGATAAACAAACCAAGGTCCTCTCTGCTGCTGACTCTGAAGCAAGGAAGCTTTTCTGTACAATTGGTGGTATGCATAATCTGTTGAGAATAAAGCTTATGATGGTCCCTTTATTACAATGTAAACTACTCTGGTATATTCTGGGCAAACCCTTTATAATTCCCTGAGTTGTGGCAACCCTTCGTCCAGCAGTGACCGCTTCTTTCCATTCTGATTGTGAAAGTGCGTACAGTGAGGACTTAAGAAATTGTAATCCTGTAGCTCAGTCGTTAGAGCACTCATTTCGCAAGCGAGAGGACCTTGGTTCGATTCTCGTTGCTGGGTGAAAGCTTAGGCAAGTTTCCTTACTCCACGCCTCTGTTTACCTCGTAGTAAGTAGGAACCTGGTTATTAGTCGATTGCAGGTTGTTTCCCCCCACTCCCCCCAAAAAAATTAGTTACTCAATTCATGACTGCTTGTGGGACACAGCTGTGCGCATTTGGCTGCTGCGTTTCACCCATAAAATATACAGTCAATTCACTTTAAAATATACAGTGGCAAAATATTGCAGTTGATGAACATCTGAAATAAAAACAGAAGTCGCTGGGAACACTCAGCAGGTCAGACAGCATCTATGGAGTGAGGAAAGTGAATTAACTAACCAGTTCTGATGAAAGGTCATCGACCTGAAATGCTAACTCACTTTTCTTCTCCTCATCGATGCTACTTGAGTGTTCCCAGCAACTTACAGTATATTCTGTGAAGCGCTTCGAGATGTCTCGAAGACATGATAAGGCACTATATCAAATACAAGGATTATTATTATTCTGCATTTGGATTTTAAATTTCTGCGGTTATTAAAGGACTAGGTCATTTTGGAAGGTTAGAAAGAAAGGTTTCGGATAAGCAAAGATACTTTGATTGTGATAGTATGTGATGCAGCCTGCCTGTTTATTATGCACTTTTTTCCTGCATAGAACCATTAGGGCTGTAAAGAGCAAAATTTAATTAAGGAAACTTTTGATTAAAGATCTCAATTTATTGCCGTTGCCTTCATAGTATTCAACGCAACGGATGCAAGATTCAAGATTTTGTGCAAATAAATGCAGGCAGAATGCCAGAATTTGTTAAACAAGATCACCCCATTTTCATTCTCCCTGAATACCATGTCCTGGTCGGTGCCTTGTGAGGCTTCAGTGTAAGTACGCCGAGACAAAGGCTGGGTGCAGGAGGGAGCATGGGAAATTTTAGCGTTGAAAAACATAATTAATTTGAAGCAATAAAAACACAAGAAGGATTGGAACTGAAATTGCAAATAAATAATGTCAGTGTGAAAGGTCAGTGCTGTGCTTCATCTCTGTTTGAAGTGTTTGAGCTGTAGATTTTAATCAGCATTCTCCCAGTAAAATACTCTTCAGACCAATCGGATGCCTCTTCATTGCACAGTTACTGGCAATTTTCACAAAAGAGGCTTTGTTTGTTTTTTTTGGGGGGGGGAAGGGAGGGGGGGTGCAAAGCGTTGCTTGTTTTTCTGCCCTTCAGAGTGATTCTCAATTTGCACTTTTTCTTGTATTTAGTGTTAATCTTTCTGTGCGCCCATCTCTGGGAAACTGCATTGCTTCACCACTGTGTAACTACTTACACCAATCTCATTTCTCTGCTCTTCTCCATAATACTACCTTCTGCCCCGAGTGGTTAATACAGAACCCATTGTGCACACGTGTACAAGCACATGCTTTTCAAGTTCAACTCTTGCTGTCTGCGTCTTAGCTGTGTGGGCCGTCTGTACTTGGGGACAGCTGGAGTGAACCCCTCCAGTGAGAGGCACCGTTTATGGCCGACATCCCAGTTCTGCGCGGTTTTAATCAGTACCTGTGGGGGTATCAGCACTACCTTATTTACATCACTGTACGAGCACTCCAGCAGGTACTCGTTCGTTTTTAAATGAAGTGATCCTAATCTGTGCCTATCAAGGTAACGTTGGCCTGAGTGAAAATCAATCGCCTTGCCAGTGATAGCTGAGTGCCATTGTGCCCCAACAGGGTTATAAGAGTGAGTGATGAAACAACATCACTGGGACAGGTAGGAGATAATTTGCAAGTGCAGGACATTCAATCCTCTTAATGATTCACATGGCTCATGCAAATTCTGCTTGCTCCATCAGAATCTCTGATAATGGCGAGTGTCAGAGCAGTTTATAATAGTAATTTGATGCCTAGATTCTGGGATGTGTGCTTTTCTCTGAAGTCTGCTGTAATGAGTTAGCTAATCATAGAATTATACAGCACAGAAGGAGGCCATTCGGCCTATCATGTCTGTGCCGGCTCTTTGAAAAAAGCCATCCAAATCAACCCCACTCCCCCGCGCTCTCCCCATAGCCCTGCAAACTTGTCCTCCGCAAATAATTATCTACTTCTCTCTAAAAAGTTGTTATCAAATCGGCTTCCGCCGCCCTTTCAGGCAGCTCTTATACAATTCTACTAAAATGTGCAGCAATGCTAGATGCAGTCCATTTTTTATTTCACTTTTTTTCCCCAGACTTTCACTAAGAAAAATAGCAATGTCCGTGGACACTGTAGTAGAAACTTCTTGTTACAATGAAAATTTATAACATTTTAGGTCATTTGCTGATCGCACAGTGAGGCAGTGCTCCTTGGTGAGTGTGAATGCAAACAGCTCTTAAAAGAGGAATGGAATCCTTTGCATTTGATTAAGAGCTGATAATGTCAAAATGTCTCAAAGCGCTTTGTAGGTAATTAAGAATGAAGTAAAAACAAGTGAAATTTTGGCCTGAAAGTATCAAAATTCAGCCACATATTCTATATTTCCTACTTAGCTATTACATTCCTAAAGCATAAAGGTTATCCAAGACTTGTAGGTATTTTGATATTTCTAATAGGTCTGCCAGCATATTGTGAAAATACTCCAGTTTTAAGCTATTCCAATAATTGTTATTCAGTATTCTCTCTTAAAAGGCTATTTTGAGTGTCAGCTGTCTGCTGTGCATTGCAAAAATGCAATATGTCTGAGCAGTTCATATTCATGCCTGGCAGGTACGTGAAATCTGAAAATAAGTACTGTTCGGATTCATAAACTGTAGGTAGGTGCCTTTGCAGAGATACTGTTGAATAATAGTCAACAATTGCCAGCATCAACTCTGATTAGAACCATATTTTATTTTTGCCCTTACCTTCGAATGATGTCTCTAATCTGTGTGAGTGCTTCATCTTGAAAACAACTAGCTTTATATTCAAGATGAGTTCAAGTTAAATTCTATTTGAATTTATTATACAAGGATACGAGGTCCTTTCCTTGTATTAGTCATTCTTTCTCAGACTGCAGATTTCATGAATTAAGCTCAAACATTGTTAAACTCAGGATAAAAATAGCTTGAACAGTCACATTACTGTATATAGGAAACTCAAAGCATAAACTTCCTGATAGCTTGCAGTAAAGGTACAAAGAGGCCAAGTGGTGGAACTCATATCATAGAATCATTCAGCCCATCGTGTCTTCCGGCTCTTTGAAAAGAGCTATCCGGTTCAATCCCTCTCCCCCGCGCTCTCCCCATAACCCTGCAAACTTGTCTCCCCAAATAATTATCTACTTCTCTCTTAAAAGTTGTTATCGAACTGGCTTCCACCAGCTGTTCAGGCAATGCATTCCATATCCGAACAACTCGCTGTGTGAAAACATTTCTTCTCATCTCCCCTCTGTTTCTTTTAACAACTATTTTAAATCAGTGTCCTCGGGTTACCGACCCACCCACCAGTGGAAATAGTTTCTCCTTGTTCACCCTATCGAATCCCCTCATAAGTTTGAAAACTTCTATTAGGTCTCCTCTTAACCTCTTTTGCACCCTCTCCAATGCCTTGACATCCTTCCTAAAATGTGGTGCCCAGAAATGAACAAAGTACTCCAACTGAGGCTTAACCAGTGTTTTATATGGATAGTTTCCTGATGATTATTAAGCAAGAACAAGACCAGAGGTTTAACAATGGTAGGAAAATAACCATGACTAATCCATAAAATTTTGACTTTGTGGCTGGATTGTTTGGACAGCAATTGCAGTGGAGACTTGACCTGTGTGGTTAGTTTCAGGTAAATCAGGTTTTAGCTGTTGGTGGCCTGAGATGGATCGGAAATAACTTAATACTAATTGCACTTAATATAGATTATAATATTGAGATCACAAAGGATTTTACAAGTAATTACTGTCAAAGTTTGAGACTCGGCGATGTGATAAGGCGCAATATCAAAGGCAAGGATTATTATTATTAAATGTAGGACTATTTTGTATGTTATTTATGGAATAAGGTTTAATATAATACAGTAATACAGGGTGTGTATTATGAGATTACCTGTTTATAACCATAATAATAATCCTTGTACCTGATGTAGTTATGGTGCCTTATAACATTGTTGAGATGTCTCAAAACGCTTCACGGTGAATGAATTGGATGTTAGAATTAGGTATCTAGTTTCTGACATGGTGAATTAGCCCCTACATCACCCTGGATTCCAAATCCAGTGTGTTAAAGTGGATCATACATTCCCAAACCTCAGTGAATGGAGCACTTTGGTGGCCTTACACCTAGAGTTCATAGCAGCAAAACTGTTCTGTGGTGGCTATTCAGGATGTGGAGCTTCCGAGCTAGAGTTTTATTTTTTTGCTTTCCCATCCACTCACTGCTCAGCCCGTGTGCTGAATTTGGATTGATATGACCCCCTCACCCCAGCACAAAACTCCAGCGTTGCCTCACAATCCTGTGCTTCACACGTTGAGTACGATAGCACAAACCATTGTCTTACTGTGCAGGAAGGTTCAAACATCACTGCAAATGCGTAACATTGTCCTCAATGTTTTTCAGGTGGCTAAAAATCACCTGCGATGTTCTGTTGAGCGTGTCATTCTTTGAAATGCAATATATCCTGAATGCTGTCATATGATACAAAGCAGTGGTGAGCTCTGGAGAGCCTAGATTTATTTTACAAGGTTATTTGAATATTAGGGCACATCGTGTCAGAACTGATCATTTTTAAACTTATAAGATCTGTCCGGCATTTTCTCTGCAAGATCCTAAGATTTTGTACAGATTCAGAATAACTATGGAGCTCTTGTAGGTTCGTAACATCATGGGATTCAGATGATATTGTAAATTGCATCAGAAAAGCTTGAATAGTTTATGAAGCCACCTGTAGAAAGCCTCAATTTATGTTGCGGCGTACAATTCAAGCTGTGTTGTTACAATAGTTCAGCATCTCCCATAGCGATGTGTACGTTTATGTCCTTAGAAACTGCCATAGTTTTGGTTACAACAGCACGACCACTTGGACCCAGCCTGTGCAATATGCAATGCAATGTAAATTGCTCCACTGTAGAATTTATTCTCTCTGGAAAGGCATTCAAATGAGGTATTTGCATTAATGTAAGACTTAGAATGAAAAGTTCTATCAAAGGAGAATGCCATTCAGCCCATCAAACTATTCCCAAAATGCTGGAACACTTTTCCTCTATCTCTCCGCCTTGCCCCGTCCTTCCCCACCTTCAGGTCCTGCCTGAAGACCTTCCTATTCGATCGTGCCTATGCTGCCCCCCTCCCCCACGGCTCAGTCTCATGCTCCTCCACTGTCAAGCACTCTGGGCCGCTACCCTGCGTGAGGGACGCTATTTAAATGCAGGTTATTGTTGCTGGTAATATAATAATAATCCTTGAATTTGATATGGTGCTTTTTCATGTCTTCTCGACGTCTCAAAACCCTTCACACAATAGACTGTAAAGTGGATTGACTGTATATTTGTGGGCGAAACGCGGCAGCCAATTGCGCACAGCAGCGTCCCACAAACAGTTGTGGATTGAAAATGACCAATTTATTATTGTTTTGTTTTAGAGGGATGTGTGGCGTAAGGAAACTTGCCCAAGGTTTCGCCCTGACCTGCCTGGAGTTGAACCCAGGTGTCTTGCTTGCAAAGCGAGTGCTCTAACCACTGAGCAACAGGACTCCAAGTACTAGCTTCCCCACCAGAGCTATATTTTACTCTTAATTCCAATTCCCTGCTTAAATTTCTGTTTTATACATTGCCGATGAATCTTTTCAGTTGGACACAGTTCAGAGATTATTGTTTTGAAATAATGATATTGATCTGAAGTTAGCAATCAGATTGTGGCTGACTAGTTATCCGTACCACCGCAACATGAAAACAACAATACAATTCTGTGTCAATACAAGGAAATCAGGGTATTGTGTCCAATGAAGCTGTAGTGCTTTTTAAACTGTAAGGCATTGTGTAGCCAGTAGTACAAATCTCCCAAGTCGATGCAGTGAAATATGAGTCAGCATTAAATGCGGACTTGCACTTACGCAGTCACGGTTCCCCATCGATATCTGTTAACGAAGTGAGCAAGATATTGGCATTGTGCATTCATTATTAATTTAGCCATAACCTTGCTTTTCAAAAGAGCCTTTCAGTCAGTTGCTCAATGCTAAATTCTCCAGGGAAATAATCACTATTGTTGGACAAACAGCTTGTGCTTAAATTATATGTTACGCCTCCTGTGCTGACCATTTGCAAGGTTCATAACTCTTCCTTACAAAATTCTACGTGCCAGAGAAAGCAAAGCGGATTCATGTTTACAAAGAGTGGCATTTGTTTTCCTGCAGCAGTTGCAGCCTACAGTAGTTACTGTGGGATCACGGCTAATTACAGGCATGTTTGCTTCGTGTCCTTCCTTACCTTGGAATGACATTTTTGATCTGTGGTTGTTGGTTTGCGCATCCATCAATAATAATTGTTTGCCCTCATCTTGGACTCTGTATCTGCTTTGATATTCTCTCCTCTGCATGATCATTTTTACAGGTGAGTGGATAAAATGCACTCACGCATATCTGTCGGTGTTTGTGCTTCATTGTAAAATATCAACTTTCTTTCTAGTTTCTTCTGTACTTGTGTTTCTCTTTTGAATGGAAATTTGTGATACCATAATACTCATTATTAACTTTATTTATGTCACTTTAGAATATGCCTTTGACATTGTGTTAGAGTACGCCCCTCTTTCAAGTCCCGCCTGAAAACTTTCCTGTTCGACCGTGCTTACGGCCACCTCCCCCTGACTCGGAGTCAGGCTCCGCCACTGTTAAGCGCTCTGAGGCGCCACCCTGCGTGGAGGACGCTGTATAAGTGCACGTTGTTGTTGCTGTACATGTAGACTAAACAACGAACAAGGAATACTTCAGGACAGAAATGTGTGCCAGTTGCTTTCATGATATCCAACAAAATTAGCCCTGTATAAACATGTCTAACGTGTCCCTGGGAAAGAGAGGGGAGAGAGCATTAATATTTTAAAGTCGGTGAGTTCTTTTTACAACTTTGCCGCCCAAATGTTGTGTGAGAATGGCGGTTCTCAGACGCAGGTTTTTTTATGATTTCTTTTTAAAAGCCACTTGCTGGATATGCGAAGTAATGCATTGTAGCTGCTCTTAAAATACAGTTCAGGATTGTTCTCAGTGCTTTCCAGCCCATCATTATGCCAACTGCCAATTATTGTTTAAGTGGATTTTTCTTTAACCAAACCAATAAACTAATTAATTAAGCATTGAATTACCTGCTGTAATATTAAATACTAATATTCCTTGCATTTGATTCAGCATCTTCCACATTAGGGAGATGTTTCAAAGCTCTTCACAACTGTGTATTTCGTAGATGAATCCTGCAGCCAGTAAGTAGAGTATTGGTTAGAGCACTCGCCTCACAAACGAGAGGACCCAGGTTCGATTCCTGAGCGGGGAGAAAACTTGGGCATGTTTCCTTACTCCCTTCTCATTTGATGATACCATTCAAAAGAGATAATGGTAGGTTTCCTTACTCCACACGCCGCTGTTTTACCGAGCAGTAATCAGGAACCCAGTTGTTAATCAATTGGTGGATCGCTTTCCGGGGGTAATAATCGCTTTAAAAAAATGTGGTTACTCAATCTACAACTGTTCCGGGGACACTGCTGCCGGGTTTCGCCCATAAAAAATACAGTGTGTTCCGTGAAGTGCTTTGAGGTGTCTCAACTACGTGATAAGCCACTATATCAAATGCAAGGATTATTATTATTAATTTGTCCACAAACAGCGAATGACTAATTTAGGGAGCTGCAGAAACCAGAGCCAGGAATTACAGAGGAGACCTGAGAAACTATCCAAAGATAAGCAGTGACATGAGACCAGACTAGCAAAGAATGGAAAATTGTCGTGACAGCTGATAGAGAATGCATGGTTTTGCAAAAAAGACAAAATCCTATAAGTCTGGTAGCTTGTCAAGGAGCAATGGAATAGTACAGTATAGGTTAGAACCTGAGCTTGTGCCAGTCTATTATACAGAGCCTCAGGATGAATGCAAGGCAAGGGAGGAAGCACAAACTATAGGGTTGGGTCTGTTGGGCCAATATTGGATATCTCAGTGACTGAATGAAGAACAACATAACTGTGATTAGGAGATTGCTGCACATTCTCTCGCTCATTCAGGTAGCAGTGGCGGGGAGCTTAATGCTGAGGAGGAATGGAGAAATTAATTTTCAAGGGCCAATTCCGAGGTTAGCCAATTTCTGCAGCTTGTGGCTTCCTAATTGATAGGAATTATGCAACCTCATGGCAGTTATAAGCATTAAAATCCATAATTTTGCAGGGAGCGATAATGCCTGTGTTGCTACCAGTCTGCTGAAAATAACAGCATTTTCCATTACAAAACATGCAATGCGAGTGCCGATATTGTTAGGTAAGGATTAGGTAAGGGTATCAAGGGATACGGGGCAAGGCCAGGTAATTGGAGTCGAGGTACAGATCAGCCATGATCCTCTAGGATGGCAGAACAGATTCGAAGTACTGAATGGCCTGCTCTTTTTCCTATGATATATATTTCTGAAAATGCTTTGAAAATCTGCCTTGTGTTCGAGGGATCAGGTCAAAATCCTGGAAGTGCCCTCTGGTGGTTGCTGAGACCACAGCAGGTTAGGAAAACAAAATAACCAGATCTGCTGCATAAACACACAAAACACAATACACTGTGAACATTAGACACAGTGAACATTAGACTTTAATGGACCTTTTAAAGACGAGCTACTTCTATTGTATTGCACTGCAGCAGGATGAGATGGCAGATTTTCACAGTAATATAAATGATATGAATTGAAAGTCTTGGAGCTGTCTTAGAAATAAAATTACTGAGCTGTTGTGTCCCAGGTTTTCTGTTGCTCATTTATTACTATTTTGTTCTCCGTTTTGGAGGAATCAGACCAATGGAAGGTTGGCCCTGCAGCGGATGTTGGCTGTGGTATAGTGGAAATGTTTGTGACAGCTGAGGTTTTGTGGCAAGTGGTTTGGTTTCTTTCACACAACTGATCCATCCGCATAGCTCTCTACCGAGAAGTGGAAATGCACATTTCCCACCTAAAAGAATAATAAACAATATAAGTTACTTGGAGGAAACAGTCATATACACCAGCCCGTTTACTTGTTTGGTTGTCTGTGGTTACTGCTATCAGTAGTTCCTTCCTCATTGATGATGTGATGGACCGATTGCCGCATAATACTGACAAACGAATAACTGTCCTGGCAATGCTCTTTATGTGAAGTTTTAATAACGACTCTTGCATTTGTTATAGTGCCTTTCATGTCAGGAGGACATCTCAAAATGCTTCCATAGGATATCCTGTAAAGTGAAGTGACTGAACATTTTGTAGGCAAACTTTTGTTAATGAAAGTCTTGGAGCTATTTGGAATTAGACTAGAAATTATTTTTTACCTCGATGTATGGCTTGTACACTTGTTGTCTTTTTAGACTGCTAATGATATGATTTCAGAGACTATGAATCAAGATCACAGGAGTATAAATCAGATGAAATTTATCCAGGTAGAAAAGTGAAATCGTATCTTTCATCTGAGCAGGAAAATTCACAGAGGAGAGAGTCGTGTGATGCAGCAGCCCAGATGATGTTTGCTAAAGGATGTGGCAGAAGGACGGAGGATTCATTAATCTTGAAGCAAAGGAGATGTTTGCGTCAGAATATCCAATTAAGTGATTCACTGAGACCTGAAGTTATCCAGAAACAACAAATCAGTTTCAGTCCCACTCAATAATAGAGGCACAGCAAGAAAATGGAGGACGTGACTGCTTTGTGATCTTTCCATACGCACATTCCATTGTGTGCAACTGAAATGAGAACATTTATCTGACCAGAAACGCTTGATTACAGGGTATTTTTATGCATGGGGTGAGGAGGGTGAGTTTAGTTGGTGAATGATGATGATCAGAGCTATAATAGTGAGTAATCTCAAGCAGGTACTCCAAATTTACAAATAGAAGAGCAAAATAGTCTAGTCTATTGACTGTCTTTTATTGATATCTTGCTGGAACCTTATCGCTGTTTTGTGCTTACAAGCTATAGTTATTAGGTAAAGATGACCTCTCTCGTGTCTGCCACTTGCCACTCACTACTGAACATTGCCTCGAGAATAAAAGGTATGTGTGCAGATGAGCTGGCTTTTCAGATATTTCTGTTGTCATTGGTTTCTGGATAATCACAGCACAGTTATTCTCCATCAGCTGCAGGGACAATGATGCAGGAAGATGAACTAGAGCAATACGGTAGAACACATTTTAATGCACTTCACTAATGAAATTGTGCATTTGCCATTCATCTTTCATTAGTATTAAAATCACTGATGTAACCTAGATTGAGGCATTTTAATCGCATTATTTATTCATTAAGCAACTGTGTCTGTGGGTTATTAGATAGCAAACAGTAACTGGATAGGAAAAGCAGATTCCTTTCAGAACAGGCTAAGATGTTCCTCAAGAGTCTAAACATTCTTTATCATCTTCTCTGAGCATTCATGCGCTAACTATAATGTAATACCTCTACTGTCACTGGAAAATAAAATAACATTGAAGAGTTGACGAAGGGAAATCATTTCACTGTCTCTGGTTGCCTTCAATACAAATCTGGGACCGTTGTATTAAGTTCAGAGGGTGTTGTATATCCAGTGAATACAGCTGTATTTCAGTCACATTAATAATCAACACTTTCACACCTTGGGACGTCCTCCCGACGTGAAAGGCGCTGTACAAATCTAATTTTGTTGTTGTTGTTTCACACGTACATCATGTATTGACCTCTGCCTGTCCTCACACTTCACTGTCTCCTTCATGTACCTGTCTTAATTACAAGTACATTGGGTCTTGACTTTCTCTCTACAGTTTGTGCTACTGGCTTTATGCAGATGGGTAGATTGCACTGATGCAAACATAGATTTTCTGCTATTTCCAGATGTGAAAACGTACCTCCTATTATTCCTCGAATTGTCCTGATGGTGGCAGTACTGAGTCAATGGACACAGACACCCAAAAAACTTAAAGCAAATTGCTGCAAACTTTGGCATTAATCTCAGCTAAAATTATTTAAAACCAATCTGGTAATATAGATTCCCACCTTCCCCCCCCCTATGACGTCTAGAGTTTTTATCTTTTCTAAAATATTGCTGTAGCTAACGTTGCTCTCAACAACGTTTGATTTGACTTCAGAAATTGTCTGCACTTAAGCTCTGCAGCTTAAATGTTGGCATCGGGTCTCATCTGCTCCTCCATTGTCAGTGTTCATCAATCTATTTGCCCTCAATGCTCCTACTTTGTTAACCTATTTTCCCCACTCTCCATGCTATTCTGGTTCTAGTTCTGTGCTTTTGCTGTTTTGGCCTCTTTTAATCCACTTTCTGTCATTTATGGAACCCATTCTCTGATTTATCAGCTTTAATTTCTCAGTCTTAACCAACACTTCACCAGTGACTTGTGACTGTTTCACCTCAGTACAAAGGAAAATACTGAAACTAAATGGGAGGAAAGAAGGTGACATTCAGGAGGTAGAAGGAATGAAAGTTCTGGATACATTGCAATACAAAGATTATGTAAAGGTAATGCAAATAAAAATATTGAGATAAACTTTAAAAGGGAACAGGAAGAGAACAACTGCAAAACCAGGTTGGAAGATAAATGTAGTAAAGCACTTGTTCATGTAGATAGATTCCATCTGACATTATAAAATCTCACCTCCTGGTTCAGCCACCTGGTCCGTCAACACTGAGGCCCTCAGTGACTGCTTTATCTGTAATTGTGTCCCAGCAAGTATGGTCATTAGCTGCTGAGCTTTCATGTGGAATTGCTGAAATTTTGATCACTCCTTCCCTTACTTAGTGTTTTGGGTGGGGCTGTTATTGTAATAGTAAATAATAATGATACTTGCATTTGCTATAGCGCCTTATCACGTCTTTGAGAAGTTGCAAAGCGCCTCACAGAATATATTGTAAAGTGAATTGACTGTGTAGTTTGTGGGGGAAACGCGGCAGCCAATTGCGCACAGTAGTGTCCCACAAACAGTCATGGATTGAGTGACCACATTTTTTTAAAGGGATTATTAGTGATGATTAAGTGGGAAATTCAAACCATACACACGTTTCTCTCTTACATGCCCCCCCCCCCCCCCTATTTTGGAGGTGCAATCAGCTCTATGAAGCACTTTCAGACGTCCTCCAGACATCTAAATTGATTTTTAGAATCCCTCTGGGATTCCTTAGTTCATTCCCCTGTCAGCACTACCAGCTGTTCTCCTTCCCCTGGCACCTTCCCATGCCAGCGCAGGAGATGGAATACCTGCCCTTTCACCTCCTCCCAGACCACTGTCCAAGGCCCCAAACACAGCGTACTACCACCAATGTAGTCTACTGTATCCGCTGCTCACGGTGTGGTCTCCTCTATATTGGAGACCAAGCGCAGATTGAGTGACCAATTTGCAGAACACCTCCGTTCGGTACGCGAGGTCAACCCTGATCTTCTGGTCTCCTGTCATTTCAACTCACACTCCCATTCACAGTCTAACTTCTCCATCTATAGTCCCCTACGCTGTTCCAGTGGTCCACAGCGAAAGCTTGAGGAACAACATCTTATCTATCTGCTACGGACCCTACAGCCCTCTGGCCTCAATATCAATTTCAGCCATTTCAAACTGTAACAGCTCACCTCCCCCCCCACCCTTTCTGTTACCAGAAGAGCTACCTTCTGTTATCACTACAATCATCACCCCAATGTGATTGCTTGTTCTGCACCATTAACACCTCTTCTCCCCAGTTTTGTTTCAACACACCCCCCTATTGGCGAAAAAAAACCTCCTTTGGTCTTACGCCACTATTACCTCTTTAACCAATCAACTAATATATTCTCTCCTTTGTCTTCTCTTTTTTTGTCTTCTTTGTTGTCCTTGTCCTGCCTTCCCCTCTCAACTTGTCCTTAAGAACCTCTCCCTCCCAACATGCCCCAATTCTGACGAAGGGTCGTGGACCCGAAACGTTGACTCACTTTCCTTTCTCCATAGATGCTGCCTGACCTGCTGAGTTTTCCCAGCTATCTCTGTTTTTGCTTCTGAATTGTTTTTCTCTTTCAGATGCTGATCAACATACCAGCATTCTTTGATTTTTTTTCCCAACTTCCAACGTGTGAGTGCGTGTGGTTTGTTTATTTTGCTTTCAAATCCAAACCATTTCAAGTTTCAACACTTTTAATACCTGTTTGTAGGGAAAGTGTATGCAGGTGGAGTGTTCCAATGTCAGCTACAATCATTCCGTAGGAACTTCATTGACGTGAGGGCAGATGTGGAAACATGAAGCTGCTTTCTATTAAGGTCCTTCCTTAATTAAAAGCATTGTATGTGTGAACCCTCCAGAAATTCAAAAAACAAATTACATTTGTATGGCGCCTTTCACATCTGAGGAATGTCCCAAGGTGTTGGACACTCAGGGATTTGGGTCCAAGCAGGAGGTTGGGATCAGGAAGGAGTGGAGGGTAGGGATAAGAGGGTGACCAAAGGCTCACTCGAAGAAGAAGTCTTGAGATGCCTTCAAGGAGGCAAGAGAGGGGGCAAGACGAAGGGACTGTGGGATGGGTTTCAAAGGGTGAGGGCAGAGAGGCCGAAGGCCTGATCCCTGATGGTGGGGCGGGCCGGACGAGGGATGTGGAGCAGGCCGGAATCGACAATTCAAAACTGTGAAACAAATAGCGCTCAGGAAAAGGATCTTTTGCTGACTTTATTTCTCTCTGGATTTTGAAATTGAATATTCTGAAGAATTTTTTCAGAAAACATTGTAATTGATAGTAAATTAAATTAATATTTTACATTAAATGGGGAATATGTGCTGAAATATTTGGTTTTCTAGTCTGTGTGATTTTTTTTACATGCTGACTTAATGGTACTTTAACTGTGAGGGTGAGTGCAATGTCCGGGCGTAGGAGAAATATCCACTTGACAATAGGTTAAAATATGGTATAATAATAATCCTTGCATTTGATGTAGCACCTTATCACGTCTTTGAGACGTCTCAAAGCGCTTCACAGAATATACTGTAAAGTGAATTGACTGTATATTTTGTAGGCAAATAAATATAAAGTATATTTTGTAGGCAAATAAATATAAAGTATGGTGTAGAATCCGGTAAACACTTCCCTTCATGTGTTCCAATTATCAAACAGTACGGAGGATGAAGTGCCAGAGATATTACTACTGCTTGTGTGCCTGCTCTCCGAGTTGCACTCAGTGTAAAAGAAAGCCCTTTCTGTGATATAATCACCAGCCAATTAAGTTAGTTCTGGCTGGAACCAAAGCACTAAAATATTAACAAATTCCTTGCCCAACTGTCTGAATTAACTGAATGTTTTTAGCAACCTTATTAAGCCAGATGTCATCTGTGGGACTTTGGGAATGTGCACAACACACGTGAGAGTCTCCTTCCACCATCAGTCCCAAAAGCACTCCTCAGTTAATAATTCAGGGGAACTCTCTTGTTCACTGCTAAAGGAGAAGAGTTGACTTGAAACATCGCATGGTGCATTCACTGCACTGCTGCTGGCATCAGCACCAATGTTGGCAATGGTTCAGTAAATACAGTAGTGTGTGCCGCCCATGTAGACTGGCAAGCACACCTCTAATACAGTCGTTGGAAGAGGGGTAAACTGGATGCATCCTATTAAACAATAATTAATCCGTTCAGTCACATTATACCTGAAGGACTGTACATTGAACGTTCAAATGCTCCTGATTGATAACTTTCCCTGTAGGGAAATGATTGGTTAAAGATTGCTTGCATAACGGTCAACACTTCCCTCCTAACGCATAAAAAAACAAATTTTGGTTTTTAGCTTTTTTTTAATGTAATCGAAATGTCTAATTACACACCTGGCTCCATAGTAGCACAAAAAGAAAACTTTAAATTATGTTGCAGGATTATACCAGGCTGAAATAAATGCTGTAAACAGGGTCAACTCTCACATTAAAACAAGGTGACCTTCAAGTGACTTACAGTTACAAAGATGCCTTGGAGCAAAATGAGTCACCCCAGGAGCGTGCTAGCTCCCTCGCCCAGGGGTTGGATTTCAGAACGATGCAAGGCATAACTGAGTGTGCGCAGGATGCATCATAAACTATAATTTATATGTGCGCTGTTAGAATGGTGAATTCCCCAATAATTTTCACAATGTGCGCTGACTAGTTGAGCCTCACTCATCAATCACGTGGGATCTGAGAAAGCTTGGCCTCCAGGGCCTACTTGTTAAGACTATTTTAATATGTGCTCGCAGCCTCCCAACGCTCACTACAGTTTGTCCACTTTCCAGTCCAAACCCTCAAGTCTGTCTGTCTCCTCCACATTTCAGTTCCTGTCTCTTCCTGTCCCCTTCCTAATGACCCCCCACCACCCACTGCCTTGTCATCATCTATCTGTCTTTCTCTTCCTATCACTGTCATTGTTGGTTTGTACCACTCCAGGCTTAACATTCTCCATCTTCCCACAGCAGTGCCAGTCTGTCCCACTTTCTGCTTTCTACAGTACATATTTGCTTGTGTCGCACAACATCCAAGTCCAATCAGTGCCTCTCAGCCGCACCTCAGCTTCAATCATTTGGGACTTGGATATGAATAATACCCATGAATATGTAAGATGATTCCCTACAGCTAACCTGTACAAAACCCACTAGAGTATAAACTCATCAGTCACCACATAAATGAAACCATTTACTTTTAATAAATGTTTTCATTCCATGGGTGAAAACAAAGAAAGCACTTTCTAGCTAAACAACATTGGAGTCTAGTTTGTGCTATTTCGTAACAGGTTTACAAATAAGAAACGTGAATTTCTTTAACATCAAACCTACTGAAAAAGGCAGCAGTTATGTAATTTGACCTCTTGAGCCTGAGCTAGGACTGCAGGACTGTTGCCCCCTGTGGACTAGCCTGCAGAATACAAAATTACATTTGTATAACGTCTTTCAGGTCGAGAGGATGTCCCAAGGATGGATGGATGAGGGAAAGAACAAGAACTTGTACAATGCCTCTTCTGATTTTCTTATAAAATAGAAAACATAAAGGCAATCTGTGATATATTCAATGGAACAATTCCTAAGAGGCACTGAGATTGCAGATAGATAAGTACATTAGCAGGAATTATTTCCTTACTTGTTCTTTCAATTTAAATCTGCTTTCTCTTTGCAGTGAAGGGTTTCATTTCATTCTTTAAAATGTTGCCTCTTGCACTGACTGATTCAGAACAGATGAGTGGTTTGTGAAGTACCTCTGCCAAGAAAAGCACCAATCCTTCGTCAAGATGTTTGCATCAATAGATTTGCCATGTGTGGGTCTGTAACTACCGCTCCACTGTTTCTATTTCTCGCATGTTTTCTCTTTGTACTTTTTACATTGCAAATTGATGACTCCCGCTGCAGGCTTTCCTTTTATTGAGAAGGTGCGATGGTTTGGCCCTGGGTTCCATGTGTCAGATACTCGGCTGAGCAAACCCCCCCCACCCACCCCCACTGCACCTCAGTGTGTTTCCTGTGAAATGACAAAGGATGGATGAAATTTTTTTATTAAATCGATCTTTGGCTGACTGGTCAATGCAATGAGCCATTGCATTTGCTTTGTAGAATGTAGCTCAGGAAACCGGCTCCATTACTGTTATTGATTACGAGATGTATTTGAAGCTACTACCACTATAGGACTCTTGAACTGTAGAGTAAAGAGACATTAAAATTCATTAGGTCATTTAATAGGGATTTCAATCTAAGTCACGCTGTGCTTTATTAGTTTACCTGATGCCTTGTCTGTACTTTATTTTGGGGGTTAGCTGTGTAACTTCATTGGTGGCTTTCAGAACAAATCAAATTCAGATTTTTAACAGAACATTTGGGTCAACTTAGGTTTAAACTATGGCATGTTGAATTCTCGTGAGATATGCCAATTGAAACATGTTGGTAAATCTTGATATTTCTGGGGGTCAATACAATACAACAGCTCTTGCAACATAAAATACAGTCACCCACAAAATACACATTCATTTCACTTTGCAGGATATTCTGTGAAGTGCTTTGAGATGTCTCGAACACGTGATCAGGCGCTATATCCAATTATAGTCATTAAGCTTTGTTTCTTCACAAAGAATAGAATAACTTTTGTATCATTTTAAATAAATCTAGAGGAGTATGTGTGTATGTGTACCTTAATTGCTGCTAAGTGCATATAAGGAGTAAATTTGCACTCCAATGAAGTGATCCTTTATTCCATGAAATCCAACAGTCGTAGTATGCTTTCTGGTACCTCCATTTCTGAAGTAAATTCAACATGTTAAATCTCAAGGCAATTTTGTGCAAAGTATTCGAGACAGGCCTCAAACTGGCTTGTAACTTGAGGAATTGCCCTAGGGCTTGAATGCAAGTCTCTTTAGACTCGTAGGTCTAAAACAAGGTCAGATCATGCATTTTCGCTCGGGGAACCTCTGTAAACCTATTCTGTGTAATACGTCAGCATGCCAGTTGCTCTGTGCAGGTTAATAAATTGCCTTGAAAGTTCTCTGTGTGTGCGACTAAATTTTCATGTTTTTTAAAAAAACCAAATTTGGTATTGGAAAAGAAGGTAAGTATTGATAATATGAATAATTATTCTTGTATTTGATCAACCGCTTATAATGTCAATATGTCATACCAGGTAATTGTAGTCAAATGTACTCACAAACAGCCATAAAGTAAACAACCAATTTATCTCGAGGATTGTCAGCCAGGACACTGGAATAAACTTCCTTCTCATTTTCATGTAGGACCACAATGTGAATATTTTGTTCCTCATAGCAAAGATTTAGTTTCATCATAATGATCCTTGCGTTTGATATCGCACCTTATCACATCATCAAAACCCATCAAAGCACTTTGCAGGATTTACTGTAGCGTGTTGTGATTGTTTCAGTGATAAACTCTAGCAGCTAATTTTACACAAATGGCCATGAAGTGAATAACCAGTTTTATTTAGAGAATTGTTAACTGGGAGAACTCTCCCTTCTCTTTTGATGGTACCATTCAAAAGAGAAAATGGCAGGTTTCCTTACTCCACACACTGTTCTTACTAAGTAAAAATACGCTTGTCAGTCGATTGGCAGATTGCTTTCCGGGAGTAATTGGGACGTCATCCCGACGTGAAAAGCGCTACACTAACGTAATCTTGTTGTGGTAAAATCCCTCCAAAAACTAATAATTTGGTCACTCAGTCCACGACTGTTTGTGGGACACTGCTGTGCGCTATTGGCCTCCGCGTTTCACCCACAAGAAATACAGTCACACCAGTATATTCTGTGAAAAGCTTTGAGACGTCTCAATGCCGGGATAAGGCACCATAATTGATCTTTAACGTGCACTTGAACAGGCAGATAGGTCATTCTGAAGTACAGGTTTTGTTAATCCTTATATAATAAAATGAATGGATGAAGAACTACAACAACAAGATTGCTTTTATAGAGTGCCTTTCACGTCAGGAGGATGTCCTAAGGCGCTGGACAGTTGGGTCAGGACCCGAGCAGGAGGGAAATGGTCAGGGTGAGGGGAGGGAGCGAGGAGGAGGTAGAGAGTCGAGAGGGGAGCTGAAGGCACGGTAGAAGAGAAAGGTCTTGAGATCGGCCTTGAAGGAGGAAAAGGAGGAAGCGGCGAAGGCACTGGGGGATGGAGTTCCAGAGCCTCGGGGCTGAGAGGCTGAAGGCCCGACCACCGATGGTAGAGCGGTTGGGGCGGGGGATGTGGAGCAGACCGGAGCCAGAGGAATGGAGGGTACGGGCAGGTAGGTAGGTAGGGGGATAGTAGGTTGGAGAGGTAGGAGGGAGCAAGGCCGAGAATGGCCTTGTAGGTGAGGATGAGCATCTTGAATTCGATCCTCTGGGGGATGGGGAGCCAGTGGAGGCGAGCGAGGGTGGGAGTGATGTGGTCGCGGTGTCTGGTGCGGGACAGTACACGAGCTGCAGAGTTCTGAATGACCTGCAGTGTGGAGGGAGGTGCGGGAAGGCCGGCGAGGAGAGAGTTCCCATAGTCCAGCCTTGAGGTGATAAAGGCGTGGACCAGAGTTTCAGCCGCGTGAGGGGTGAGGTAGTGCCGTAGTCTGGCGATGTTCCGGAGGTGATGGAAGGCGGTGCCAGTTGTGGTGCGGATATGAGGGAGAAAGGACAGCTCAGGGTCGAACAGAACCCCGAGGTTCCTGATGGCTTTGAGAGGTGGAGAGTGCAGCCTTGGATGCTGATGCTGTCAGCGCCTGAGGTGCGGAGGCGCTGACGTGAGCCAATCAGGAGGGCCTCAGTTTTGCGCACGTTGAGCTGAAGAAAGTTGTCTCTCGTCCAGGACTCGATGTCGGACAGACAGCTGTCAGGACATCGGTGGTCGTGGAGTTGAGGGTAGAGGAGGAAAGGGTGTCATGTGCATACATGTGGAAGTTAACCCCATGTCTGCGGATGATGTCACCAAAGGGGGAGCATATAGAGGGTGAAGAGGAGGGGACCGAGGACAGAGCCCTGAGGGACACCGCACGAGACAGTGCGGGAGGTGGAGGAAAAGCCGTTTGCAGAGATAAAATGAAGACGGTGGGAGACATATAACCTAAACCACTCAAGGACAGGGCCTTGAAGGTTGAGGTGGGAGGACAAGTGGTGGAGGAGGATAGAGTGGTCGACCGTATCAAATGCGGCCGATAGGTCGAGGAGGCAGAGGGAGCCCTGGTCGCAGATGGTCAAGATGTCATTAGTGACCTTGACCAGGGCGGTTTCTGTGCTATGGGCAGCACGGAAACCCGACTGGAGGGGTTCAAAAAGTGAATGGGTGGAGAGGAAAGAGCGCAGCTGGGAGGCGACGACTCTTTCGAGAACCTTGGACAGGAAGGGGAGGTTGGAGATGGGCCGGTAGCTTGATAGCTGCGACGCATCAAGGGAGGGTTTTTTCAGTGTGGAAGTGATGGTGGCAGTTTTGAGGGGAATGGGAACAGAATCAGAGGAGAGGGACAGGTTAATGATGGCTGTGAGAAGTGGGGCAAGGAGGTGGAGCTGGGAGATAAGGAGTGGAGTGGGGATGGGGTCCAGGGAGCAGGTGGTGGGTTTCAAGACAGGATGAGGTTGGTGACAGAGGGTGGGGAAACGGGTTCGAAGGTGTGCAGGGGAGGATGGGTAGGAGTCGAAGTGTGGGAGGGAAGAGGTGGGGGGAAGTTGGAGGGGCAGTGACCGCGGAGCGGATTCCCTTGATTTTGGATTCAAGGAAACCCAGCATCTCCTCGCTGTGAAGGTTGGAGGAGATGACCTACG
Organism: Callorhinchus milii; assembly: GCF_018977255.1. Classification (NCBI taxonomy): domain Eukaryota; kingdom Metazoa; phylum Chordata; class Chondrichthyes; order Chimaeriformes; family Callorhinchidae; genus Callorhinchus; species Callorhinchus milii. The sequence continues at coordinate 22,060,941 of NW_024704749.1, forward strand.
CGGGGTGGCGGGGGGGCTGGAGGAGTTGGGATGTGTTGGAGAACAGAAGCCTGTGGTTGTTCTTCGCCTCCAGGATTATCCTGGAGAAGAAGGACGACTTGGCCGAGGATAGAGTGGAGCGGTAGGTTTTGAGGAGGTCCAACCAGATTTGCCGGTGGACCGTTAGGCCAGATTTGAGGCAGGTGTGTTCAGCGGCCCGCACCTGGCTCTTCAGTGAGCGGAGGTGAGTGGTGAACCAGGGGGAGGAGCGAGAGTAAGAGACAGTATGGGAGGTGATGGGGGCAAGAGTATTGAGTGTGGAGGAGAGGGTGTTGTGGAGGAGGGTGAGAGCAGAAGAGGGGTCAGTGAGGGATGAAGGCCAGAGGGAGAGGAGTTCAGAGGACTCCCAAGGCAGCGGTTAGGGATTGAGGGGGTAACTTCTTCCAGGGGCGGTAGAAGATGGTGGTGGGTCTGGTGGAGGTGGGGAGGTGGTGAAGGAGATGAAGTGGTGATCGGAGATGGCCTTATCGGTAATGGTGACATCCGAGACACTGAGGCCCCGGGTGATCACCAAATAGAGTGGGTGGCCGTGAACGTGAGTGGCGGAGTTGATGTGGAGGGAGAGGTTGAGCGAGGAGAGGAGGGAGGAGAAGTCCGAGGAGGTGGAGCAGGAGGGGGTGAAGTGCAGGTTGAAGTCGCCCAGGATGATGAGGCGATCAGAGCAGAGGCAGAGAGATGTTAGGAGGGTAGAAATGTCTGAGATGAAGGTGGGAGAGGTTTTAGGGGGCCGGTAGAGGAGGAGGATTTTGAGTGAGAGATGGGAGGGGTGGGAGAGGGTGAGGTGCTCAAAAGAGGGGAAAGAGCCAGAGGAGTAGGGGGATAGGGCAAGTGGTGTCCTTGAGATAAGGGCTACACCACCGCCACGGGGGTTGGGGCGAGGGATGTGGTGGGAGGTGTCATTGTTAGCCAGTGAATCTTTTTGCCAGCTTTTCCCTTAAACAGTATCACAACGTTTGTATTTGATATGAGTTTTATTTGGGGAGTTTTGGAGCCCTGGTAAGTCATGCCCGGAAAAATACAACCTAGTGTACAAATTATCATTTGACAATCTGCAATAAGCAGAAATCTGTACAGAATTTCTCAAGATTATTGTTGAAACCCAATAATTTCCCGACTGGCTGCTATGTGTAAGATTTAATACAGTACGTTGTGTTTCACTGACTAATACTTTTAGATTAAGCCCTGAACAGTAGGATGGCTAACACTGAGAAATCTCACACGGCAAGCATGAGAAAGTTAATGGATGATGTCCTGTTCACGGACGTACTGGTAGTTTAGTACATTACTTTTAGTGGTTAATCTACACTTTGTTCGATATTGATTGAAACCAGACCTTGGGCAATGCCAGTGAAATACCTGTACCTAGATGTGGTGCATTATGAAAGCTCATTAACTTATGAGAAAGACCTTTAAAAGCAATAGAATTATATCAAGATGGGTCAGTAGGTTTTAATCTATTATTCTTTTACGGCATTTTTCAAGATGGAAGTCAGTTCCTTCATTTTGCCGTCCTATATCCTGTAATTTGCCACCAAATAGAGATTTTTTTTTTAAAATGATGTAAGGGTTTGGACTTTGTGTTAAAATGGAATGAATCTTAGAAGAGCAGATTTATTTAAAATGTCCACCCATTTTCTGGAAGACAATATATGTGCGAAAGCATTTTAAATCAATATCTGTTGATGTGTAAATTCTCCAATGAAGATCAACCAAACTACAGTACTTTTTGAATGGGACACAAGTTCATAAAACTTACCATATGAGTTCTCTCAGTAATAATAGTATAATAATCCTTGCATTTGATAAAGCGCGTTATCACGTCTTCGAGACGTCTCAAAGTGCTTCAGACAATATACTGTAATGTGTAGTGACTGTATCTTTGTGAGCAAAACGCGGCAGCCAATCGTCACATTAGTGTCCCACGAACTGATGTGGATTGAGTGACCACATTTTTTTTTGTACAAAAAGTCTAAATTGAAACTCTAATGCAGTATTAACCAATCCTGCAGCGTAGTGTTTAATTTGAAGTATCAGGCAGTAAAATAAAATATATTAAATCTTACACATAAGCTGCCGGCCAGAAATTTATTGGGTCGAAACAATAACTTTGGAATTTTCTTTATGACCTAGGTTGCTTAACCACCTCCAAGATACCATTCCCATCTCATCGCTTTCCATATCTTTGCTTAAGTGCGTGTTGCCTCCAGTCCCATGTGGATTTTTATAAATTTGTTAGAATCCACAATTCTGTACTCATGATTATTAATCCCGAGCTATGCAAAAAGGCTGCAAGTAATTTTTGAATTTGACTGATATTGGATTACAAAGTTAAAAATAATGTATAGTTTCTCGTACCCAGTGTTACCCCTGGGACTCCAGGCATTCTCACTCACTGATAAAACCCAGTGTGACACACAGAATTTTTACCCAGTGTTACTTGCACAACTCCTTGGAGGAAATGGCTTCTGTAACTATCAGCGAGAGATGTATACTTGCCCCACTTAAGGAAGTAAAATCACAAGTCAGAGAGCTGCATTGAGATGCTGACAAAATTAGCTGTCAGAGATGGATAAATTATATATCCATTACTACATAGTGGAGGCCTGTAGCTCAATGGTTAGAGCGCTCGCCTCGGAAGCGAGAGACCTGAGTTCGATTCCCTACAGGGCGAAATCCTAGGCGAGTTTCCTTACTCCACAAGCCTCTGTTTACCTCGCAGTAAGTAGATACCTGGTTGTTAGTCGATTGGCGGATCCCTTTTCCTGGGGTAATTAATTCCTTCAAAAGAAAAATTGGTCACTCAATCCACGACTGTTTGTGGGACGCTGCTGTGCCCAACTGGCTGTTGTGTTTCACCCCAAAAATATACAGTCAATTCACTTTACAGTATATTCTATGAAACGCTTTGAGACATCTCGAATACGAGTTAAGGCGTTATATCAATGCAAGGATTATTATTATTACCTTCTATATCCATCACTCTAAGGCTGCCAATCATTTTAATACTCTCTGTAAAACTGGTATGAGGTGTAATTAAAACCCACATGAAATGCACAGACGTGCACAAAGTTCTTGAACCTACTGGTGACTTGTTACAGCTATACCAGGAAATGCACTAGACTATCTCAGAATTAAACTTTATACAGTAGTGGCTAACAAGAACCAGATGCGTTAGATTTATAAACAATTGATGCATTACATTTCCGTATGTATACATGACAATAATTGAGGGATTTTTTTTTGGTGGGAGGGAGACGTTTTTGAGAGGCAAATGGTTAAAGAGAAAAAGGAAATGTACTTTTTTTCAGTAGCAGAGAAATAGTACGTGGGTAGCTCTCACTGTTGATAACACTGTCTAGTCTGGCATGTAAGGGCCCCAGGACAAGGTAGTTGGGAAACTCAACCAGGTGGACAGAGTCAGCAAACAAGCAAGGGGGTGGGGGGGGGGGTTGCAACGCTGACCCTGAATTTATTCGATGGAACTTTAATTTTTATTAAGGAAGGAGCACGTCGGTTTCCTGCAGCTCCCACACTCCCACCCAATTCCATTTTTATTTACTCTATGCATGCTGACCATAAAATATTATTACACAGCAAGTGAAATAATGTTAATGATAAACAATGAAATGTTACACAACATAGCTGCACGATAACAAAAGGCCCTTTCTGGTACAGTGCAAAAAGCCTCGCTCAGATTTCTTTGTCGGGAGCAATTATGCCTCTTCCAGTATTTAAAGACATCGCAATTTATCAGCGTTCCTGCAGAACTTATTCCGAGAGAAAAAGATAACTCGGAGAAAAATGAGTAATCATAATTAATATAGACATAAGACAAATATCACAGGTTTATACGTTCAGTGCTGCAGCTGAGCATTTGACCATTCCAGCAAAGGAACGGAGTGTTGTAAGAGAGTATCCTGTGCAGTCCTTTTTTAGTTAACATGGAAAAGAAAATTTACCCCCGAGGACTTTTTTTTACACAAGTGGCCAATTTTTCCTCGTAGCTCTACACCTTAATTCTGGACATATCCAGAAGCCTACTGCTGGACTCCCTCTAATAACATACGAACAGGAGGAGGCCATTCAGCCCTCGAGCCTGTTCCGCCATTCTATTAGATCAAGCCCGATCTGTCACTCAACTCCAATATCTTGTTTGAAATATACGAATCAGCAGTTTAGTCAAGAAACCAGATGTAGTTTTCGGTTTTGGAATTTAGTCTCTCGAATTGCTTGATGTACTCCCTCACTAAACATCTCAAGATTGTGTTCATTTTCTCAACTACCTGGAAGCGTTACCAGAGGTTTTAGTGACTCTCCTGGGGAGCTGTGCACATGTGATCTGTTTCCGTAGCAGAGATCCATCGTGTAGAGTTCCAAAGTGTGACTGAGGCATTATTAAGAAATCCTGTCAGAAACTGCTAGGGTTTAAACCTTCATTGACTGAAATGTGGCTTTATAATCATCCAAAATATGGATGAGGTTAAGAAACAACTTACATTTATATAGCGCCCTTCATACAGGGTAGTGTCCCGGAGCGCTTGACAGTGGCAGAGTCTGACACCAAGCCAGGGGGAGATAGCGCAGAGAAGTGTTAATAAACACTCCCTATTTTCTCGAACCACTGCAGGCTGTTGCTTCAGCTTAAAGTCGTTTTAAGGTAGTGTTGTTTTCAGGTGACTGCTGTAACCCGATAGCTACAGGAAAACAACTCCCAGCTTCAAAGGAATTTCAGCGCCCCAGGGCAGCAGCGCACAATGTCTATCAGACTTGCAAATGCACAGAAGAGGGTGAAAAGACTCCGAGAAAATTTAGGATTTTGGTATTTGCCCTCTTCTGCCTACTTATGCTATTCAGTATTTCTTAGTAATAGTATTTCTTACAATTTCTACTTTTAAGAGTTTGGTCTTCATTCATTAAATCTCTGCTATCCTTTTTATACTGCACTTGTGCCTGAGATTACATTTACCTCCTCAACACTGTTGAGAGAAATTGTATGAAAAGCGTAACGATTCCGATGTTTGAGAAAAAACAGAAAATAGCGTGTGCACAGGCTGCTGTTAGCCAGAAATGCCTGCATTCCTGCCACTGTCATTAAAGCTCTAAAATATGGAGCTACAATAAATCTGTCTGGATGCTCGTTATAGTTTAACTTTATTTATAAATCAGTTTAATAGATGACATATTTAACATTAACATTTAACTATTCTTGTTTGGAGGTCAGATTTTGCCAGTTAAGAGTTCTGTTTACATTCATTGTTACATACCTACATTACATACAACGTAACAGCATGTTTTGTGTAATTAACGTGTTTAATAATTCATCGACTTTCTGCATTTTGTCAAGAATCCACTTCTTCCATGATAATAATACTCCTTGCATTTGATATTAGCTCCTTCCACATCAGGAGGGTGTCTCAAGCATATACAGGATATACTCAAAAGTGTAGTGATTGTGTATTTTGGTAAATGAAAGCGCAGCCAACTTTTACCACCTTGTTTGTCGCAATATATAGCATTAGGTTTGGGCCTCTCTTTCTTATCGAGAATGCGGAATCTAGTGATGTAGTGCATCGGGTTGCTTAAGAATTGTTTTTTTTAAACAAAATATATATATTTATTTGTTTATACATATTTACGCTTGCCTCAGACAGTATCAAACCCGTTACAGAAAAGAAAATGCAACATGTTATTATCCTGTTATAGGACGAAACAGATCTGGCCCCTCGCAGTCCCTCCATCTCGCCCCCTCCCTCGCCACCTTCAAGACCCACCTCAAGAGCCTCCTCTTCGACCATGTTTTCGATCTCCCTGCTCCCCCACCCGACCCACAGCCTGGGTCCGTAACTCTATCTGTCCAGCACCTTGGGACGTCCTCCCGACATGAAAAGCGCTATACAGATGTAATTTTGTTGTTGTTGTGGTGGGGCTGGGGGGGAGGGGGCGGTCTCTGCGCACTCCACATTGATGGATGGACCAGGGCTTCTCTGCCTCGGGGTTCTGCCCCCCCTTTGCAGGGTGCAGTTACTAGTGGGGTCTTGTACCCCCCCCCCCCCGCCTCCCTGCAGACAGGTTCACAGCACACAGGTTGTGCTCACATTTTTTTGGGACGCTCCCTTTAAAACAGTCGGGAATCGCCCCTGTGTGTACTGTATCCATGTGCATACCCTGATACGGTGCACATACCGCTTTCGGATGGCGCCCTGATGTGCGCCATATGCGCACATGTTTACCCAAACACACGTCCGGAAATCTCGCAAACACAAACCCATACACTACATACCCAACCAGTCCCATTCCTGTCACCGCGGATTCCCTGCGGTAAGCAAGGGTTGCTTAAGAATTGCATTTCATGAAATAACACAAACTACAAGCTGTAGCACAGCAGCCGCGCTTTTTGAGTCAGGTTGTGAGCTTTCGCATACCTACCTTTAACATGCCCTACAGGAAAATGTGCAATGCAAATGAGCTAAACTGGCGTTCAGCGTTGAACACTCCTCCGATCCAGTTTCAGACCCTCGCACCTCAATTTGGGATTGAGGTGCTTTCTTCCAACGTCTTTCCAGGTCCAGTTTTTATTCCTAATCGCAATTGGATTCATCTGTTGTCCAGCTGTGAACTTGCCTACTTGACCTGCACTCATCTGCTGTTAACTTGATTGGCTCATTTCCGAACTGCCTTCAACATAGAATAGGCCCCATGCATTTCCCCCAAAACCTGGAGCAGATTCCACACTTGTAGCTTGCATTCACTTCAGTTAACACCTGGTCTGCACTGGTAAAGAAAAGCGTCGCGTATAAGCAGAATATTCCTGGAGCTATCTGGAGTGCAACCCTAAAGTGGGTTGCGAATCCTGCTGTGTTCCACCTTATTGCAGCGGTCGGTACGAGTTGTCTGAATGTCAGTGGGAGGCAGCACTCCGGTTCAGGATTTCCTAAAGCTCAACTTTTGTTCCCTGGTCCACGGAACACAGCAAAAGCAACCAGTTTATCTTCTCACACCGCAGTAAACAGTGTCGACTGCTGGAAGCTCGCACAGATTCGCACTTTAAAGACTTCTTCCAGGGAGTATTTAATTCTGTTGCACGTTTAACCCAATGAACGACTTTGGAGGCTGATTTCGGTGCAAAGGGAACACACTGCTGCCAACGAAACAAATGATAAAATGTCAGTGAACAGCAGGAAAAGTTCCGGACGTCCATCCTATTACTACAGGCTGCTCGGACGGTCCCGTCTACAGAGGCAACGCAGTCGTTCGAGGAGTCGCAACAGGCCAGGCAACCGGGGTAATAAAGCTTCCAAGTGAAACAGGATACACTTCAGGAACCACTCTCTTGAGTGTTTTTTTCAATATCTACAGCTTTGTAAAGATAAACTTACAGTAGAATAATTAGTTTGGTCACATGGGAGGGAATATTTTAGCAAACTTGACTCTTTATTCTACTTCAGTCTTCATGCTTCCAAAAGGTTGTACTTTATTGTAAGCTTTCCATTGTATAGGTGAAAGTTGCTTTAAGTAATTCATACTGGGAAAATATATTGATTGCCTCTTAATGTTAAGGAGAAACTGATACATGCAGTGATTGAAATTTATCTCAAGTAAAGATTATGAAAGCCCCTCAATTCTGCCACACTACCATTGAGTAATAATGATCTCTGTTTAATCTTATGTTCATTAGTTATGTTCCACAAATCCTACTCTTCTTCTCCCAGAGCTAGTGAATCTGTTACCGAGGCTCTTACATTCCTCGTATGTTCAGAGAAACAAATGACAAAGCGTCAGTGAACAGCCGGAAAAGCGTTAGACCTTTGTGAGGATTTGCTGTATTTCAAAAGGAATTAATAGTGGCTTGAGCTAAGTATGGGTCTTTGCTCTAGACATGACACCTATCATTGTATTTGTATTGTGAGATCTACTGCAGGTTCGAGGCACAGCACAGGAGTTGCCTGGACTGGACTTGCTTGAGGCAGGCAGCTGTGGCGTTGGTCAGATCACATTCTTTACAAGTACACTTGATAGCCGGATAGTGAGCATCTGAACTCATTTATTTTGCTCATTCACATGAAACTGATGTAGCAATCTTCTTAAAATGTCAGAAGCTGCACTTCAAGATTTAGGTCTTATTTTTATTCTTTAAAAACTTTTGTAACATGGCCCAAAATAATGTTGCGTCAGCTTTTGTCTCAGTACCTCTCATAGTCAGAAAGCAAAATGTGCAGTGTTTATTGTTTTGTGTTTTGAAAATGTTGACCTTTTTTTGTCAATGTGCCACGTTTTAAATTGCCATTTGTGGTACGACGACCCTTTTACTCTTGTCATATTTGATGCTGTTTCCTCTGACTTTTCATGGTAGAAAGAAATTACATTGCTGCCCGCACTTCATGCTGTGCAATAGCCAGTATTCAATGAGCTGAGAAATTAAATATATGTTTCTGTCTGCTCTTGGAAGTACTGGTCAGAAGTGTGGTCGTTGGGTTGGAAGGAAATTACTTTGCTCCACAGATAGTTGTCTCAGCTCTGCTCTCCTGACACAAAGTGGTGTGGAGAAACCCTAGTTACCTCTCCTGCCCCTTCCAAAAAGATTTTCAAGTCATCAGACAGCGAGTGAGCCAAAGTTAGTCCAAGCTGGACAAGCAGCGGGAAAACTTGCTTGACAGCAATATCCATGACAAGCTATGTGGCTTTAGCTGGTTAGACTCCAGCAGTCACCCCCAACGCACACTCTGGGGTCCACAAGCCATGGCTCTTGCCAAATTGCGCCTAATACTTTCCGGAATTAAATAAGCAGGATGCATCCCTCCAGGGAGATTCCATTCCATTCCAACAATCTATCTCTGGGATTTTCATGTGAAGGTGGGATGTGTGGAAATCTCTTAAGCATAATGATGGGTTTCTGCCCGAATCAGATACCTGGCTGAACCCCTCCGCTACAAAAAAAAAGTGCAGGAATAAATGTTTGAAAGAAAAGCGAGTAAAGTATAAAATTGCATAAAAAATTCTGGTACCTGTTTGAGTCAGTCAGTTAGTTAATATGTAATGGACCAGGGCTACGTGCGGCCTTGCTGCCCCAGTAACCTTGCCCTCCAATTTGCTTAAAACATTAGCTATTGTTGACTCTACGGTACATTTGCTAGCAGACAGTGTCAGTAAATTATGGAGTAGATTAGCAGTTCAGAGCAACAGATGGGTTTCGCACTTTAAAGACTTGAACATTCATCTCCTAATTTATTTTTTGAATGGTTTCTTTAGACTGTCTTATTTAAATTCAAACTTTGGCAACCCAAATTTAAGTGTGGCCACAGTTTTGAAGTGTACAGTAGTTTGCAAACTGACAGTGAGCTGTGGCAGCTGCTGTTGAAGCAAAGGCTTTTTAGGAGACGTGTTTCCGTGAGCTACAGTCTTGCCTAATACTTCGTAACTGCATTCATCCAGTCAAGGTGGAATATGGATCTGAGTGTAATGTACTTGCCAGCGCATAATATGAAAAGGGTAATGTTGTCATGTCTAATTTATTCACGTTCACAACATTTAAGTAACTATTGTATACGAGTTGATGTTAACTTGGCTCAGTTGATTACTCTCGCAGCTCCAAGTCAGAGAGTTTTGGATTCAAGCCCTTTCTAATCTAGGCTCACATTCTAAAGCGGTACTGAGGAGGAGCTGTCCTATGGATGAGATGAAATACCAAATGGTCACGTCTGCCTGTGCAAGTGGATGCCCCATGACATTATTTCACGAAGAAGAGAATCTCTCCCGAAGTTCTGAACAGATTCATTGCTCAGTTACCTCGTGGCTGTTTGCGCAAACCTGTTGCTGTGTTTGCCTGCACATACAGTCACTACACTTGAGTCATTTCCTGTAAAGCTCCTTGAGACATTTAGACATTCTGCATCAGAAATGATTTACCTGCCTGTGGTGTCTGCAGCGTGTGTAGAATTCAGTTGTGGAGCACACGTGAAAATGTAGATTGTTTTTCAAGCATTGTGAAATAGCACAGTCACAATACTGTACCAGTTGCCAAAGTGGGCAAGCAATTCACGGGGACAAAAATAACAATCACTTTAACTGAGTGTTTTGGGATGGAGTGAGCTTCAGGGAGAATATGGCATTGGCGGGTTTATGGTGTTTCTTGCACAGTTCAGCACAGAATGAATGTCAGTATTCCGCCTGCCTTCCCATGAGAAAATCTATGTTTATCCTGTGACTGGACATCCAGTAGAATCCTAAATACTTTTGAGATGAATTCTTATAGACAGGGTCAGCTGAGGATTGCTGCTTATCAAGCACGTGCTGTTTGTCGTCTATGGGTGAATGTTCCAACTGATGGAATACTGGCCACATCTCAAAGTGAAGTTCGTCAACCAGTGACCAATGGAGAGTCAGCTTGTGTGGGGTTTTTTTCTACAGATTGATTCCAACAGCTTCTCCATGCTTGAAATCTCAGCTATGATAATGTCACACAGGTCAGAGCAAAGTAACACTGACATTACTGAGCTTTTCAAGCATTTTGTGCAAGGTTTAGATGCCCTTATTGGAAGGTTTCACAATCCTGGTGGAACGTCACATGCAGTCGTCTACAGGCTGTTAATTCATTATATTTACCAATTGTGTTTAATTACAACAACAACAAAATCACATTTGTAAAGCGCCTTTCATATTGGGAGGGTGTCGCAATATGCTGGACAGACAGAGTTACGGACCCGAGCTGGGGGTTGGGGTCAGGGAGGGTGGAGGGCAGTGGGGGAAGCAGGGAGATTGAAAGTCGAAGAGGAGGGACTTGAGATGGGTCTTGAAGGTGGCAAGGGAGTGGGTGAGGTGTGGGACTGCAGGATGGAGTTCCAGAGGGTGGGGGAAGTGGCAGAAGGCCCGTCTGCCAATAGTGGGGCCAGCGATGCGGGGGACGTGAAGCAGGCCGGAGCCCACTGAGCGGATGGAGCGAGCAGAATGGTAGGGGTTAGGAGGTCAGTGGAGTCCTGTAGCTCAGTGGTTAGAGCACTCGCTTTGCAAGTGAGAGACCTGAGTTCAATTCCAGGCAGAGGGCGAAACCTTGGGCAAGTTTCCTTACTCCACACAGAGCCTAATAATATTCCCTCCAAAACTAAAAACAATAATTAAATTTGTCATTTTCAATCTACGACTGTTTGTGGGACATTGCTGAGCGCAATTGGCTGCCGCGTTCGCCCACAAATATACAGTCAATTCACTTTACAGTGTGTTCTGTGAAGCGCTTTGGGACGTCCTCCCGACGTGAAAAGCGCTATATCAAATGCAAGGATTATTATTATTATTATTATTATTATAGGAGCAAGACCATGGAGGGCTTTGAAGGTGAGGACCAAAATCTTGAATGCTGTCCTCTGTGTGATGGGAAGCCAGTGGAGTCAGGCGAGGATGGGAGTGATAGGCTCGCAGAGCTTAGTGCAGGAGAGGCCACGGGCTGCAGAGTTCTGGATGACCTGCAGCCTGTGGAGGGAGGAGGCCAACAAGCGATGAGTTTGCATAATCGAGTCTCGATGTAATGAAAGCGTGTATGAGGCAGTCTGCATTGTGAGACAGTGGCAGAGCAGAGTGACGTTGCAGAGGTGGGGGAAGGCAGAGTGGGTCATGGCGCAGATGTGGGGTAGAAAGGATAGTTGAGGGTTCCGGACTGGATCGGTGAGGTGGAGTGTGCAACCATGGATGGTGATACTGTCAGCGCCTGAGGTGAGGAGACGCTGAGGGGGCCAATCAGGAGAGCCTCGGTCTTGTCGTTCAACTGAAGAAAGTTAGCTCTCATCCAGGACTTGATATCTGACAGACATTCTGTCAGCACAGCAGTGGCTGTGGAGTCGAGGGTGGAGATGGAGAGGTAGAGTTGGGTGTCTTCCGCATACACATGAAAGTTGACCCCATGTCTGTGGATGATGTCACCAAGAGGGAGTATATAGATATTAAAGAGCAGAGGACCAAGGACAGAGCCCTGAGGAACACCACACGAGACGGTGCCGGGGCTTGAGGAGAAGCCGTTTGTGGAGATGAAGTGGAGGCGGTGTAGAGGTACAATCTAAACCAGTCAAGGACAGAGACATGAAGGTTGAGGTGAGAGGAGAGGCAGTGGATAAGGATAGAGTGGTCGACGGTGTGAAAAGCAGCAGAGAGGTCAAGGAGGACGAGGAGGCGGAGGGAGCCCTGGTCGCACATGGACAGAATGTCATTTGTCACTTTGACCAGGGCTGTTTCTGTGCTGTGGGCGGTTCAAGAAGTGAGTGGCGGGAGACGAAGGAGCGAAGCTGAGAAGCAACAACTTGTTCCAGGACCTTGGAGAGGAAGGGGAGGTTGGAGATAGGCAGTAGTTTGGGAGTAGAGAAGGGTACAGGGAGGCTTTTTTTAAGGATAGGAGTGATGACGGCAGTTTTTAATGGGGTGGGAACAGTGCCAGAAGACAGGGAGAGGTTTATAATGTCAGTGAGGTGGAGCTGGGAGATAAGGAGGGGGGTAGGGATGGGGTCGAGGGAGCAGGTGGTCCTGCTAGGTTATGTAGAAACCTAGTAATACTGAACTCTTGTTTGGTTTGGAGCTTTCTTCAGTTAAAAAAAATTTAAGAAAAACAATTAAAAGAAATTTAAGAAGGAGATTCTTCACTCAAGATTCAAACTAATCTCTGCCAAAGCAGCTCCAAATCTGGTGATTAGTATATTCCTAGCAAGTTACACATAGATTACAATGGCAGCAGAGGAGAGAACTCCGTGCAGAAGGGCATTGGTTCAGAAGTTTAGACAAAGTCTGTTCGCTGAAGTTTGAGTTGTACAGAGCTCTGAGAGAGAAGGGAGGATACAGTAGCAGTAAGGATTAATGTGGAAGCCACAGGTTAAAGCTGAGGCCTTTGGGAGAAAATGGTGGGAGAAATTAGGTAAATGCAGGACATGGTTAAAGCACCACATTCCATTTCTTGACCTTATTTAGGCTGATTAGAAAGGAATGGGATTGGTATCACTGTGTTGAAAGTGAGGCGCTACATGTCAGTGTGTTAAGCAGACCGACCACAATGTTTTTGAAGACTTATTTGATTGAGCAGTAACATCCTGCTGTGTGACGGAGGGCTGAGGGATGAACTTTCATTTCCTGCTGATGTTTCCCATGTACTGTGTAAAGCAACAGCACTGCCAAGTAAAACACTCCATGTACACTCAGTACTGTAACATGCAACAGAGAGGATTGTTGCCAAATACCTCAGCAATGTGCATCTGTTAAGTAACTGAACCTACAGATTGATGGAAACTGTTCAACATAAAACTGTAGTGTAAATAATGTCGGACTTGTGAAGTATTGAGTTACACTGGATATAAAACAAGAATATTTGTGCAAGGATATATATATAATATATATCCTTACACAAATATATATGATATTAAGATGATTATACAGTAGACTGTAATTTACAACTTGAGGTTTTAGATTTTTTTTACCTTGAAATTACGGAAGTGTTTTTAAACTTTTGGCAGGAGTGAACTTTGTAAGGAAGGAAGGAAGGAAATGTAGAACAAGATCCAGCCCAATGCTCCTTCCATGTGCACTTCACACCCTTATGGACTTTCACCAACTTTCTTTGTTGTGTGAGGGAGTGAATATTCACAAGTGAATCTTCTCAGAAATGAGCTTTGTATCTCGTCTTTGACAGAAACTGAGCACAATTAATGGAACTGGTTATCAGGAAAGTTAGTTGAGGCCAGGACAGTGGACTCATTTAAAAAAGCATCTCAATGCTGTGTTGAAGTTCAAAACCCTTGTGAACTCTCAGAATCGGATCCATTCCTACTCTATCAAAACCCCCTGGAAATGTTTATTGAAGGCAGGTTCTTGGGCTCGTTGTGCTGCATGAGGTTAGAATAGTTTATAGGGTAGAATAATGTTCTTCTGGATGCCAGTTACTAAATATTTCCAAATGAAGGAAATGTTCCCTCAACTCTAGTGAAGTTATTTTGTCCTTTGCCACATTAGTTAGTTGCAACATTCACCTTTTGATTGTATTCAGTGCAGTTCCAGTCTAATGGGGGTGAGAGTTCTAATTCATCATTGAGAATTCTCGGCAACTTTCATGCTGTGAAAACATTACCCAAACATTTAGCTTGGGATACTTAAAGCCAGCCGAGACCTTCATCCTATCCAGCAGTCTGGTTGGATTATTCCCTAGGCCTGAAGGAAAGGGGCATTGCCCTCTATTCTGTTTCCATCATCTGGATTTGATTGCTTTTAAAAAGTACACCTTTCCTAAAGAATTCTTTCTTTCTCGTTCCTAGAAATCGGCAATGAGTCTGCATTTGTCTATATGGTAAACCAACAATGATTGACCGTAAAAGGCAAGATCATTAAATCCATCTGTGAGTTGACATTGTACACTGTGCATTTACCTAATGGTTTTAGACAGATTATTTTTAGTTTAGCAAATTGGACACAGACAAAGTAATTCCAATCCAAATGCAGTGGTCACTGTTTTTTGGATAAAGTTACGTTTTCTTGCATTTCTGTAATTCTATTTATATTCTATATAAACAAAATGGAATTGCATTTATCAAAAACAGCTTTTTGAATAATTGTCAAAGTAAGTAAAACGTCAAGCAGAAATTTAAAGTGAAATTATTATAAAAAGTACGACATAAGGCAGCTTAATGAGCTAGACGCCAGCACACTGAACGATCATGGCAGATGTGACATTCACACTCACATAATGAGGACGGGAGCTTGTCAGCATGGAAAGACTTTATTTTGAGATTTAGTTGGCTGAATGCCCCTGAGATTTATATTCATATTTGATTAACTTTACTGATCATAGTTTTATTTTACCAGAAACCTTCAGGAAGGATCAATAATCTGACTTTGATCCTTTTCATTTATCTACCTTTCTAAAAGATACTTTTATTAATAATAATAATCCTTGCATTGATATAGTGCTGTTTCATGCCTTCGAGACACTATTGGGAACATTTCACACCATTGTTTTGTTGGCATTGAATATTGGGACTAAATGTAGGCAAAATGTATCTGTGAAACAAAATGCAAAATACTACAGATGCTGGAAATCTGAAACAAAAACAGATGTCGCTGGAAACACTCAGCAGGTCAGGCAGCATCTATGGAGAAAGGAAAGTGAGTCAACATTTCAGGTCCACGACCCTTCATCTGTTCTGATGAATGGTCGTGGACCTGAAACGTTCATTCACTTTCGTTTCTCTCTATATGCTGCCTAACCTGCTGAGTGTTCCCAGCGACATCTGTTTTTGTTTCTATCTGTGGATAACTCAGTCGGTGTCATAACATTTATTCCACAATTGCATCTGAGTTTAAATGACTCAATTTGACGCTAGTTGTTCTCTGTCAGTAAGGAATAGGGAAGTAAGAAAAAGATTTTTCCCAGAGAGTCAGCCTATATCTCATGCAATATTAATTTAATTCTGCCTGTATAATTTTACCCTATATGAAATGTAGGCTGAAAATGGGAAGGAACTGGCAGTATCTGTTAATTGTTGCCTCCTCTACCTCACTGATACAGCAGTCGAGAGAGGAGACTGAATGGCTTTTGGCTTAATCAGCAAATCTGTCAAACCATGAACAGTTTTGAAAAGTTGCTATAAAATACACTGGGAGTTTGGTTATTCTCCAGCACTTCAGACTGTCCGATTATTCACCAGACTGTGGGGGTTACACTGCGTGTTGCTGGGAGTCGAGCCTGCAGACAAGCGTGTTATCTGACTTCCTGATAGGGGGCAGATAATCACGGTGCACTCCTTGTATCAAATGGTTAACATTATTTGCTTAAATAAATTATCTCCTAAGTAGGTACTCAGGTTAAAACCAAGTCTGGTAGAATTTATGTCATGCTAACTACTAACATAAAAAATGTTTAGACCGTAAATTTGAACAAACGGTTGGCCCGGATGGTTTCTGCTCTGCTGTCCTGGAGTGGGGGTGGTGGGGGGATGTTGTCTGCGGAGAATAGGCAGGGACTGCTTGAAGTGGTGGTGGCGGCTAAATTCATTACAATCAGGGAATCTTTCTACAGAACTTTACTTCAGACGATAGAGGATGAGTGGAGTGTGTGATGGGAGTAGAATTGCATGATCTGTGAAAGGGGTGAATGGGATCTCGCCTGTGCAGGGAGTGGGTTTAATGGACTCTGGGAGAATGTGCTATGCGAGTGAGACTGAAATGGTTGAAACTTGTTTTCATAGAACAATAGAAGTTGTTGGGGTCAGATTTAAATCTAAGCCTGAATATCAACAAAAGTGTACTTTAAGCCCAGTCCCTTTTAGTAAATGTTGTTAGCTCACATTCTCTGAAAAGATTGGAGACTAAATCTTTGGTGTTTTGTGTGATCCTTCACTTACTCCAATTGTTTCCATCTGTACTTCGACTTCAAAACATTTATTATGGGCCGAATGGCCTCCTGTGTTGCATGACTTTATGATTCTATGATAAGGCACTCCACCCTAATGCAGGCTGTACTTAACCTGTGCCTTTTATGATCAGTAAGCATTAGGTTAACATGAGCAATGAATGGATGGTCCCTGCTCAGGTTCATGATGAAATAACTGTAATCTCAAGTGAAGTGTTTCATTGCTTTACACGTACAGACCCTCAGGGCTGTACCAACTAACTTAATTTGTTTTATGGGCTTCAACTGGTCTTTGAAACAAATGAAGTTAGTTGCTTATCACATCGATGCACACTTTTGGGATCATATCATCTCCTCAGCTGAGTGAAGAAGGAAGAGCATGGGAAAGGCAGACCTAAGGACAGAGACAACATTGTGGGGAAAAAAAAGATTTCTTGATAATCTGTAGAGTTGCTGAATTTTCTGATTCTTGCTTCCAATTGTATTTGTTGAGAGGGTAGTGGTGAGTAACTGCTGTGTTACAGAAGCTGGTGACAGGCTGGATACGAAGGGCTGGGAAAGAAGAAAGTGGCTAATCTGGTTTCAGTAGGTTGTTTTCCTAGATACGTTGCAGATGGAAAAACCTTTTGTGACGAAACTGCAAGCAGCAAGGCTTGTTTTTACAGTCACTGATTTCAGTCTATAAATAGTGCATTTCCCCTCATTGTACTTGGTTTATGAAACCCTCCTGTGTGGTGAGAAGAACTGTCTGTACAGCTGACCCCATTAACATGTCAAAATGCTGAATTTAATGATCGTTTGAATAACCCTTCTTTTGTCTTTATGATTTAATATAGCTCTTACCAGATTATTCCAAGGTACATATACTAGTGGTTAGCACACTCGCCTCACAAGCGAGAGGACTTGGTTTCGATTTCCGGACAGGGTGAAACCTTAGGCAAATTTCCTTACTCCACATACCTCTGCTTACCTAGCAGTAAGTAGGAACTCAGTTGTTAGTCGATTGACGAATTGCTTTCCGAGGATAATAATCCCTTCAAAAAAAATAATAAATTGGTCACTCGCTTCACGACTCTTTGTGGGACACTGCTATGTGCAAGCTGGCGGCCATGTTTCGCCTGCAAAATATGCAGTCAATTCACTTTACAATATATTCTGTGAAGCGCTTTGAGACATCTCAACGACTTGATAAGGCACTATATCAAATGCAAGGATTATTATTATAGTAATGCCCAGAGAAA
Source organism: Callorhinchus milii (assembly GCF_018977255.1). NCBI lineage: Eukaryota > Metazoa > Chordata > Chondrichthyes > Chimaeriformes > Callorhinchidae > Callorhinchus > Callorhinchus milii. The sequence goes on from NW_024704749.1 coordinate 22,078,587, forward strand.
ATAGTGTCTGGCAAATATGAAGTACTACAGTATGATATAAAAACAGAAGTCTTTGGGAACACACAGTGAGTCAGGTTCAGTCAGAATATATATACAACAGTATGATATCCACTTTAACCTAGAATACTACTGTGCAGGATTTAATGGTCAAAACCTTGGGAAGGTAATAGGTCTTCAGATTAGATTTGAAAACAGAGAGAGAAGGGTTGAGGCATTTGGAAGGGTTCCAATGGAGTGGGGCAATGTGGCTGAAAGCCCTTCTGCCAATGATGAAGTGTACCATCTTGTTTAAAATGAAGTCACGAGATTTCATTTTTAAATTCTGGGTACAAGAACAGCTTTTAACTGATTTTTTGTTTAATGTTTCAACCATTATTTATGATCTCCTAGGCCTCAAAATAAAATTTTTCTGATCACGTTTCAGCTGGGTGTCTGACACATGCGGAAACCAATCACCGTGCTTAAGAGTATGCAAGCCGGGCTGAATTTCCATGCATCCCACCTGGAAATCCCAGAGATAGATTGTTGGAATGGAATGCACACTTTTTCCCTGGAGTATACGTTGGGGTTCTGGTGGAGTCTAACCATCTAAAACTACATAGTTTGCCATTGATATTGTTGTCTGGTAAGCTTTCCCGTTGCTTGTCCAGCTAGGACCACCCTCCCCAAAAGGGCTTTGGCTTCGAGGATTAAGAGGAGTGAGTGGGATGACTCCTGGCCCCTAGTGACTGGTCTTCCCTTCCAGGTCCTGTCAATGAGCCAGGCTGAGCTGTGCTCAGTGGTGGTGATGGGATGAGGTCACATTGTGAAGATTTGCTTGCACCTGTGTTGATAAGTTACATTTGAATTTGAGATTTGCATTGATCACTAGTTACAGGCATATGTTTGTTCACAGAGATGGAATAGAAATGACTTGCAGCTAATATCAATGACCAGAGCTAAATATAGCATGCATCTAGGCAAAGAAACAGAAGCTGCAGTAACTAGATAAAGCTGAGACTTGTTAACCCGATAGTGCGGAGACAAATTGATATTCCTATGATGTGGATGTGGAAATGCTATGCTCTGTTGTTTTGACTTTTCATTCTTCAGGTCGCCAATCATTTTATTGCTGCCCAACCTGCTGAGAAATACCATGTCATAGTTACCTCTAATATTTTTTTTCTGGTCAGTCGGGTGTCTGACGCATGCAGAAACCCATCGCCGTGCTTAAGAGTATGCAAATCAAGCTGAAATTTCTATGCATCCCACCGACACATGGAAATCTCAGAGATCGATTCTTGGAATTGAATGCACTCCTCTGCCTGGAGGGACACATCCTACTTACCTAACCCCGGAATGTATTTGGCGCAGGTTGGCAAGAGCCAAGGCTTGGGGACCCCATAGTGTGCATTATACAAATGTAATTTGTTGTTGTTGGAATACTGCAGGAGTCTAAGCAGCGAAAACTGCATAGCTTGCCATTGATCTTGCTGTTTGGCAAGCTTTCCTGCTGCTGGTCGAGCTCGGACCACTCTCCCCATTAGGGCTTTGGCTTGCAGGGTTAAGAGGAGCTGAGTGGAATGACTCCCTGACTCCAGTGACTGGTCTGCCGTAGTCACCTCCAATAAAGCAGAGAACGTTGACAAAACGGTCAGTCTATCATCGTCTAGTTTAACCCAGAAAGTATGAAAAGCATTTTGACAGCTTTTCTCATCCTGCAACCCTTGCATCATTTCCTTGTGATAAATTGACTCCAGAGAAGAGTAAATAAAAGTGTATTTTATGAAAGGCCAAACACAACCCTGTTTATCTTCCTGTCTAACACTCCAGCTCCCTCAGTGTGAGGCGATATGAATTAAATGTATCCTGAGTGGGACAGAAGGAAGCATTGAAAAGCTATCAGGAGATCCCTAGGGCTTATTCTCTGATAGTTTGATATTTATTGACCTTGCCAGTATTGAGAACTTTAATTTCTCGATCTTTTAAAATTCAATTGAGGTTTTTGAGAAGGAGGGTAGATACTTTGGTAATAGAAATATGGGGCTAGAGATTCTACCTGTGTTAAAATTTACTCTATTTATGCAGTTTTTAGAAACATCCAGAATTAGGAATATTCTTGAACAAATTTTGAATTTGCTTTTCTGTAAATTCTTTCAAGAGTTCTCAGAATTCAACACTTTTCAAAATTGCTGACACTTAGAAATGTTACATAAATAGTATCCAGACCCAGGTGGAATTTCTCCCCATAAACAAGGAAGGTTTAGGGGAGCCAGGTTTAGGGGTTAAACTGGTTTAGGGAAGGTGCTGTGGGATAGTCTATGGCAGAGTGAGCTTGGTTGGCTGAAATGCATGTTCCTGTTCCTGGTTCTTTGCAAGTGACATTTTGTGGTAGGATCATTGCTGAGTTGATCTTGCAAATGAGGGCAAGCTTTGCCTGAGATCCACCTTCCACGATGATTCGCAGTGTCACAAATTCTTAAATCTGCTGAACTCCAATAGAGCTGAGCAGTGACTGAGAAAACACCTCGTGATCGAGGTGCAGAAAACCAATGTTAAACCCATTAGCATAAATTGTACATGTGAAAAGGTTTGATTGACGTGAAAAAGTGTAAATACTCAAGTGGAGACTGAAGTTTTGGAAATACATCAAGCATTTTTGAAGCACAGCAACTTTTGGGCAGAACGGGGCTCTCAAGAGACACCAGTGCAGGGTTGGATTTCTTGAATCAATGTGACAGGCTGTGATTTTACCGATCAGCCTTTCACAATTTCTGACACACTTTATGTTGCTGGTTTTCTGCTCTCAGTGCTGCCTTTTTTTGTTCTTTGTGTCTGACAGGATATCGCTGTCTCCATACAACAAAAAAGAAAATGTTGTGATTGTTCCAGTCCACTGTTAGCCTTTGCTTTGGTTGTGTTAACATCGATATCCATGTTAAAGTAAGGAAGTCAAGTCATCCGTTATCTCTCTCAGCAGATTGCAGATTTATGCTTATTTCCGATGCATAGTTAGTTCCAATCTGCAAATGAACAGGCAAAGGGATAAGTTGCTCAGTGCTGCAGAGTTTTAGTGCACTATAGTTTGTGACTTATCAGATTTAATGTCACAATGTCAGTGCACTGTAGTTTGTGGATAGATGTTTGTTAGGCAAGGGTATCGGAATATTGGGCAAGGGTGAGTAATTAGAGTCGGGGTACGGATTAACCATGATCTTATACAATGGCAGAACAGCTCGAGGGGCTGAATAGCTACTCGTTATGTTCTTATGTTCATATATTCCTATGATTTTTTTCTAGAATTATACATGTAATGCAATTAAAACTAAAGCAAAGATATCTGCACACTTGTCTAATAGAATTTCTACCTCCCGCTTCAACAAAATGTACAGTCAATTCACTTTACAATATATTCTGTGAAGCGTTTTGAGGTGTCCTAACAATGTGATAAGGCGCAATATGCTATATAAGTGCAAGTTATTGTAATGTTATTGAAGAGTTAGTGACATTTCATAACAGTTGAATGGAGATGATTTTAGAAAACAAAATAATTAATTGAAATGTTAGCACCGTGCAACGTTTGCAAATGTTTCATTCATCCTGATAACACTTAACTGAGTTCTGGAGAGAGGCTGAGAAGAATAACTCTTATGTTGTGGAAGAAAAGTGACTCATGTGACATCCTGTGGTTTTCTGGGATGCTGCTGGGAAACTATCCAAGATAGGACCATGCCACAGCCAACTAACTGTACATGGTTATAAAATGACACAATGGAAATTTCAAGATATGGATTTTATTGTTTTTCCATGTTGATGAACTTTTCTGAACCTTGGTTAAAGCTCATTTGTTGTCTGATTACATCAATCCTCGCAAACAAGTTAGAATTAGTATCGACCGCGCTTTCGGTCATCTTTCTCCTCCCAATGTCCCTCAGCTCCCACCCCGAGCTTGGGTGCTCAGCCAGCGTTGCCAAGTGCTTGGAGATCTGTATATAAATCCATATTGTATTGTAACAAGTTAACTTAGTTACAGTTTTAGCAGAATTAGAGCATTGGTCCATGAAGATGCAGTGCAAACATTCAAATTCATGATCTGGAGGAGATTTTAATGGAATCACGGGCCAATGATTTAATTCTGCTGAAACAAATCTTAGGAGAGAACGGTATAACAATTACTTTTGGAATCTCCCTCCACAACTGTTGGTACAAAGATTATTTCCGAAGTTAAATTCTTCCCCTGTTTTTGGAGTGCAGTGATCCGTCATGGCAGCCTTTCTGAAGCCATTATGGTAACTGCTGCTTCTCACGCTCTGGTTGCGAAAACAAGGAGTCCAAGTGCTGGCTTACTTTGAACTAACTGCCAGGTCATTGATAACGCATTAAGCAAGCCATTGACGAGAAGTTTTTTCACTGACTGGGGCTTTTCAGGTCTGCTGTATTTAGTGTTGTATTTTAATCCCTATTTATTGTCTGCCTGAAGGTTGAGCATATGATCAGGCTGTTGCCAGAGTGCCCTATTATATGTGAGGAGGAAGTACACTGACCAGCTTTCAATTTCTAATACCAAAAAATTATTTATATACAGTAGTGGCTTTCGTGTTGGAAGGATGTTCCAAAACACTCAGCGATACAATACCAATACAATCTACAGTAATACCAGTACAATCTAATGAATACAGGATCTTGGGTTCATAGTCTAGCTGACACTTCAATACAGTGCTTTGCATTGAAAAGTTCTATATGCAAAGTCCTGATATGGGTCTTGAACCAACAACTTTCTGACTTGCTATATAACATATAATAATACACAGACTTAATACATACTATAGCTGATAGTAGCTGATACACAGTACTAATAGCAATTTATTACACATTAAGTTTATTTTCTAAGTGACAATAAATGCTGTTTTTATGTCTTTTAAAATTTCATGGTTTCTGCAGCTTCTGAGTAGCTGGATTCTTTCCAATCACATTATAGTGTGGCAGACCACAGAATAGCCTGAAAGTGTGCTTGCTTTGGCTGTAATTCAGCAGTGAGCGAGTGAGGCAGCCTGGCAGGAAAGTTAGAGCAGGAATTGCACCTATATTTTTGAAGCAGTTTTTTTTTGATTCTCATCCACCTATCTGTTCAGTAAAGTAAAGGTGCTGTTAACCTTTCTTCAGTATTGTTCTGCATGACTGCTGCATGATAGCTTGTTTGACATCTGTACTTTTAAGCAATTTCTAAGCCCTTTAGCTCTTATAGCTTCAGAAATAGGATTGTGGTGACACTCTTCCTAGATGTATTGGGATGCTGGGTGGACCATTTGTCAGGCAAGTCTTATCTGGAAACAGTAATGTCTTTCAGTTACCATCTTAGCCCCTGACAAAGTATCATGCATTGCCTGCTGAGAAGCATTGTATTTTAGCAAAGACTACTGCCGGGGATAAGGTTTGGTGTATCGACATAGGATTTCCTTTCTGCTGTACCACATTCAGAATGCTCAGGTGTGAGGTCTCGGCCCAACTCACTTGGTAACAATCCTGCCCCCAGTCAGAAGGTTGTGGGTTTAAAGTTGGAACTGTGAGCTCGTACAGTCTAGACTGACATTCAAATACAGTGTGGGGGGTGTGGGCTTTTGGAGGTGCTGTCCTTCAGGTGAGATGTTTGATGTGGACGTTCAAGATCCTTTGGCACCATTTGAAAGGAGAAGGGAGTTTCTCCCATTTCCTGGCCAACAATTCCCCAGAAAAAAAATTGGTTATTCATTTCATGGTTGTTGTGGGACATTGCTGCGATGAACAGCAACAACAACTTGCATTTATATAGCGCCCTTCATGTAGGGCAGCGACCCGGAATGCTTGACAGTGAAGGAGTCAGACACTGATTAGAAGGATTCTGATTGAATCTCTGAATCCAAACCTCTCCTTTGATGTCAACTGATGTCCCCTATTTTCAGAGAGGCTTATCTTATATTCAAAAACCTCAAAGATGAATACAATTTTTAAAACAAATTATTTATGTCAATTCCTGCTAAATATTTTTAAAGCTAAAAAAAATCATTGAATCCAATGGGCTACTTGTTTACGTGTTCTGTTTACTTTCATTTCAGTTTGGGGTTTGGATTCAGCAATTGCTCTTCCTAATCATGGCCATTTATGGCTCTTCAAAGACATTTCTTTAGACACGGATGCTCTTGTTGTTATCTTGGGGATGTTACAAGATTAGATCCTGAACGAAGATATTAAATCATCCCTCTTTTATCAGTTTAAAGCACTATATATCTTTGTTTCTGCAACAGGTGTTGAACTGAACCATGATGCATGTGTGAAGAGCGTGCATTTTTACGGGTTCCATCTGTTTTATGGCCATGTACAAACTGTTTTGCACCCAGCTTGAATAAACACGCTTTCAGACTATTTTTAGAGTTACTTAGGAAATTTCTGCCTGCATTCCTTTAATTCATTAGGTACTTCAATATGTTATAAGATGTCAAATGAGCTCTAAAGTGCAACATTTCAACATTTAGTGGTCCTTTATTCTAAAGAGTATTTGTGCTGCAGTTCCTTGTCAGTCTGGTGCTGATGCAGTGGCCTTGAAAACTCAGTATAATTTTCTACACTGTTTGCATCATTCTCTGTGTAAATTTGATCCAGCCGACTGTTAAATCTGGCTGAATTGGATTTCAACAAATGTGATCAAATTATTCAATGACTGCACTGTTTGATTAACAAGAACTGAATGACCTTGCAGATAACTGAAATATGTTTTACATTATAAAAAGCTAGATGGAGGTTTATTCTAACAATCGTGAAAATATACACCTGAATTAAAAAAAGTTACAAAGGATTATACTTAATACGTAATATCCAAGGTTGCACACAGGCACAGATTTCATCATTACTTAACTTTAGTCACAGTTAAATTGTCATAAGCACTAAATGATTGAAGAGATAATTCATAAAGAAGTAAGTATTGTGGGGAAATATTTCTCTCACAATGTTTTCTTTTTTGGAAATATGCAGCAGTGAAACAACATTAGAGAGGTTGCTAAAAAATTGTTAAGTGCTTCCAAGTAGGTTTAAAAAAAAACAACCAAGATGTATAGCTAAGGGTGTCATATATAGAGTCTGTATCTGGCCTTGGTGAGACCAAAGTGCGTATAGTGTATAGTGAATCCACGTGACACGCTGCTGTGCGCAATCGGCTGCCGTGTTTCTCCCGTAAAATATACAGTCAATTCACTTTACAGTATATTCTGTGAAGCGCTTTGAGACGTTTCGAAGATATGATAAGACGCTTTATCAAATGCAAGGATTATTATTATACAGTTAGTCCTTTATTAAAAAAAATCAGATATTTGAGGAAATGCAGTGGAGAGTGTCACCGAGCATGTTGCAGGGTGTAATGGAGGGGAAAAATAAATTAGAAATAATAATTCCAGGAATTTATTGTAAAAACTGTAGAAATTTATACGTAGAAGAAAAGCATTGAAATACATTATTTATGTTAACATTGGCTAATTAAAAAATCTGTGAAAACTTATTTCAGAGTTTCTCCAACATGGGAATGCAGCCAGATTCCACGCTTAACGCTAAATATTTAATGGTTGTTAGTTTAATGTCACTGAGCGATATTACATTTTGTGGAGTTGTTTTTTTTGATGTGTTGATGTGAAAAAGAATCAGTTGGTGATCTTAATAATTAACGAGAGACGATCATCTGTTTGCCGGAGTAAGTTTAAAGGTATTTCATGTGCAAAGCAAAAACTAGGTCAGTGCTCATCAGCATGAGAGAAGTCTTGTCAGGTTGAATACATATGGAGATTGGATTAATAAAGATGACAAGGTAAAGGTCAAAGTACCATATTGAGCTCTGGGAGACACCCTCTGGCTTGAACTTGGTTCAGAGATTTAGCTGAGTTATAGAAACTGATCGAGATCACTCCGATTAAGTGGTGTTTGAAATATTGAATTGCTAATGTTTAACTTGATTCATTTCCCGAGAAGCAATATCTGAACTGAGGAAAAGGCTGCCTTAAGACAGAAAAAGATTCCTCCCTGAAGATCCCATTAAAATCCTGATCCAATAGGGTACAAATAAATATTTGTGTTGCAGTGAGGTGAAACTGTCTTAGTGTCTATACACTCACATTATCACACAGCCACATTTTCTGTTTTGTTTAATATCTGTGTACTGTATATAGTAAAATCATTCTCAGCTACATGATCATGTTTTTGTGAGATGTCCTGGACCTCATTGTTTAAGAGTCATTAATGAGGCATCACAGTTTGAAACTAGTCTCCTGTCCTTTATTCACAAGTTTACTTGTGAATGGGATTATTTATCTATTTCCTGCCATTCTGCAATATAATTATAATTCCTCCAGATTTGTTAATTGGCACTGATGTGCTTTATTGATTTTGATGACTGTATTAAAGGCTCTAGTAGACAGTATCAAAACATACATAGAAGAGGATTTCTGCTTTTACTACCCAAGCTTCCGTGCGTTAAATCATTTATATTTATTGAGTGAGGAAAAAAAAGAGGCTTTTGGCAGGGTTAATGAGGTTTTTAATTTAGAAAGTGCTTTTTTTGATCGGCTGGGTTTCTGAAACCTATCACCATGCTCAAGAGCATCCAAACTAGACTGATATGTATACCACCTACACATGGAAATACATTTTCCTTTGGCTGGAATGGAATGCACACTCTCTTGCTATCTGTCTACTCCTCCCTGGTAGCATCCTACACTGTAAATTAAAATGATGAGGGGTTTTGATAGTCGATGGAGAGAAATTATCTGCACTGGTTGGTGAGTCGGTAATTAACGAGAGGACATCAATTTAATATAATTACTGAAGGGGGGAAGATTAGGAGCAATTCATTTACACGGAGAGTTGTTAGGATGTGGAATGCTTTGCCAGGAGTGGTGGTCAAGGCAGAATCCATGATAGCTTTCAAGAGGGAGGGAACTAGATGTATATCTAAACAGAAGGGATTTACATGGGTGTGAGGAAAAGGACACATCTGTGCGCAATTGGCTGCCGCGTTTCGCCCACAAAATATCAGTCAATTCACTTTACAGTATATTCTATGAAACCCTTTGAGACGTCTCGAGGATGTGATAAGGCGCTGTATCAAATGCAAGGATTATTATTATGTTATATAGGCAGGTAAATAGAATTAAATGGATTGCTCTTTCAAAGACACAGTGGGCAAAACGGCTTTCTTCTGGGCCTTAAATTTCTACGGTTCATGACGCAGCAATCCTGCGTTACGTCACATGCTAGTAATAAGGACATAAGAAATGTTAGGATGAAATAAAGACCAAGGTCCATCAAGTTCGCCTTCCACCTTCCTGGCATGTACCATAAAGCAATGCCGAATTATAACTTCCTCTGTAACTAGATTTTTAATACATGGGTGAAGTGTGAGGAATATGCATTGCTTATTAAATTACGGCCTGTTTAGCAATGCAATACTTTTATCTTTTTCCTCAAATATTGCATTTACTAACAATCCATACATCAAAATACACCCTTCCTACAATTGAATTTGCTTAACAATTGATCAAGGAACCTTTTGTAAAATGAAGGACGCACTTGTTCCAGAACAAACATTGAGCTGACCAATGGCCCTGTTGTGTAGTTCAGCAGATATACAGGAAATATCTTCAACTGCAGCTAAATCATAAAATGTATAGGCAGGAAATAGATTGCTATTGAGATAGCTCGTTGTTGAAAAAGGACAATAAAAATTTCGATGAGGAAGTCCCCAGAGAAGAGATTTATTTGATAAGCCATTAATTAGCATCAGGAGCACAGGATTTCTGAACTGCTTGTTCTAACACACTGATTACTGAATAAAACAAGTCAAATGGTTCCACAATTTTTAACATGCCTTTCTGAATTACTCTGCTGCTGCAAATGTTTACTTGGCAGCAGTACGTTATAAGCAGGTGTTAATCTTTCATTTGATGTTAAAATAATATGAAAAGCTAGGAGAAGAATGTAATGAGTTTTGATGTACAAAATATTTTATTAGCCTAGCTGTTGTGAGGGTGTACTATGAATTGAGCTCAGGTCATATGCCTTGTACATTGCGTTCAGCCTTCACTCTGCTCTGTGTCCTGTAAATCCCAGTCACGTGTCATCGCACAGAGCTACGCTTCTTCAGACCCAAATTGCAGAGCCTTAAAAATGATCTTTCAAGTCTTAACTGTGCTCATTCTGTCAAGGTTGTCAATCATCTCAATGCTTCTCAGGATGTATTTTGGGTTCTGCTGTTAGTGTGATAGAAAGTAACCTTTGGGGTTTTGAGCAAAACTGGAGTTGGTGTAGACCGTATATCAGGCTGTATATGTCCGCTTTCTCTATTATATGCTATATAATTGAGTAAAAAATAAATGTAAACTAAATGTGCTAAGATAGAGAGTTTTTAAATTGATATCTCTTGTATTAAGTAGCTTCAAGTGCTCATTTGTGTAACCAGTACTATTTGGATTTTGAGTACTATAGCTGGTCTTTTTTATAAGAGAAACCTGTGGGTGGAATTTTCAGTTCAGTACAAGGCTTACTTACTTACTTACTTACTTACTTACTTACTTACTTACTTACTTACTTACTTACTTACTTACTTACTTACTTACTTACTTACTTACTTACTTACTTACTTACTTACTTACTTACTTACTTACTTACTTACTTACTTACTTACTTACTTACTTACTTACTTACTTCTCGCTAGAGTCATACAATAGAAAAATGCTGAAGAGTTTGAAGATGCTGGATTTATCCTAGTTATTTTTTCTTTGTAAAATTATCAGTGTGTAAGTGACCACACAAGCCACAGGCTGTGAAACTCCGAAGTTTCAGTATATATTGTACATGCACTTCACAGAACCTTGACTTGCATTATTGAAGGAGAAATAAGCTAGGTGTACTGTATCTGATTTCATGCTTTTAAAGTGGCACTGCAGCACTTCAAGCATATTCATTATATTCGATTTCTACTATAAATAAATTGTATGGCTAGTGTGTTCATAAATTATATTGCGTTGTGTGTCACTTGAAGTAAGTGCTCTTTAATGCATCATCATGCAGAGTATCTGCTACCTTTCCTCTCTAGCACATTTGAAATGGGACACAGCACGCTTTGGTGGGCAGAATTTTTTTTTTATCATCACTAAAACGTTTTTCTAATAAGCATCTATCTACATAGCACTGTGACCTCATTCTCTGGGGCCAAAGATAGTGCTACATGAGTGTGCAATGTGTGGATATTTGGTATAGAAGTCTAAAGTGGAGCTGCCGTGTTATGCACAGCTCGGTGACTTGCATTTATGTCCATTGGGAGATGGGTTATACTGCTATTAAACTTTAGATGTTGCACAAACACACGGACGTGTCAACACTTGATCTGTGCATTGGAAGTGAATGGCAGGACAGTTTTAAACCTGCGATTAATGTATTGTGAGTTCGTCAGTCAATCACCATTCTTAGATTCTTTTTTCTTAAAAAATTGAACATCTGAAAATCGGGTAAATGACTTTGCCTTGGAATCTGTGTGGAGAACGTGTATAGCCTGATAATAGCAGTAAGCACACTTCTTCGTAGTGTCTGTATTCTGATATCAGCATTGAGCAGCACTAAATAGCCTAGTATTTGCTCTAACACCTCTACATAGTCTGATATTAGCAGGAGCACATTTTAATTTGATCAGCCAATTGTCTGATACCTGCGGAAAACCATCACTGTGCTTCAGTGTTCCACGTATGTAAGCCTCCCGCACATGGAAATTTCCCTGTCTGGCCTCATATTAGCAGTGAGCATCTCTCTATAGAGCCTGATCTGATTTTGGCAGTGAACACCTCAGCTCTGTGATAATGGGTGAATGGAATACTGGAGATAATTCTGATAATTCTGACTGATTATTGTGAAATTTGTCATTAAATTGAATGTAACCAATAAACAGATGGCACCCCAACATATGGAACAACAGCAGGCAGGCACACTGTCAGCTGTAGTTGTATCTCAGTGGTAAGTGCTGTACCGAGCATCACTCCTGGTAAATACCTGCACGTTTTTAGCAGCCTAACAGTTAGCAGTGCTGAGGATCACAATAAGAATGGAGAAAAATCCATTTCCCCACACCGTAGCTTTGCTCCATACTCTTGGTGTTCACCCACTTGCTAACTGGGTCTACCTATCGCTTGGCTTGTAGTCTACTTTCTCTTGAGGGGCCAAAATGTTATGGAAGCTTCCCCATTGTTACCCCAGCAGCTAACAACAGTGCAATCCTGGGTGGGTTCAGACATACCCGGTCACGGTGGTTCAATGCTACATGAATGGTTTACTCATTGAGCTACCAGGTGGGAAATTTTAAATAGAAATGTCTAGCACTTCCACTTATTCGAGCTGCACCAGCCAAGGTTGACCTACCCCATTAACCGAGATGCATCCTTGTGCTTTTTTTTTCTCCTTAGATTCTCCAATCGAGAGAAGTGGGCGCAGACGCAGCATGCCTGGGAGCACACCGGATGAACACACTGCAATGGAAACGCCCATTTCCACACCTTTCCGCGTGACGGTAAAACTATTGCACATTTATCCACTTTACTCCCAGGCTGCATGCATCGTTGAGCATTTCTTTGTTTTACTGTAACTTTTTTTAATTTAAATCCCTTGAAATGTCTCATTCCGTCCATCCTTGAGCTCTCAAGGAGTCATTGAGCAGAACTAAAGTTTCATTGATGTCATTTTGTTTTGACATGTTTTTGAAGCAGTGAAAAAATTCAATTTTATTTAGAAAATACAAGTAAGCAACTGTTTATTTTTGAATTTTGAATTTCAGGCAAATTATCGTGTTAATCGTTCTTACTGACTAATTTTTTTATTGTCTCCTAGTAGGGAAGCATATGGGACAGTCCCTACCACAAGACTGTCTGAATACAGGCACTGTCTAGGCACAGGATAGGAAGTGCTGCATTTGTGTGGCTAAAGATAATGAGGATGCCAAGGACTTTCTCTCTCCGCTGTGTGTGTGTGGGGTGGGAGAAGGGCTTCTTTACCTGCTGTAAAATGTGATGGTTTTATGTTACAGTGAGTGGGGTTTAAGCTAATAGGACGCAGGGATCTGAAAGATGCTCTTGCAGTCTGATGATCAGAATGCAGTTGATACAAATTTAATTCTGGGGTAAATTGTGCTGAACGTAACAATCCTTGCATTTGATATAGAACTTTATCATGTCGCCGAGCTGTCTTAAAGCACTTCACAGAATATACTGTAAAGTGAATTGACTGCAAACTTTGTGGGCAAAACGAGGCAGCTAATTGCGCACAGTGGTGTACCACAAACAGTCGTGGATTTAGAGACCAAATTATTATTTATTTATTTATTTCGAAGGATTATTATCCTTGGAAAAGTGATCTGCCAATCAACTACCCGGGTTCCTACAGCTAGGTATACAGGTGTGTGGAGTAAGGAAACTTGCGTAATGTTTCATCCCGCCTGGGAATCGAATCCAGGTCCTCTCGCTTGCCAGGCAAGTGCGCTAACCACTACACTGCAGGACTCCACAATGTTAAACATGATGTTAAGCATAGCATGCCCAGCTTTACCTTCTATTGTCTTCTGACCACATTTTTCATAGTTTTCATCAATTACTTCAAATGATGGTCTAATGGGATCATCAAGCTACATACAGCACATCCTTCCTCAATCCGATTACATTGAACCACAATCATTTCTTAGCATGTCATACTTTAATATGTAGTCACAGGCAGATTGATTAAGAATCCTAATGACGGAGCTTATGCATAGCCATGTCCATCAAGCTATAATGGTCAAATGCCATGTTGAAGAATGCGCCTCTCAGTTTTGAATACGCACCTTTGATATCCCATTTTACAGATTATTTTTATGTCCCTTTGGCTGACTGCATCACATTTGCATCCAGCAGAATGATTTGTTTGTGATCGTGACAGGCAACAGTGCACATAAAACGCAAACTGGCCACAAAACTACGGTTTAACTTTGAATTCTTGAGACCGTTGAGATTATCTTTAATTCTTGGTGGAAACCTGGCCTGAGAGAGGAGTAATTTGTGGGCAGTAATTATGTGCATATTTACAACTGACCCCTAGGGGCAGTACGATCCGCATTCTCACATGCAAATCCATCATCCTTGGCAAGCTAAGCCATCCAATGTGAATTTACTACCTTACAGACAATTATTGAGGCTCCCTAACCTTTATTAAAGGATATGGCTTATAGCACAGGCAGTGTGGAGAATGGCAAGTACATCAAACGTACAGGAAGTCACAAGGGCAGCAAATATGGCCCAGGGAAGAGCAGAGCGATGGATTAGGATTTGATTACCCTCCTCACTCAACTGAGCAACTTTCAAAGGCTAAACTCAGGTCTCAGGTGGCCTAAAAAATAAATTGCCTCCCGTATTACCAGGGATTTGGAAGATTTTCTTTATTTAAAGTGAATGAATACCCTTAAAAAGGGAGGCGCAGATCAGCCCTGAAGGGAAAGCCAAGGCAGGAACTGCAGCAACAAAGTTTAAAAAAAACTGTACTCGAGCATTTGTAATGTGAGATCCCAATTGTGCAGGTTTGGGCAAGTTACAACGTTCAGTATTGCATGCCTTCAAACAAAAATCACCTAGAATTTGCTTGATATGGAGGCAATATTAATTGATATAAAATATTGCAACACATATATAACATCAGTCTCTAACCTGCACTTTATAAAGATTTTGAACAAAGTGGCATGAAAGTCAGCCATTGCAACCTTTAAAACGAATCTGCCTCGGATGGTGCAGAACACAAGTTCAGCTGTTAGTTCCAGCACATGTATCATTACCCGCAAAGAATTGACATCTCGATCAATGGCAGTTGGCTGTAGGCAGAACCTAATCAAGCATGATGTCGTAGGAGAAACGGGAAGATGAGTGGGTCGGTATCTGCCTGTGTTAGAGCCAACAGCTATAGGGCAATAACATGGCCAAATGAAAGATGTATATCTTGTTTGTTTCTTTTATCCTTTGGGTTCAGAATTCTCTGATATATGAGCATTGGCTTGTCTTGTGTCAGGCAAATCAGATAGTTGAACAGCAACATAGGGATATGCAAGACCAGAAGAGAATGTTGCCATCCATCTGGCTTATTTTAAAAAAATTTTAAAAGAAAATCACCAATAATGATACACTCCTATGCCCCTCACTTGAATTCTTTGCCAAATAATTCTCAAATTCTCTCTTGAATTTCATGATACAATCTGCCTCCACTGGCCATTTCACACACTCACTGGTATCTGTGTAAAATCATTTAATCAGAGCTGCCTGATCACCTACATGGTGTCTTGCATATGGTCACATCCCATGACTCCAATCACAAGATCATGAGATTGGTTTGGATGAAGAATGTACTTTGGCTGTTCCAGAATACCCACCTCACCATTTTCCTGTCGAGCTGTTTTTTTAAACAAGTGCAGTGTCCTAGACAACTTCTTCCAGTCATTAATTACCCTCTTTAAGGTTGGTCAGACAAGATTCACCCTTCCTCAACCCATGTTCCCTGTCTCTTATTAAATTATTTTTATGCAAATAATCTTCGATTTTCTTTCTGAAGGGAACAGAGGGGTATAGGAGAGGAGATTAGGAAGTTTGGAAGCTTGTGTGGAGTTTACACACTGGTAATAATAATAATCCTTACATTTTATATAGCGCCTTATCGTGTCTTCGCGACGTCTCAAGGCCAAATAACCTGTTTACATGCTGTATCATTCCATGTAATTTTATATTCAGTGATGTCCTTTAAAGATATCATGTTTATTATAATATAGTCAACATGGAATAATCTGATAAAGGCTGGATTTAATATTCCATGGATGGTACAGAGTAGCAGTAATTACTGCAGCTGTTGAAATATCGCCTGTGGGATCATACAACAATAAACAACACTGTACATGTTCATTGGCAGTAACCCATGGGATGTTTTGGGCATTAGAGTAAAAACAGCATCTTAACTATCCAGGATTCGTATTGTGGTGCCCAGGCTTATTAATTCACAACATAGATTCAGGTATTAAAAAAGTAATGCTTATTAGTAGTATCTCAGGGCCATTGAAATTAAACATAAATTAAAAATGAACTGAATTCTGGAATACTTTTTATTCCTCGTTGGATTATACAAATATTGACTTTAAATACATTTAATTGGTTATTTTATTCTCCTTGTTGTTTTTTGAACCTTCACCTTGAAGGGCACCTCACCTCACATGAATTATTCATTATGTGCATAAAACATCATTTTTCCCTAAAGTTTTTAATTAACATCTAGGCACACGTTAATATTGGAAGCATTGACTGCATTGTGTTGTACACTGTTCAATCTACAAAAGCTATTGCTAAAATTGATGCCATTCTTCACCTTTAATACAACAACTGAAATGGTTGAATTACGTTACCGTACATTCATAATATAGACAGTGTTTTCTATAACTAATTTGTTTAAGCTCTCTCTGCACTCCGAGATGTATTAGCACGCCACAAATTCCGATGTCTGATCCATATGCCATCTGCTATAAACACAGACCTGTTGTGAGTGGTCAGCTCTGCGCTGACACAAGCTAATAATATATTTTGGGGTATTTAAAAGCTGTTCTGCCTCACAGTGGTCATTTCTGGTTAAATATTGTATTTAATAGTCCCAGCTCCAATTATTTGCCTGCAAGAAATCAGGGTACTCCAGTTTTTGTGCGATTGTTTTTAATGTAGTTTGTGCTTTTACAAATAGAGAGTTGAGTTGCCAGTTGTCCCAAGTCACCCATGAGGCAGAAATTAATATTGATTTTAACTTAATTTTATTTATTTTTGTTGTGGAACAAAATTGATTTAAGTTTTTTTTAGATTTGAACCCATTAGATGTACATTGTCAACCATAGAAACACAATAACCAGAGAGAACTTGCCCTTTTTCCTTTCTTTGTGCATGAGTGTGTGTGTGTGGGTGTGAGTGCGTGGAGCAGCCCCAGACTAAAAGTTTTTAGTTTGTAGCCTGTGCCTTTTTATATTATTTAGTATCGCTTAATTTTTCTATACCATGCTTCTCTGAGAGAATAGGTAAGCAGTGTCAGTGCTGTTTCAGTGGCTAGCCAGATGTTTGAGACAGGCTCATCAGTCGCCAGCAAAAATATTAATAATAATAATCCTTGCATTTGATATTGAGCCTCATCACATCTTCGAGACGTCTCAAAGCACTTCACAGAAGTTGTCATGCCTGAATGTGTAAATCAATTATGACAACGGAATAGACTATCCGATCTACCTAATCCTTCTACTGCAACCCACATCAAAAGTTTATCGTTCTGCCCAATATTGCTAATATTTAACGGGGGAATTAAATGGCTGTGCATTGCTGTATTAGCATCACAATTTGCTTTTATTATCAAAACGTTTAAATATTTCATTCTTTGATTAAGTTCTGCTGCTCAATTTTATTTTTTAGCTGCTTGCAGTGAATCAACTCTCTTTATCCATCCTAAAATGGAACCACTAACAGCTTGTTTAGAAAATATTACAGTATAGCATACAATTGTGTTCCTCAGAAACCTGGGTCTGTGCTTTTTGGGGTCATGTAATTGGGGTTTGGTTCGAGTTAATTTGGTTCAATAGCTTTTCCCTGAAAGCCAACACAAACCTGAATCATCTATTGAAAAGAATTTGGGGAATGACTGTCCGTAAATTCAGAGAAAGCGTTAGTTAAGAGAGACACGGTTAAATAATGTTACTACTCAGTATTTGTGATAGATTTTATGTTGGACTGAAATCTGACGGTCTCCATTCAGAATTCCCTTTTCCCAGTTGGCTTTTTAATGTTGGTTTGTGGGATGAGCTCCTGATAGACATGCACGTTATCCATTATAATCTTATCCTTTAGACTTTGCTCTGTCTGTCAAGGATTTCATTTTCTATTCTGTACACTAGAGGCATAAATTTCATTTCCATTTACAGCAGCCGATCGCTTCTGGGTATCTCATTATAAAACCATGCTACCGCTAACATCGAGGTTTTTTTTTAAAAACAGCTTTGGGTACTAAGTACCATATGTTTAGGAATGTTTTCCTGGCTATTGTGTACGTATGATTCCCGGCAGGGCGAAACCTTGGACAAGTTTCCTTACTCCACACGCCTGATAATAATCCGTCAAAAAACAATAATAAATTGGTCACTTCAATCCACGAATATTTGTGGGACGCTGCTGTGCGCAATTGGCTGCAGCATTTTTCCCACAAATATACAGTCAATTCACTACAGTCTATTCTGTGAAGCGCTTTGAGACGTCGAGAAGATGTGAAAAGCGCTATATCAAATGCAAGGATTATTATTATTATGCTAGATATCCGAGAAACGCCAAATTAAGGAACACCAGCAATAAAAACATGGCTGCATTGTTTGTTTTGACTGAATTAGCTGAAAGAATTCAGGACATGCTTTTAATTTAAACGATTAAATTCAATTATACATTTTTATTGAGCAAGCACGAGGCCTCATTTACTGCAATTTGGAATAACTCGTAGTGCTTTTGTAAATTGGAATGTTTTGCCCTGTGCTTTCAGAAAGCAAGGTGCTGTTGAAATTTAAGTTGAGCCATATTGTTCAAGTATCACCAATTCCAGTGTTCATTGGGTCCCTAACAGTTTGTTGGCAACGAGCAATTAGGCACAGTTCAGATCAGCTAATGAGAAGTTAGTCAGATCTCGAGTGCCACCTATTGGCCAGCTGTTCCAATTATTTCTCAGTTTGTTTCCTTCTATATGAAACACCAGCCCAAATTATTTCTAGGGACTAATCCTCCCACAGAATATATAGTCAATTCACTTTACAGTATATTCTGTGAAGCACTTTGAGATGACTCAAAGATGTGTAAGGCGCTATATCAAATGCAAGGTTATTATTTTAACGAGGAATGGTAAAGCTGTCCTGTAGCTTTCCTGTTCTGATTCCTGAGGCTGGATTGTCGATGGGATATATCCAGGCGTGGGCTTGTATTTAAAGCCCATTTCTACAAGTGTTGCCTGGAGTCCAGCTGCATGAAATGTTGGTTTCTTTCCTCATTTCATGGAGGACGATGAGTTAAGTGACATTGTGTGACAGCAGCTTGCTGAGGTATGTCTGACTGGCTTGGCGGAGTTACTGGAGGTTTCAGTATTTAATGCCCCGCCACGTTTCCTGAATACCAAAGGATACTATAGTACAGTACAAATAAAAATCCTGTCAAAGCCAATGCATTTACCCTTTGGCTTTAGATGTTAAAAAAGAGAAAAGCGACTGGCCGGAGACTCTCTGGGTTTTGATGACTTCATAAAGCAACCAGAGCAAAGATCAAGCTGTTTCTAAATGCCATTCAATCCCACAAGCTGTGCTGCACTTTCAATACACTCCTGGCTAGATTCGCTAAGCAGAAAAGCAATGGGTATTAGCTCACAGACAATATCATGCGCAATAGATTTAGAGACTTCAACATGCTATCAGATCTCAGTGTCAATGTTTTATACATCTTAGGTCTTTCCTGCATCTTAAGGAATGTTTGGATTCAGGTTCACATATGCCTTTATCAGTGTGAAGAGGCGAGAGTGGAATAAGCCCATCTCACCAATGGTTCAGCTAGAGAGTAGCCCGGCCATCACAGACCAGGATAGTTCCACAATTCATACCACAATCTGAGCTGAGTTAGGTCATCTCAACTGGAGCAGGTCAGGGCTACAATTAGCCTCAGTACCCTTTGGGTTAGGGGTTCTTGCTCCTGAGAACTTTCTGGAGACTTCCTGCTGCCTGTGTGATGTCAGATGAAGACTGGATTGGCTCATCTGTATTCCCCCCCTCCCCGTAGTCCAATACTTTACCCCCACCAGATGCCAAGACTTCCACGTGAACCCAGGTGTCTTATGGAATTTATCTCAGTAGAAAATCAAAGTCCAGTGCCTTCAGGAGAGGTATGCCAGGGGAAAAATTGATTTGAACACAAGCAGACAAAAGCTTCAGCAGTATATTTGGTAACTTCAGGGTCAGATCCGAATCAGTAAGCCAACGTAACAATGTGAGGAGCAGCGCTGTGCGGGATCAGCTTTTCAAAGTCTTTCGCTGCTGACATTCTATTTAGACACCCCCGAGGCATGGGTTCTGCTAATCATCACTTGGTTGAGAAAAAATGGAACTCACACTTTGAGCAGGTCTAGGATTACATCACCTCAAACTGGATGTTTGATTTAAGAAACTGGATCTAATGCCAGTTGTGAACTTGGGAGGCATTTGAGATATCAATTTTAATTGCGGCATTAAAGTAAACACTGGGGCTAAAATGGGAAGACTGTATTCCGGATTTTTTTTTTACAGATTGCCTTTTATGTTCAGAATTATCCAAATGATAGAATTTAATTATCCATAATTGTTACTAAAAAGATTTTGAGTCTTATTAATCCCGCTACCACAAGGACTCAGTATGGTTGATGTATTCATTTGAACTGAGAAACAGCCCTAAATGGTACAGCGTTAGGGGGGGGGGGGGGGGAAGAGGAGGAAGGGGGGAATATGTGCAGTTGGTGTCTCTGTCCTCTCGTGTTCCCTTATTCTATCAAAACTGATCACTTGAGGTTTGGATGAATAAGACTCATTTGATCTTATCCTTGTGGAATACCAACTTTACTATCTTCCCATTACAGCATCAACCCGTTTCTTAACCGAAATCAGTGTTCATGGCCTCCACTACCCTCCCTGTTCCAGCTATTAATTGCTCTCTTTATGAGAAAATTCTTCTATGACCCAGTCAGCCCCCTTATGGCACGGTGACAGAACTGTTGAGAAGCAGCCTGGGAAAAATGTCTGCTAAAATTTCATCAACAGTGCCTTGAAATTCCATTCCAATGGCACGAGTGGCAGGCTGCCAGCCAGCACTCGTGGGCTAAACCTAGTTTTTTTTTAAACAAAATTCCTTACATAATGTCAAATCTTTTAGTGTTTTGTGGGTAATTACTGTCAATTGTAGTGACTGTTTTTGCACACAGTGGATTCCACAAACATCACTGATGAGGCAATGATCAATTCATCTTGAGAAACTGCTTCCTTGAACAGGTGGATGGAAGCTTGGTTTAGCATTTCATCTAAAAGATAATGATAATCCTTGCATCTGATATTGTGCCTTATCACATCGTTGAGGCATCTCAAAGCGTTTCACAGAATATACTGCAAAATGAATTGACTGTATATTTTGTGGGCGAAATGCAACAGCCAATTGCCTAAGGTTTCACCGTGCCCCCCAAAAATGCCACCTTCAACAATGTAGTGCTCCCCACAACACTGAGCTCAAATTTTAACATGGGGCTTGACCCAGAGATTACGAGTGCTACCAACTAAGCCAGCCTATGAAGCAAGCGCATGAACTTCTGGGAACTGCCACGCACACAGTGATGCCTGGACTTCTGTACTCGACATAGAAGTACGTTCTTTAAGTGAAATAGCTTTGTAGAATGCTGCATTATTTCAATAAATAGCAAAGTACTTTTCAACAACAACAAAATTACATTTGTATAGCGCCTTTCACGTCGGGAGGACGTCCCAAGGCACTGGACAGACAGACGTCCCGAGGCACTGGATCTGAGCTGAGGGTTGGAGTGGGGGAGGACAAGGGGGGAAAGCAGGGAGATCAAAAGCACAGTCGAAGAGGAGGGTCTGGAGGTGGGTCTTGAAGATGGCGAGGGAGGGGGCGAGACGGAGGGACTGCGGGATGGAGTTCCAGAGGGTGGGTGCAGAGCGGCAGAAGTGCCCGCCGATAGAGGGGCGAGCAGGGTGGGGGACGTGAAGCAGGCAGGAGCCTGAAAGCCCGTTAGCTGAGCAACTGTCCATCGGCTCTTTAGAACATATAAACAGAAA
Organism: Callorhinchus milii; assembly: GCF_018977255.1. Classification (NCBI taxonomy): domain Eukaryota; kingdom Metazoa; phylum Chordata; class Chondrichthyes; order Chimaeriformes; family Callorhinchidae; genus Callorhinchus; species Callorhinchus milii. The sequence continues at coordinate 22,100,485 of NW_024704749.1, forward strand.
CTGCTCACTGGATGAATTCCGCACTTCATATATATTGCTGGAGGGGTAAGTTCTGGGAAAATCTATTAGGGAGGCAAACCTCCAGATCTTCCCTTTTAGTGAAAGGCGCTATACAAATGTCATTTTGTTGTTGTATTTAGAATTATTTGGAAAAATTAGGTGAATCTCTCTTTGAAGCTTGAAGTGAATTGCTTGGTGCTCTCATTAACTAATGCACTGGGAAGCGCTCTGATTGTGGCCTCACAGCTTACTGAACAGAAACAAAAGACTAAGTAAAAAGCAACTCAATATCCCTACCTCCCGAAACTACAGACCTGCCAGCGTGTGGGTTTCACTGGCAGCATATCCGAGCGCCACTCTATAAATTCTCTGTCGCAAACACTAATAGTTTTGCCCAAAGTGTTCACTCGTTCCAATTGACAGCTTTTGATGACACGGAATATAGTTTATTGATTATACCGTTCAATTCTTTCAACACCCGCCAAACCAATATTAGTTTAAGGGCGGTGTTTGATTATTCATGCGGTGACTTCTGAAATCAGTTTGTACCTGTGATTTTATGGTTAATTCATTGTGAATTCATGAAACTCCCTTGATGGCACAGAGGAGGTGGGTGGGGGTGGGGGCGGGGGAAACTAAATGTAGTTTTCATGAAGGTCACTTGGCGAATTCAACATCGACATTGGGTCTTGAATTAAAAATTTGCTGCTTTTATTTCTGCTCACAGAGCAATCATTTCTTAAAAACGGGATTATGTAGATGTTTGCAATTTCGAATGTTTGGCCAGAAATGTTAAAGGCTGCTGAAGGTGGTACACACCCAAGAGATCAAAAAATATAATATTTAATATTCTATGCAATATTTCTGCTGATGCGCTGCAGAGGTAACAGGATCTGGTGGTGAAGCACATGGAATATCAACCGAGCCAAAATGCATATGTAGAATTCATTGCACAGTATAGTGGATGGCAAAATACATTCCTGTCTCCAATAGCTACTAAGATCAAAAAATACCTTCCCCCAAATACAGCACCCACCAACCCATTCTAACTTGTAGGGGCTGCACCACTAGACGATAGGGACTATAATTGGGACAATAATGAGCCCTGGTTCCTGTTGCTAATCTCCAACCAGAGGCCCTCCCCCTTCCCTGCCAAATGATAAGGTGTCGTGCTCTGCCACTGTCAAGCACTCTGAGACGCTACCATGTTATAACTAACGCGAGTTGTTGTGTGTGGAACCTGGTTGAGGGCTGGATGGGGGCTTGGGCTTGGCTATGATGCTCTCTGCCTACTCTCGATGTGTTAAATGGCCTGTTAAATGGACATGGTGTCAGAGGACTCCCAGTGGCCTGGAAACGTTTCCCAACACAAGTCGGCATCTTCAAGGCAGGTGAATGTTCTAGAATTCTCTATTTTTTTCCCCAAAAATTGATCTCAAAAGGTTGACAGGGGCTTTCCACACGTTTTATAACACATCTTTTCACAGCCTACTGATTGGTGCTAAATATGAAACTACCTGTGTACACGTTGCCATCTGTCAAACTCCCTTATTCTACAGGCTGGAAGCTGGGTTTTTTAACCATTAACTGATTAGGAACTGATTAAACTCCAGCAGACACACACACACTGGGGGTTCCCAAGCCTTGGCTGTTGCCAACCTTCGCCTAATACTTTCTGGAGTGGAGTTCTGTAGCTTAGTGGTTGGAGCACTCTCCTCGCAAGCAAAAGGACCTGGGTTCGATCCCCGGGCAGGGCAAAACGTTGGGCAAGTTTCCTTACTCCAAACGCCTATGTTTACCTAGCAGTAACTAGGAACTCGGTTGTCAGTTGATTGGCGGATTGCTTTTCCGGGAGTAATAATCCCGCCCCAAAAAAGTAATAATAATTTGGTCATGACTGTTTGTGAGACACTGCTGCGCGCAATTGCATGCTGCGTTTCGCCCGCAAAATATCCAGTCAATTCACTTTACGGTATATTCTGTGAAGCGCTTTGAGACATCGAGAAGACATGATAAGGCGTTATATCAAATGCAGTTATTATTATTAAGGTCTCTCCATTGTGAAAGTACTCATTTCCATTCCAGACGAGGAAATTTCCATGTGTTGGTGGCTTATGTGGGACTCTCCATCTGGTTTGGAGACTTGACTGATAAGCATGTGGCTGGGTATCTATCCGTGTGCGTCAGACACCCGGCTGACCAAACAACAGTAAGGTGTGAGCGACACTTGCTGCAATATTCCTTTTGAGCGGTTTACATTGTTTTCATTTCATGGACAATTTAGCATTTCACCTATTGTGTACTGATGCTTAAAGATCATCTTTTCAGCAGACGCACGTCTCCAGCGTTCAATTTGTATAGTTAAAAAAGGACACGTTCCAAGCATTGTGCAGGCAGTCAGATAATATTTTAGACACTGGGTCCCTGGTCATGGCTTGGGGTTGATTTGTGACCAGAGCAGCACAGATCGGTCTGCGTTTCCCCAAGTCCCTGGTGCTGACCCGATAAACCAAAAATGCAAAGAGACGGCGGTTGTTTCACCCACAAAATATACAAATCAATTCACTTTACTGTATATTCTGGTGACGTCTCAAAGATGTGAAGAGGCACAACAACAACATATTGCATTTACACAGCGCCCCTCACACAGGGTAGCGTCCCGGTGCGCTTAGCAGTGGCGGAGCACGCCCCGAGGGGGGGGGGGGGGGAGGTGACCGCAGACACGGTCAAAGGGGAAGGTCTTCTGGCGTGACCTGAAGACGCGGAAGGATGGGGTGAGGCGGAGGGATAGAGGAAGAGTGTTCCAGAGCTTCGTGCCACGGTGACTGAAAGCGCGGCCACCAATGGTGGAACGGAGGGCACAAACAACAACAACAACAACAAGATTCCATTTATAGAGCGCCTTTCACGTCAGGAGGACGTCCCAAGGCGCTGCACAGTTGGGTCATGACCCGAGCAGGGGGAAATGGTCAGGGTGAGGGGAGGGAAGGGAGGGAGAGAGGAGGGGGGAAATGGTCAGGGTGAGGGAGGGAAGGGAGGGAGCGAGGAGGAGGAAGAGAGTCGAGAGGGGAGCTGAAGGCACGGTCAAAGAGAAAGGTTTTGAGACCGGCCTTGAAGGAGGAAAGGGAGGAAGCGGCGAAGGCACTGGGGGATGGAGTTCCAGAGCCTCGGGGCTGAGAGGCTGAAGGCCCGACCACCGATAGTAGGGCGGTTGGGGCGGGGGACGTGGAGCAGACCGGAGCCAGAGGAACGGAGGTTACGGGCAGGTAGGTAGGGGGATAGTAGGTTGGAGAGGTAGGAGGGAGCAAGGCCGTGAATGGCCTTGTAGGTGAGGATGAGGATCTTGAAATCAATCCTCTGGGGGATGGGGAGCCAGTGGAGGCGAGCGAGGGTGGGAGTGATGTGGTCCCGAAGCCTGGTGCGGGACAGTACACGAGCTGCAGAGTTCTGAATGACCTGCAGCTTGTGGAGGGAGGTGGCGGGAAGGCCGGCGAGGAGAGAGTTCCCATAGTCCAGCCTTGAGGTGACAAAGGCGTGAACCAGGGTTTCAGCCGCGTGAGGGGTGAGGTAGTGCCGTAATCTGGCGATATTCCGGAGGTGATGGAAGGCATACACAGCCCGTCCGCTTTTACAGTATGTACCTGTGAAGCGCTTTGAGACGTCTCGAAGATGTGATAAGACACTACGTCGAATTCAAGGATGATTATTAATATCAGAGCCCTCCACACCCCCCCCCCAAAACCCCCCCCCCAAAAAATAGCCCCCAGTAGTTTTAATTGGAGGGCGCCTTGTTTTTTATCAGCCGCAACATGTGTGGTGTCGGTCTTGGTCTGAGAGCGGATGGTCGGTCGCTAAGGCGACAGGGAATGGGGGGGTGGGGGGGTGGGGTGGGAGCTGGGGGGGGGTGGGAGCTGGGGTTGGAGCTGGCGCTGGGGTGGGGGTGGGAGCTGGCGCTGGGGTGGGGGTGGGAGCTGGCGCTGGTGGGGGGTGGGAGCTGGCGCTGGGGGGGGTGGGAGCTGGCGCTGGTGGGGGGTGGGAGCTGGCGCTGGGGGGGGGGTGGGAGCTGGCGCTGGGGTGGGGGTGGGAGCTGGCGCTGGTGGGGGGTGGGAGCTGGCGCTGGGGGGGGGTGGGAGCTGGCGCTGGTGGGGGGTGGGAGCTGGCGCTGGGGGGGGGGTGGGAGCTGGCGTTGGGGGGGGGGTGGGTGGGGTGGGAGCTGGGGCTGGGGGGGGTGGGTGGGGGAGCTGGCGCTGGGGGGGGGGGTGGGAGCTGGCGTTGGGGGGGGTGGGTGGGGTGGGAGCTGGCGCTGGGGGGGGGGGGTGGGAGCTGGCGTTGGGGGGGGTGGGTGGGGTGGGAGCTGGCGCTGGGGGGTGGGGGTGGGAGCTGGCGTTGGGGGGGGTGGGTGGGGTGGGAGCTGGCGCTGGGGGGGGGGTGGGAGCTGGCGTTGGGGGGGTGGGTGGGGTGGGAGCTGGCGCTGGGGGGGGGGGTGGGGGGGAGCTGGCGTTGGGGGGGGTGGGTGGGGTGGGAGCTGGCGCTGGGGGGGGGGTGGGGGGGAGCTGGCGTTGGGGGGGTGGGTGGGGTGGGAGTTGGCGCTGGGGGGGAGCTGGCGCTGGGGGGGAGCTGGCGCTGGGGGGGGGGTGGGAGCTGGTGCTGGGGGGGGGTGGGAGCTGGTGCTGGGGGGGGGGGAGCTGGGGGGGGAGCTGGGGGGGGGGAGCTGGCGCTGGGGGGGGGGAGCTGGCGCTGGGGGGGTGGGAGGGGTGGGAGCTGGTGCTGGGTGGGGGGGGGGGAGCTGGGGGGGGGGGTGTGTGTGTGAGAGAGAGGGAGAGACGGGGAGTGTATGTGAGAGGAGAGAGAGCTCTGCCACCGCTTTCTCTCTCGCAGCCTCTTGTCCGTCCAGCAGTGAGTGAGGGAGGGGGTGTGAGGGAGGGAGGGAGTGTGAGGGAGGGAGGGAGTGAGTGTGAGGGGGCAGTGAGGGAGTGGGGGAGTGTGAGTGTGAGGGGGCAGTGAGGGAGTGGGGGAGTGTGAGGGAGTGGGGGAGTGTGAGGGGGCAGTGAGGGAGTGTGAGGGGGCAGGGAGGGAGTGGGGAGTGTGAGGGGGCAGTGAGGGGGCAGGGAGGGAGGGGGGCGGCAGTGTGTGACGGGCTGTGCTGTGTGTTGCTCTCCCCGCGGTAGGGATTCCTGAGCCGCCGCCTGAAGGGGTCCATCAAGCGGACAAAGAGTCAACCGAAGCTCGACAGGAACAGCAGCTTCAGACACATCTTACCTGGATTTAGGAGCGCGGAGAATGACAGGTAAGAGAGACCCCCACACCCCCACACCCCCCCCCTCCCCCCCCCCACACACACACACACACACACAGAGAGAGAGAGAGGGGGAAAAAGAGGGAGAGGGACTCGCATTATTTCCTGCAAATTCTGTGGTGAGAGAGTCGCTTCGCTTTTCTCTTTATTTTTACTCGTGTCTTTGTGGCGATGGAAAGGCTTTTCGACGTGTGTTAAAGTGGAGGCGGTTCAAAGGCACATCTTTCACGGGAACAAATGCATCTCTGGGTGTGAATGCGCCTCTTGTTACCTCTCTGAGGGGTTTTTTTCTCCCCCTTTTCTCTCTCTCTCTCCCTCTCTCTCTCTCTCTCTCTCCCTCTCTCTCCCTCTGTGGCTCTGTTGTGCTTTGTTGTCGTTATTTGTTGTGTTTGTTGGGGATCGCAATGTTCTTTTTTCCTTTTGGCGAAGAAAGGATTCGTTATTTTTTTTAATACCCAAAATGAAATCGATTGGCGTTATGTTCTGAGAGGGTTTTGCTGTGGTGAGAGAGAGAGAGAGAGAGTTTGTCACAGTGTCTCACTCACTCACTCACTCACTGATAAACACACACACACAGTCTTTATTGTTACACCTTTTCTCGCGTTCGACCGTTGTATTTAGCGTTGACTTGTGGACAAGGACTCAGCCTCTGTTCAGTTGTACCGACGGGAGGGAGTGAGGGAGGGGGAGGGAGTGAGGGAGGGGGAGGGAGGGAGTGAGGGAGGGAGGGAGGGAGGGGGGGGGGGGGGGAGAGGGAAGGGGAGGGGAGGTTACTCTCCTTCAAGAGCATTTGTTGTGTCAGACAGATGTTGCCCTGAAAACACTGACACAGCCGAGGCAGTCGGTGTTGGCAGAGGTCGGGTGTGAGATCATCACTGGGTGGTGTTTTGTGTGTGTGTCTGACTTTCAGACTTGACTTTGTATTAATAATTCCTTTTCTGATCAAACCTCGGAGAGGCTGTACCGTAATATGCTGACTACACCCTGGAAAGTTCTTGCCTCTCCAGTGGTGCTGGTATCCTCCTCCGGTGTGTGGACGAGGAGGTGAAAGGCGCTATATCAAATGCAAAGTTATTATTATTATTTTTCATTTTGCTTTCGGCATTGTGAGTCCATAGCCTTAAAAGACCTTCAGAGCAAGAGAGTGGGGTTAATATTGAGACCGTAGGGTGGATTCAGGTTAACTCTTATCTACTTAAAGCCACCCTACCCTGTCAGATTAGCAAATCACTTTAAAAGTGGTGACAATTCGCCGTCTGTTTAGTTGAAAGCGAACGTTAAAGTCGCCACTAATCCTCTTCTTTCTCACTTAAAACACGAAGCCTCAATACTGTAGTAAATTCGGTTCAGGTCTATCCACGTGTGGCATAAGCTGGAGCAGGAACCTCCAGGTGTGTTGAATTCAAAACTTATACATGTTGCTGTTTTGCTTGTTGAAAAAAATGACTGTTTTGTGGCTAAATGTTGTACAATTAAAATTCAAAGGGAGTGGTTCACGTCTTCTCCCCCCACCCTCCCCCGTTCATCCTTTGGTCACTTGAAGCGTAGTGTTCCATATTTTACAGAGGCGATTTGCTAATGAACACACTTAGAAACGTGTTTAACAGTAAAGGTAAACGTTGAATGGAACTGACCCTGTGTAACATGTTGGCACACATACAGGTCTGTCTGCTCAAACAACAAAAGCATAAAGAAAACCGCGGCTGAATTGTCTGGCCCTTTGCAAAGCAGTTTAAACCCAAGTCTCCATTGGGTGACAGATGTGCCCCATTAATACAGCCGCGGTTACGCTCTGTCACAGAGAGGATGTGCTGTTGTTGGCTTCCTGCCTTTTCCATAACTTACACTGCGATTCAATAAGCTGTGAAGTATTTTATCAGTGTGCATGTGTGTGGATATGTGGGTCTCTTCGTGCCTGTCTGATACTTGTCAATACTTTAAACCTGTCTGAAATTCCCTGTGTTTGGTTGGCATTCATCTTCTCGTAATCTGTTAAAGGGCTGAGGCATTTTGTTTTGCAGTTGGATTTATAAATGGGCGAAGGGGGAAGGGAATCCAACACAGATTTAGCACGGGAGAGAGAGAGAGAGAGAGAAAGCACCTCATAAATGCCATACCCAGTGATATTTCACCAGGTCGTTAGTTCTCAGACTTTATGATCGTTAACGTGTTTCCCTAGTGTGTTCTGAGTGTGATGCTCGAACGCTAGCTGAGCAATAGGCATCTGGCAAACAGAGAGAGACCGAGAGATAGAGAGAGAGAGAGAGTAGATGATGGAATTAGAGCGGTTCATGGTTGGCGTATTAGAACCAGGAATTGTCATCTTGGGCTGAAAATGTCTCCGCTATAAAGCATCCCCTCCTGTGTTGTCCTCTCCTGCGATTTTTGTTTAATACATACATAAAAAAGTAAGTACAGCACTTTAATTATAAATCTGTTCTATTGGGCCGACTAGCTGGTACATTAGCTACCTTAAGGGAAATAATTCTGAATGAAAGAGCGAGCGAGCGTGCGTAAAACTCAGTCCACAGACCAGCCACTGTGCAAGATGCTGAGCTGTTCTAGGTCAAGGCAGTTTTAATTTAATCAGCAAAGCAGATATGTATATGTGTGTGTGTGTGAGAGAGAGAGAGAGAGAGAGATAGCTTTAGCTTTCAGCGACTGCACATAACCGTGGTCTGCCAGTGTAGGAGATCCCTCTCTCTCTCTCTCTCTCTCTCTCGGTTGTGCTCTAACCGGGACTGTGTTGCTCTCTCCCTGACTGGAAAGCATTGGATAACGATGTGGTCCAAACACGTGGTGGTGGTGTTTTTTGGCAGTGCGTCTTAACCTAACACCCCCCCCAACCCCCCCAGAAAAAAAAAGCGAATCACAACCAACAACAGCGAGGAATAACGTTTGCAAAATGGTTTTGCCTCAACGCAGTGGCTGCTCAGACCTGTGCTGTGGTTGTGGTGTGTGGGGCTGTGTGCCTGGGCAGCGAGCTCACCAAACAGCTGGACCTGAACATGGATTCCCTCTCCACCTGCTTTTGGAGTCTCTGCGCACAGTAAGTTCAGGGCTGTTGGTTACTGTAACGTCGTTTCCAGTTTGATTTCTTTTGCATTTGATCCGTTTCGCTTCACTCTGAAAACTAGTAGTGCTGTACACGTAGCGAGGAAATAAACGCCAGTCACATTGTTTGTGGATGGGGGGGGGGGGGGGGTGGGCTGGTGAGGGGGGGGAGGTGACATGTGATAAACAAGACCCATTGCTCACCCCTCCTTACCCCTGCATTAAAGCGCTCTGGGATTCTACCCTGCATGAGGGGCGCTATAAGTTATTGTTATTGAGATACTCAAATGCTGCGTTGTGTTGCCGTAACCATCCTCACCCATCACCGGCTTCTACCCACAGACAGACAGCGAGAAGCAAAAGCTTTAATGTTGCCAGTTTTGTCCAGATCACCAACAAATGCAAGTCTCCCACACTGCGTATTTGACTGACTGCAAGTGTGCGGGTTTAACAGCTGTCAGACCAGTCTGTTAATCGTGAAAGGAACTGGGTGATAGCGGTTGGTGGATGGTTTTGGGAAACTTTCTCTTGTGGGTTAAAAATGTGACATGGGAGTGAGCTTGAATCAGCGATGTCACACAAAGAGCGAGGTAAAATGTGAAGCGAGCCACTTGGTGGTTTCTGCAGTATCCAATGCAGTATCCAATGCATCTTTTACCCAGCAGTAAGTGGGGACCCGGGTGTTAGTCGACTGGTGAATCGCTTTCCGGGGGAAATAATCCCTTCAAATAAAATAATAATTTGGTCACTCAATCCACGACTGTTTGTGGGACACTGCTGTGCGCAATTGGCTGCCGCGTTTCTCCCGCATCGTTTGTAAAAGAAGCAGATTGGCCAGATCTGATCTGTGACCCTGCCTGCAGGGGCTAACTCCCAGTCTCAGAGCAGCCTCCTCGCTAAAGGCAAATTTGCAGTGTTTTATTTCTGATTATTATTGTTGGCTTGGTTCACAGTCCTGCCTGAGAGTATTTGGCCCACCCAAGTCTACCCACCTTTAACTTAAGAGCCCCTGAGCTTGGGAACAGAGGCAATACATTCAGCTACGTTTGTAGGTCAATTTGTAGTCGACAGGACACAAAAAAAACTACATTTTGTTTTCAAAATCTGAGTGAAATCCTTTACAGATTCCTGTTATGTTCAGTAGCTTTTATGATAGATTAAAAAAAAAGGTCAGCCCGGTGTCTGATACCCTTTAAACCATGCTTTAAGAGTAAATAATAAGGGTATGAAGGCTATGGAGAAAACGTGGGCAAATATGTGTATGAACAGTCTGCCATGATCCTTATCAACTCACTGAACAGGCTTGATGGGTGGGCTGAATGGCCTCCTCCTGTTCCTATGAAAGATAATTTCACACTCAATTCTCTACATTTGCTCTTCTGCACGTTTGCAGCAGACTGGTATTGGGTGGGAGGAGACCATTAAAGAACCAGGGCCGTACATTGGGATCCGGCTGAGAGCTTTACAAGACCACAAGGGAGTGGAGCCTGGTGCAATTCATACCCACCGCTCCCAAAACTCGTGCAGAGCAAGTAGAGGAGTGTGCCATGTTCACACGAGTGAGACCTGACTTGCAATGCAAGTTCTGTAGCAAATATCCACTAAACCTGCAGTTGTAATAATTTGGTCACTCAATCCACGAGTGTTTGTGGACGCTGCTGTACACAATTGGCTGCTGCGTTTCTCCCACAAAATATACAGTTAATTTACTTTACAGTATGTTCTGTGAAGTGCTTTGAGATGTCTCGAAGATGTGATAAGGCCCTATATCAAATGCAAGGATTATTATTTATTATTTGTAAAAGCAGTTTTGCCCACAAAGTATACAGTCACTTCACTTTATAGAATATTCTGTGAAGCTCAAAGATGTGATAAGGCGCTATATTGAATGCAAGGATTATTATTATCACAGGAGTGCTGATGCCTCAGAAACTGGATGTCTCAGAGAAAGCTGTAAAATGAAAATCTCCTGGATGCATTTTCATTTTTGTTCAAAGTGCCAGTGTGGGCAGCAGCTATTAATAAAATAAGACAAATAATAATCCTTGGGCTTAATAATAATTGGCTATCAATAATTTTAATAAATATATAATTGTCGCAATAATTTATATGAATAACAATCAATTATTAATAATAATAGCAATAATACTAAGTGCTGCTCATAGCTACCTTGCTTTAATTAACTGAAGGTTTTTTTATTGAATCTTGTAATTTCCGCTCTCGGATGCAAAGCCCGATGTTTTGACATGTCGCTTCCTGGCAGGGCTTTGGGGAATCGCACAGTATTTGATGCCGTTTAGATTTCCAGTGCTGAGAATTTGAAACTGATCAGATTTGCTCAATCTGTGTCCCACCTGAAGTTCTGGAAAGTATTTGCTTTAAATAAACCTAAATCACCTGGAGCAAAACCAGTCTGTCACTCTACCCGCTAATTTTCTACAGTAGCCCTTGCCAATAAGAGCTTTGCAGTGCTAGTAGGGCATGTTGTGTGTCCTGTTTAATCAGACTCTTTATCATGTCACAAAGATGTCACATACATGCCACCTCTATATAGCTACTACTAATGTAACAAGACATCACAACGCGTGTCGTTAAGCCAGAGGCAATGTTAATATGTTGCATGAACTTGTCTATCTGTTAGTCTTTCTGTCAATGGGACAGTGGAGACTTCACTGCCATGCTTTGAGCTATCAATTCAGTCAGAGACGAGCAATATGATCGTTAAAAGGGAGTATATTCCTCCCGCCTTCTTTTAGAGCTTGTTTCTAAACTGCTGTAATTTACCTGTGAGTTATGCAGGCAAAAAAATTGCCTGTATTTCTCTGCCTGTCATCTCACTTCTTTACAAGGACACACCTCGTGCTCTGTGGCTCCACTTTATATTCTGTTCACTCGCTCTCGAGTGGAAGACTTAGTCTGTTTCCTTTTACCGGTTGGAGGTGGCAGCAAAAGAACATGGCTTGCTGTTTGGGATGTTTCATCAAAGGAACAAGGATCATATGCAAGCCTGTGTTTGTCCTCTGCCTCACAAGAGATTGCTGTGTCGAATGAAATCTCACTGTATCTGTACCTATATGAAGTGCATGAGGAATGAGCGTTACCTTCTCCATCAACTAGCATAGCTTCAAGCTCACTTTGGCATCAGCCTCTCTGATTATGGGACAGTGCAATTTGTTTTGGTTATTTCATGCTAGAGATAAAAAAAAGTGTTAAACACTGCATTAGATTCCTGTCAAACCTGGTGTCTCAGGCACAGCTGACGCCGGATTCTAGTTGTGCTTCCAGTTTGATTTATAGATCACGCTGTGAATTGATCAAGGAGGCTTGTGAAGAGTTTAATTGTTTTACACTTAGTTCAGATAACCTCGGGTGATTGCTCGCATTGTACACCTGGTGAGGACCATCCTTACTGTCATGGCTTTGGTTCGCAGGCTTTAGGCCATGCACACCCTCCAGTGCTCAGTGATGAGTTAGTCAGGCTGATCACCCATCAGCTGTGTCTTGGATTTACTATGAGGAGATGTCTGCACCACCAAGTCTTGCTGATGTGCCAAGCTAGTCAACCATTGACGGTGTGTTGGATGAATGCAGAACTGCAGTAATGAGCATAATTTTAATGTTAATAAATATTTGTGGACCGTGGGTGGTACGAAAGCTTAGCAAATACCCTTCAATGTTTGACTTACCGTAGTGAAGTATTTCATTCTCGACAATGCTTACGAGCTACCCTTGAAGGGCATTCCTAATCAGGGGAATACATTTAATTTGTTGATGTTAATGAGGCTGAGAGGGATTTGAAAGTACCGCTGTTTTGCCTGCTGGTTATAAGTTTTTGTCTCTTTTTCCTAATTTTGATATTGGAATGTCAAATAGTTTTATCCGTGTTTTAAGTGAAAAGACTCGCCATCTGTTCAGCTGTCAGTTTCTTTTAGGAATGGAAAGACGCTTGATTTGGTAACTGCAAGCCATCATAAGCGATTCTTGGGTAAGGTTTGGAGCAAGTGTAAGTGAAGAACTCGTGCAGTAAATGTGATTAGGGCAATTTCCAGTTTACTCACAAGCCTTTGCTATTTGTTTCTCCCCTAGGCCCTGCACCGTCTCATGCGGCGTTCCTCAGGGCTCTGACCTTGATCCCCTCCTCTTCAATATCTCTATGCTCCCTCTTGGTGACATCGTCCGCACACACGGGGTCAACTTCCACATGTATGTGGGTGACACCCAACTCTACCTCTCTGCCTCCACCCTTGATTTCAGGACCACTGCTGTCCTGAGAAGTCCTGGATGAGAGCTAACTTTCTTCAGTTGAACGTCAACAAGACCGAGGGTCTTCTGATTGGCTCCCGTCAGCAACTTCACACTTCAGGGCTGACAGCATCACCATCCATGGTTGCACACTCCACCTTGCTAAGCCAGTCCGGAACCTTGGGGTCTTGTTTGACCCTCAACTATCCTTTCTATCCCACATTTACGCAATGCCCCGCTCTGCCTTCCCCCACCTCCTCAACATCGCCCGGTTCCGTCTCATACCGCAGGCCACTGAGACCCTCATACACATATTCATAACATCCAAGCTTGACTATGCAATCTCCTTACTTGTCGGTCTCTCCAACTCCTCCCTCCGCTACAGATCATCCAGACACTCTGCAGCCCGTATCATCTCCTGCACCAGGCTCCGTGACGCTATCACCCCCATCCTTGCCCGACTCCACTGGCTACCCATCGCACAGAGGATACAGTTCAAGATTCTAGTCCTCACCTTCAAAGCCCTCCATGGCCTTGTTCCCTTCTACCTCTGCGACCTCCTAAGCCCCTACCATCCTGCCCACTCCCACCACTCAGCGGGCTCTGGCCTGCTTCACGTTCCCCGCCTCGTCCATCCCACCATTGGCAGGCGGGCCTTCAGCCACTCTGCCCCCATCCTCTGGAATTCCATCGCTCAGTCCCTCCGCCTCGCCCCCTCCCTTGCCTTCTTCAAGACTCACCTCAATACCCTCCTCTTTGACTGTGCTTTCGATCACCCTGCTGCCCCCCCCCCGTTCTCCACCCTCCCCAATCCCGACCCCCAGCTTGGGTCTGAAACACTGACTGTCCAGCGCCTTGGGACCTCCTCCCAATGCGAAAGGCGCTACACAGATGTAATTCTGTTGTTGTTGTTCCGTCAGTGTTACCGCTTAGTGTCACTGCTCCTCACAATGCTGGGAATTTGGTTTGTGCCAGCAGCTCTTCCATTGAAGGTCCCAAGTTCTTGGTCTTGCTGCCAGGGATAGAATCATGGATAGAATCATAGAATCATATAGCACAGAAAGAGGCCATTCGGTCCATTGCTTCTGCGCTGGCTCCTAAAAGAGCAATCCAACTCAATCCCTCTGGCCCGCTTTCTCTCCATAGCCCTACAATCCTGTCTCCTCCCCAAATACCCATCTACTTCTAATAATAATAATAATAATAATCCTTGCATTTGATATAGCGCTTTTCACGTCGGGAGGACGTCCCAAAGCGCTTCACAGAATACACTGTAAAGTGTAAAGTGAATTGACTGTATATTTGTGGGCGAACAAAAAAAGTTGCAATGGAGACCAGGCTCTAAGCTATAAGTAATTGAGGAGACAAAAAGGAGACACAAAAGATTCGGACTGTAAATTGGATGAAGGAGTTGTGCAATGTTGCCCTATGAGGTTCTAGAGAGAGTGGACGAGAGCATATTCCTCCGCCCCACAGAAGCTGAGGCTGATTGTAACACACCCTCAATTACCATGCATTTGTATTCCACTTGGGTTTGGATATTGGAAGTGGTGCACGTGAAAAAAAACATTAAGAAATGAGACAAAATAACAGAACTGAGGTGATCAAACTTCGAACAAACAGCAAATGAAGCCAACTGTTTTGCTTAGTTGGAGATACATAAAAGGCTGTTATGTAAATAAAGCGTTTCAATATATACATTATTAATATTCAATGAGGTTAGGAATAACATTACCACTCGCCTGTTGCAGTAGCTCCTGTACTCTTTGCTACCTTGGCTCAAGATTAAACTCACCGAATGTGAGCAAATCACAATAAAGAGGCCAAAGAGAGAACACAATCCTACAATTCTTGATCTGATATAGTGCCTTATCGCATTGGAAGGACGTCTTAATGTGCTTCACAGGATATCTATTTTCTAGGGGAACGCAGCAGCCAATTTTCGCACAGCAACATCCTGATTCCAGGTGCCACTGTGAGACTACTGTTACCTTGCAATTATTTGGGAAGTAAGGAAATGTACCTCCTGAGCCACGCCTGGACACTGGACATGAAACCAGATCACCAACTGACCAAGATCATAACTTGCTCCCAAAGACTGCTAAGGCGGGGTTCCTGGGACTCTCCAGTCTGTCCTCTCATTTGTGGATCCGCTCTCTTGCCTACAGTCTGCACGTTGTTGTGCAAGTCCTTGGAGAGCAGCACACAATGCTGGAGACTGCTCTCTTACACTGAACCACGATGTGAATTGGGACAGTTCTCTTGTGTAAAAGTGCATTGGTTGCTTTTACTTTGAAGGTTATCCGACACCCGGGGATAGAGGATGTTCTGTACAGACTACGAAAGCCCATGTAGAGACTTAACATCAGCTGCAAGACTGTAGCCTCCTGCTCCTCTGGCTTTGGAACAAGCCAGATGAACTACAAAGCTCTTTTCCAGCCATGTTGTCCTATAGTTCTTGTGACTTGAGAATATCATTGGTCAGTGAACAGTGCCATGGGGGCGGATGGTGTGAGGTGTAATCATTCCGAGCAGAGTCTGGTTTATTATCTGCTGAGTATAATCATCTATTGGGGGAACTGGTTTATGCTCAGTATTTTGAGAGTCCACTGCATAAACTGAGGCTATATTCTATAAGACCTGAGTACCATGGCTCTGACATGCTGCTGAGCTGATAGATGATTATGGTGGCACTGTTTAAAAT
Organism: Callorhinchus milii; assembly: GCF_018977255.1. Classification (NCBI taxonomy): domain Eukaryota; kingdom Metazoa; phylum Chordata; class Chondrichthyes; order Chimaeriformes; family Callorhinchidae; genus Callorhinchus; species Callorhinchus milii. The sequence continues at coordinate 22,115,781 of NW_024704749.1, forward strand.
ATTGAAACCTGCAGCTCTCCATCACATAAGTGGCCTGTTTGGACATAAACTCCACTTATGTTGCTGCTTGCACTCCTAAATCACATAAACTACAGCAGGAGGACCCATACTTGCTGACCTCTGCCAATTCCTCTCCGAACTGGGTACAGGAACCTTCCCATGAGAGGCCTGCTGACACAGCGTTCCCCCAGTATTCACTGTGTTCAATGCCTCTTTATCATCAAAACCTCTGAGATTGGGAACGTGTGTGGTGGAGGGAGTCAGGGAGGGGGCGAGGGTGGGAGGGAGGAAGATGGGCACAGCAGCTACCCTGTGGTGTTATGCTGTATGTTTGGAGTGGGAGAGGAGGGTCGAGATGTGCTTGGGTGCAGAAAACGCATTGCTGGATGTTCGCCTCTCACAATCCGTGCTGCAGTTGTACAGTACTGTATCTCTTTGCGAGTTGGTGATATGAAGACACGCTGTATGTGACCCAATTACATGCCGGCAGCAGAACAGCACAAAACCTTGTGTTGTTGCAAGTTCAAAATGGGTCGGGTTCATCCAAGGTCAGCAGCTGGTGGGAGAAGGAGCGAGCACCGGTTTTCCAGCCTGCAAGGAATGGGATGAAATCAGCTCGGCAAAAATATTGAATAGAAGGTACAGTGATTCCAAATTGCTGAATACAGCCCGTCAGAAAGCTTTAATATTAAAACAATAATCCAAGATTAATCACAGATTGAGGAATCTACTCCAGACAATGGGCACAGAATCTACAAACCGTTCTTGTGCTTTTTGGCCTGCTTACGGTTTTTCCTCAGCAGAAGCCAGGCGAGGTTTAAGATTTATTTGCTGTTGTGCTCTTTGCACAAAATATTGAATACAACACCACCAAATTATATTTGTACAGCGCCTCTCACGTCAGGAGGACATCTTCAGGGCCTTGGGATGTCCTCTCAACGTGAAAGGCGTTTCATTTAATATGAAACGATACTTGCGTTTTGACAAAATTTTTTGGACCCTGAAAGATCAAAAGGTTTTGCATATTTGTCCAACTGCTTTTAAAATGAAAATTTAACCTTTAAAAAAAGAGACACTTGTTCGAGTTGAATGCATTTTACAGCTTCTATGAAGTGTACTAATTGACTGTTGGTGACATAAGACAAATAACAGACAGCCTCAACACAGTTCAATCAATTGATTATCTGTTAATACGGTCCTTTCTCATCATCGTCTTCTGCTTACACTTAGTGGGTACGGGCATGCATTAATTTTAAATCCTTTTGAAGAGTTGTGGTTGAAATGATTCTGGGGTGAAACTAATAGATGAGATTCATTGTGCCGTGACTGGAATACTAACCTATTTCCTGACTGCCATGGGGCTTTGCCTACTCACTGTAACACGCTGTGACATACGTCAAAATTTATTTTTTTTCTGATAGGAGATGTACACGTAAAAATGAAGATTTCAGTCTCTGAAATTGTATTATTAGAAGCTGTAGATAATCGGAAGGCGTATTGTTTTCTGGTCTCTTGCGAAAGTGACATCTGAACTCACTCAGGTGGTGGAGTTCACAAAAAGCACCTGTTGTGGGCGGAAGTCAGAAGATCATTTTAAATCGAGTTTTAAACCTCTCGATCATTCAACCTGAGAATTGCTGCACTATCAGCAGCAGGGTTTATCACTTCTAGTGACAGAGCAATTTTACTTGTGCTCCTTAGGGTATCTGGAACACATTGCTCAATGCCACATGCTTCAAATAGGTTGTGGATATTGGAATCTAAATGTCCGTTGTTCTTACCTGTAACTTACTGAGCATTTCCATCAATCTTTGATGTGTTCATTACTTCATTATAATTAATAAGGTCTGTAAGGTTAAAATATCGCAGCCTATGAGACTTGGGACTGATTGGTTCAACTTCCAATCCTAGTGGGTTTAATCAACTCAACCCTTCTATGGTTTATAAATTGAGGGCCATATGTTGGAGTGTGTGTAATCAGGTCCGCTTGGGGCTAATCGGGATAATCAGAAAGTCACAGACACATATCCTCAAACCTTTGAACCACAGCCCTGATGGGTTGGACCGACCTATCTGGGCAAGTACTGTGTAGTTATGATATAAAGAAGTGTTATTTGCAGAAGTATATTAAGAGATTCAAGTCAAAAAAGTAGATTTTTCTTGGAATAAGCAGAGTCTGGCTATTTTGGACCATATATAGCCTTTTAGAACAGAGTTGAGGAAACATTTCTTCACTCAGAGAGTAGTGAATTTATGGAATTCACTACCCCAGAAGGCTGCAGATGCTCAGTCCTTGAACATCTTCAAGGCTGAGACTGATAGATTTTTTAAAAAACAGAGGTATTAGGGGATATGGGGACAGGGCAGGTAATTAGTGTTAGGTCTGAAGATCAGCCATGATCTTATCAACTGGCAGGGCAGGGCTCGAGGGGCCGAATGGCCTACTCCTGCTCCTAATTCTTATGTTCTTATATATTTTGTTGATGCCACATATCCACTTCAGAAAGATATTGTGTATTTGGTGAATTTACAGCACAAGCTAAGCATTATAGTGTCAGCATTCGTGATTTGTTTGACTTTAAGAGTTAGGGTGTACAGAGAATATTGACTACTTGCCAGAGTCCACATTCCTCACAGCAGCCGATGTAACAGTAAAGGGAATATTGCCCAGCTTCACTCTTTAAAAGCCTATTTTCCCAGCACTTCACAGAATGGTGCATCAAGCCACATCAGTGTAATTGAAGGCGACTGGATTAAACTCAGTCACTAAAACCTCATTAGCAATGAGCCGCCAAATGGAGTTAGTGGGGCAAATGCATGACTTGTCCAGTATATAAATTCACGTGAAAATTATTTAATTTGATTTGCTCTATTAATGTTGCAGCCCGTGTAAAACAAACAGTTAACGCTTTAATAGATTTTATTGTAAACCAAACTACTAATTAATACAATGTGGATGAATCGGCCAGCAGTTCAGACTTTACTTATTCTATTGAGTAGAAATACATTTCATAAGAGAATGTGTGAATAAACCTCAATTCTGCCTGCACTAGTATTTTGTGGAAAATATATATTATACTGTGTCTGTATGTATATATTATAACTTTATATGTTATATATATGTACGTATATACGCATACACAGGGTGACCAAAAAGTCAAGTGATATCTACCCTATTATCTAAAAAAAATCATAATTTCTTTAAAACTTATTAGGGATTGTAATGGTAGCACAACTTTTTTTAATACATATAAATATCAAGAAATTTAATTTTCTGGTGGCTTATCGAAACATCTGAGTTACTTCGCAAATAGTCCACGTTTGGGAATTGTACAGCTGTGCAGCTGTTTGTTGGGAAGGTCATGGTGAAGGAGTGATATAGGATACTCTTGGCAGAGAGCAGGGTTGGCCTGTGCACAGAATAGAACTTAATTCTTGACAAAAGTCAAAACGGTTCTCTTTCCATAAGCATCAAACCCTGAGCGAACATGAACTGATGAGCTCATGGCTGTTGCATTCCCATGTTGTCATCTCCTCTCCAAGTAGACTGATGTCACCGGTTGTTTTTTTGTTTATTACCACAATGCATACTCTCAGCCCAGATTCCAAGCTGGTTCATGTGTTGAATAAATGGCTGATTGCCTACTCTAGTCTACGACTGCATCTAGTTTCATTATGAAATGATAAAAATATATTATTTATATCTACTCGAGTTACTGTTGCAAAGTTAAGTATCTTTTAAGTATCTACCATGCATACTTACTCGCTATATGTTACTCGATGGTGCCTTTTTATGATGCGGTTATAATTCAGTGCTTCTCCTGAGAGGGTCATTTGTTTGAAACACAGATTTAAAACTCTTGTGGCTGAATATTGATAACATCACAGACCAATGAGGTTTACATTTACTGTACTGTAGATCTCGCTTTTCAAGATGGATATATTTAACTGCAAACTTACCAATGCAACACCTACCTTCACATCAACATCTAGAGATCCTGCTTTACTTATGTTGCTTACAAGGAATGTGAATGTGGAATGACCTATCACAAAAGGCTGACAATATTTACCATTGGAAATTCAGGGCAATATTTAGAATTGGATAAATACTTGAGAAAAATAATGCTATGTTTCTCAGTGGAGTCCTGTAGCTTAGTGGTTAGAACGCTTGCCCTACAAGTGAAAGAAGCTGGGTTTGATTCCCGGCAGGGCGAAATGTTACGCAAGTTTCGTTACTCCATACGCCTCTGTTTACGTAGCAATAAGTAGGAACCCGGTTGTTAGTCGCTTGGCGGATCACTTTTCCAGTGGTAATAATCCATTCAAAAAAGTTTTTTTAAATAATAATAATTTGGTGACTCAATCAATGACTGTTTGTGGGACGCTGCAGTGTGCAATTGGCTGCCGCGTTTTGCCCACAAAATATACAGTCAATTCACTTTACAGTGTATTCTGTGAAGCACTTTGAGATGGCTCGAAGACGTGGTGGTAAGGCACTATACCAAATACAAGGAATATTATTATTACTGTATGTGGATAGAAACGAGAGAGTGTGATTTGAACAGATAGCTCCAGTAAGGGGAGCTAATGGCAGCACAGACACATTGGGCAGAATGGCTTCCTCCTGTGCAGTGAATCTATGATTCCATTATTTGCTTTTTTTTGTCTCCTAACAATTACTCAAATTTCCAACATTCTCAGAATTGGTTTATTTAAACGATTGCTTCAGTGAAATGCATCAGCCAAATAATTCTGCTCCAGTCACTATTTTTAGCCAGACTTTAATTTTTCTACAAATGCATGAAATTATGAAATGTAAATCAAATTACATCACTCTTAAAGAATGCACCAGCTGTACAGCTCTTTATTTCCAGTTGTTTATGATGGTGTTTGGCTTTATTGAATAAAGGTGCCATTGTACTCTTTGTTCCCAAGCTTTGAGGATTCATGGATTATTTATTGCCTTCATCTAGGAGGTCTAGAAATGCCATAATTCAAAATAGTTTTGATGCTATTGCCTACTTATAGTGGGTTGGCGGTAAGAATATTTCATATAAACCCAAGGAAAGCTATTTATCATTGCAGACTTATTTCCGTTGCAGAAACACACAGCTGTATTTTTTGTAATAATGTACAGTGGAGACACTCAACTCAATTTAGGTCACGGCACAAAGGCAGTGTCCAGGTCTGTAAGCCATGTAGTTTGATTGTTTCCAAGCAAGGGCAATAATACATAATACCTTTCTCATAAATTTCTGCAGAATTCAAATATCACCAAGCAGCAACATTTATCTGATGGGCAAAGCAACAAAGAAACTTTCCTAGATCTTGATTTAAGACACAAGACTATTTCTCAGCGTATTGGATCTGGAGAAGGAAGGCAGATGAAATCTGGAACACTTGTATGTAGGTTTTGGCAGTACAATGCAATCATTAATAGCATACGAGTTTAATAATTTACATTCATGTGGAGCAGTGGGAGCTTTTCAGAAATATTACGGCCCGAAGCACTCAGTACTATTGCAGTTTCCCTCAACCAGGCGGTTGTAGCTGCTGGTACCCAGGTTGTCTCCATGGCTACAGGCTTTAGTCTTTAGTTGCAAATATAATATTTCAGCTTCATCAAAAGTGTTGTTCCATTTGTCTTTTTATTGAAATTTATATTTTCCCCCGCTTCATTATTCTGTGCTGGTTCTTTAGCCACGGGGCATAACGTGACATTTCCTTCAAACATCGATGAGTTTTGTGCTGTCAGTGTTTCTCACATTGTTGAAATATTGGCTTATGTTAAGGGAATGAATTCATCCTGTTTGTATTCCGTTGGGTTAGTGAGTCCCTTAGCTGGGTGAGGATTGGAATGAAGAGAATTCCCTTGTGTAGATAAATCCTAAAACACATTTAAAATTCCAGGGGATCAGAAGTATACACCCTCTCATTCAGTCTAGACTTATCTTACAGGAAGTGACTATTACTCTAATAGAGGACAGTGTACTTGGCTCGTGTCACGCTTTGGAAAAAGGTGTAAGTATTTATTTCAAATGCTGGCACGAGTTTGAAGATCTTGTGCCATCCATTTTTTAAACAACAACAACTTGCATTTATATAGCGCCTCTCACGCAGGGTAGAATCCCAGAGCGCCTGCTAGTGGCGGAGCACGACCCCAATCTGGGGGAATGGGGGAGGTGACCGTAGGCACGATCGAAGAGGAAGGTCTTCAGGCGCGATCTGGAGATCTGAGGGAAGGAATGGGCAAAGCAGAGGGATAGAGAAAGACTGGTCCAGAGTTTCAGGGCATAGTGGCTGAAAGCACATACACCAATGGTGGAACGGAGGCTGGAGCCACTCGAGTGTGTAGTGGGTTGGGGAGTAAGTAAGCATGTTGGGAGAGGTAGGGAGGTGCCAGGGCATGAAGGGATTTGAAAACAAGTGTGAGCTGTGTAATATGATGAGTAAAACTCTTTTGAAAGTATATTACAAACGGAAAACATCCGCTATTCACCTCCATCAGGGACTTGTTGTGCTGTTTTCATGTCTGAGTAAATACTCACTTGGGATCAGGTGCCTAGCCATCATCATTCAAGCAATTCTAACTACAGAGAACAACTCAAATACATGGAAATTACAAGCAAATGTTTCTTTCGTGACAAATTGGAGGACAGGCCTGGGAGTTGTTTGATGAAATTAGTCCGTTCTGTTTGACTAAGAATAATTGTTACTCTCAAACAGAAGGAAGCAAGTTCTGAGAAAAAAGCCATAATTGTGTAAGAAAATAGTGTTCAGATTTGAAATGAGACCAACTGGGTAAAAGTCTAGGAAATTGTGCAATATAGTTACGAATATTGGAAGAGGAAAGGTTCATAGGTTTGTAGCAGGTTTTTTAATTCTGCTTTCCCACCTTGTCTCTATACGTCTTTATATTATTATATTTATTATTTCTCAAATATCCTTCTTAAGCCCGGAGTGTACTTAAGACGGCTGTTCGTGTGGCAGGCGCTATATAAATGCCAGTTGTTGTCTCTCTCCCTTTGAAATCTCAATTGATTCTGCATTCATGGCCTTCCGGAGTAGTGCATTTCACAGGTAATGGAAAATGAAAGGAAAAAGATGAGTGGTTGAAAAGAGCCCCTTCTTCCCCCTCCACCCCTGCCCCAATCATAGATAGATGGGATGGGGGTAAGAGAGAGAGAGCGAGAGAGAGAGTTGTTTTAGTTTGTAAATGACAGTTTTTTACTGAGAGCCAGAGTGCTGGTATAATTTTGTCTATTATTACAGCGTTCCTACATTCCACTTGTGATTGTGAGTTGAAGTGCCTCTACGTGGGTAACAGTTAGTGCGAGAAAGATTGTCGTTTCAGAGCTGGTTAAGTTGCGATGAAAACCAACTCTTACAAAAAAAAAAAAAATTTTATTCAAAAACGCAGAAAAATTGGAGCCAGTCAAAACAACAGAGGCGATTGGAATCCCAAATTCTGATGATAGGCTGCTGACGTTGCTCACGCAAACTAGCTGTTACATTTGCCTTCGTAACGATATTCATCTCCTCACCTGTTATTCTTCTACATGAAAGGTGCTGCAGTACTTACATGTAAGTTAGTGTATTTAATGGTTCTTAAATACTGCAAAAGGCCAAGCAAATGGCAACTGTGTGGCAGAAGGCACAGTGTAAATCTTAACATTGATCTAAAAAACAAGTGCTTTTGTCATTTAGACTGTATCTTCAGAAGCCGATTCCTGTCGTGTCGTGATCCTGACATTTGCTTTGCCGGTAATGAAAAAGATCTTGCAACAGAGTCCAAGCCAATGTACTCTCCGTCCCCAACGCCTGCTATCTCTGACCTTTGATGTTCTCTCTGCGTGGTCCTCATATAAAAAAAATGCATATTTGATCTAAAACGACGCGTTTCTCACATGGTTGTGTTGACACTCCTTCATCTATTCATTATATTTTTTAAAAATATCCTGCTATGAGAGTAGCATACTGGGAACTCACAGAGACTACCTATCAGGGGACCTGTTAACTAACTCAAGGGGATTAAATGCCTCCATTTGAACTGTGATTGTGGTTAAATGCCCATCAATCTACTATTTAGGCACTAATGTTCGTCATGAGACGCAGAGGAGTCCCTATGGTAGCTTAATGCAGCTTGTGTGGGCTCTTATCAAAGGAAGACAATTAAAATACATTCTTAAAATGAGGATGTGTGGCCATCCATTCGTACATTGACACCAGCACAATATCCATTAGATTATTAACCAGCTCCCCTCTCTATTTTTGTTCCTTTATTTCTGTTCCTGACCATCCAATAAATCAATTTCAAAATCAATACATTCATCAGTGTGCATTCTAAATGTCAGCAACTACAAATCTCTTAGTAAATATTGTGCAGGTGTTATTTTCACTTAGCAGCAGTTATTTGTTGCCATATCAATAAATGTACCAGTGTAGATTTGCTCTGCCATCTATTCACTGTATAACTGGCAACTCCGTATGACTGCCAAACAATGTAATTCCCAGTTCGTGAGAGCAGGTAAAGATATTCTGCTATCTGTTTCTAATGATATCCCAATTTCTACAACTTTCTGTACTCCATGTTATTTTGATAGAAACATTCACTAATATAATCAGTTTCATTCTTCCCAAAGTATATGCTTGACTCTACGTTAAGTACAGATTGGATACATGCCTCTCTTAACCTCTTTATTAAATGCAGCAAATGTCAGCCTTGATGTTGTCCAATTTGATCTCTGTTAATAATAGACTAAATAAATGTTTCAGCATTGAATTGAAAAGGTCTGAGAATCACTGTACCTACTCCAGAGAGTATAAAGGTCAATTATTAATCAACAACTAAACCAATTCTGCAACAGCCTTCAGAACCCTACCATCTAGGAAAATAGCATGCTGTTTTATAATGCTTATAGAAAGAATGAACAAGTTAGAATTCAGTGCTCAGATTTCTAAACCATGTCACTATGATTTTAATATATATATTTGGAACCATTCACCTCCATTTGTGTTGACTAAAATTGTAATCTGGGATTGCAGTGATGCACCACAGACATCGGTCATTTACAACCCAATTCTGCCATTTTAAGACAATTCTAAATTTCTTTGGGAAAGTTGATATTGAGTAGGTTGCTGTTTTTTGCTGTAAGCTGTGGGAGCTTTTTTGCTCCCACACATCACTGACATCATAAACCTGTCCCTCTCCTCTGGCTCTGTCCCCATTCCATTAAAAACTGCCATCATCACGCCCACCCTGAAAAAACCCTCCCTTGATGCGTCGCAGCTATCAAGCTACCGGCCCATCTCCAACCTCCCCTTTCTCTCCAAAGTCTTGGAAAGAGTTGTCGCCTCCCAACTGCGCTCTTTCCTCTCCACCCATTCTCTTTTTGAACCCCTTCAGTCAGGTTTCCGTGCTGCTCATAGCACAGAAACTGCCCTGGTCAAGGTCACCAATGACATCCTGACCATCTGTGACCAGGGCTCCCTCTGTCTCCTCGTCCTCCTCGACCTATCGGCAGCATTCGATACGGTCGACCACACTATCCTACTCCACCGCTTGTCCTCCCACCTCAACCTTCAAGGCACTGTCCTTGAATGGTTTAGGTCGTACCTTTCTCACCGTCTTCACTTCGTCTCAACGAATGGCTTCTCCTCCACCCCCCGTACTGTCTCATGTGGTGTCCCTCAGGGCTCTGTCCTCGGTCCCCTCCTCTTCACCCTCTATATGCTCCCCCTCGGTGACATCATCCGCAAACATGGGGTTAACTTCCACATGTATGCGGATGACACCCAACTCTACCTTTCCTCCTCTACTCTCAACTCCACGACCACCGATGTCCTGACAGCCTGCCTGTCCGACATCGAGTCCTGGACGAGAGACAACTTTCTTCAGCTCAACGTGCAAAAAACCGAGGCCCTCCTGATTGGCTCACGTCAGCGCCTCCGCACCTCAGGCGCTGACACCATCAGCATCCAAGGCTGCACTCTCCACCTCTCAAAGCCAGTCAGGAACCTCGGCGTTTTGTTCGACCCTGAGCTGTCCTTTCTCCCTCACATCCGCACCACAACTGGCACCGCCTTCCATCACCTCCGGAATATCGCCAGATTACGGCACTACCTCACCCCTCACGCTGCTGAAACCCTGGTTCACGCCTTTGTCACCTCAAGGCTGGACTATGGGAACTCTCTCCTCGCCGGCCTTCCCGGCACCTCCCTCCACAAGCTGCAGGTCATTCAGAACTCTGCAGCTCGTGTACTGTCCCGCACCAGGCTTCGGGACCACATCACTCCCACCCTCGCTCGCCTCCACTGGCTCCCCATCCCCCAGAGGATTGATTTCAAGATCCTCATCCTCACCTACAAGGCCATTCACGGCCTTGCTCCCTCCTACCTCTCCAACCTACTATCCCCCTACCTACCTGCCCGTACCCTCCGTTCCTCTGGCTCCGGTCTGCTCCACGTCCCCCGCCCCAACCGCCCTACTATCGGTGGTCGGGCCTTCAGCCTCTCAGCCCCGAGGCTCTGGAACTCCATCCCCCAGTGCCTTCGCCTTGCTTCCTCCCTTTCCTCCTTCAAGGCCGGTCTCAAAACCTTTCTCTTTGACCGTGCCTTCAGCTCCCCTCTCGACTCTCTTCCTCCTCCTCGCTCCCTCCCTTCCCTCCCCTCACCCTGACCATTTCCCCCTCCTCTCTCCCTCCCTTCCCTCCCCTCACCCTGACCATTTCCCCCCTGCTCGGGTCATGACCCAACTGTGCAGCGCCTTGGGACGTCCTCCTGACGTGAAAGGCGCTCTATAAATGGAATCTTGTTGTTGTTGTTGTTGTTGTAATAATTATAATGAGGAAAGAGAAAGTACAAGGAGGGATAGCCTTCTGGCCAGTCAGGGATTTACTTCTGATTGGTACTCCATCCATACTGTTTCTTTGCTGTTAACGTTTGGTCTTTATTTAGAAGAGCAGGAGAGGAGAGTGAGAATAGATTAGGTGGCTCATGTACATAAGTACATAAGAATTAGCTAGGCGAAAGAAGACCAAGGTCCATCCAGTTCACTTTCCACCATCCTGGTAGGCGCATGACATGTCTTGTCTCAAACTATATATTATATCCCAGGATATTATTTCCTAACAGAAATCTATCTCATTTGTTCTTGAATGTGGAGTAAAACACCATCACAGACCTTTTGGGTTGTGCAGCCTGTTTTCATGGTGTGATCTCACGTTCCACAATTGGAATGCAATTTGGGGCACGATCCCGGGATAGAGCACCTTGCACTACAGCCCCCATTCCACCTTTGGGCGAGAGAGCAAGATGGGGAAATAATCGCACAGTCCTTGTTTCAAGTGCACTGCCTGAGCGGGAAAGGCTGCGATTCTGTAGCTCTCTGAAACAAAGGATGCTAATAGGTTTGGAGAGAGAGAGAAGCAGCAATTTACGGAAGAGAAAGTGCTATTGCTGCTCCTATTGCAGGCTGGAGGAAGAAACCTTTCTGGAATTGTACAATAGCCTATGGGGATTAAATTAAATGGAAATGCAGTTGAGAAGGAAAGTGTTATTGGAAATGTTACTATTACCTGCTCGGTGACAGCAACACATTATGCGGTGTGCTTGTAATTTGGTGAGAACTCATTTCCCTGCAGGGCAAAAAACGGTAATTGCTGTTAAACAAAGCTGTACATGCTATTATACACAAGGCGTTCTGTATGGGCTAGGTACTGGAGGAGGCCATTCAGTCCATCGATCCTACTCGGCCAGTTTTATTAATAATAATAATAATAATCCTTGCATTTGATATAGCGCTTTTCACGTCGGGAGGACGTCCCAAAGCGCTTCACAGAACACACTGTAAAGTGAATTGACTGTATATTTGTGGGCGAACGCGGCAGCCAATTGCGCACAGCAATGTCCCACAAACAGTCGTAGATTGAAAATGACCAATTTAATTATTGTTTTTGGTTTTTTGGAGGGATTATTATTAGGCGTGTGGAGTAAGGAAACTTGCCCAAGGTTTCGCCCTGACCAACAGAGAGATTTTAACCCCATTCTGTATTCTCATCTGTGTGATGAAAAGTTTCTAATCTCAGTTCTACCGGCCTTGCTCCTATGTTAAGATTCTGACCCCTTGTTTTGGACAAGGTAGGTGGGAAATATCTGCTTTGAGTCAATTAAACTCAACGACTGACTTTTAACCCTGAGACATTGACTTTCTCCTACCCAATGATGCAAAATAATTGCTTTTTGATTGACCAGGAGTTTTCTGTAATAAACAATAAAGAATTGGGTGAAACTTGTGATCTGAGATACAGCAGCATCAAATGTACAGGTAACAAATGTTTTTAGGTCCTACATTGCTTGTTTTTTACATGCATAACATTTGGATGTTGACATGTGTTGAATTACACATGAAAGGCAGATATAAAAACATTTGGTTTGTTTTGCTCGAAATGCATGAAAATAAACCAGTTTTCGTTACTTATTCAGTGTAAATTGAAGTAACGGTACTTTTAAAATCCATCATTGTGAACTGAGGAAAAATATTTGAGGAAGTACGAGCTTGTGAGAGAGCTGCAACTACAAACCTCTCCGCACCCTTTGCAGAACCAGCTGTAAGGCAGGCACAGTTGTGTACTGACTGAACAGTGCATAGATTTTGAATGTGATTAATACTATACTGCACTGTTCACACACTGCACACCACATTAATCTGGAACGGCTGGTGTCACTTTATGCGCTGTATCCGCTTTGGAAACCAGTTGCAGGATTCCCAGATCAGTGGTGCGTGTGATGTCATTAAAGGTTCACAGCTGATTCCCGGGTTTGTTTAGACATAAAGCGAAGGCTTTGTAATGCAATATTGAAATCAATGAGCCAACAGAAAGTTGCCCATTATTAAACATGATGTGCATTTTATGACTAAATCAATCTCAGCCACTTCAGCCCCACTTTCACATTTTATGAGCTGATGACTGCTGGTTTTCCACACTAAATTATTTTGTTTTTACTCGACGTTGAGCAGCAATTAGTTTATCAAATCAAACGTGTAGCAAGCGAGTGGATGGAGGTGCACTGATCCAACCAGTTGTATCACGCTTCCTTCCTGCAGCTGAGAGACCTTTATTCCGGTTTCAGTGGCGTAATAATGATAATAATCCTTGCATTTGATATTGTGCCTTATCACGTCGTTGAGACGTCTCAAAGTGCTTCACGGAATATACTGTAAAGTGAATTGCATGTATGTTTTGTGGGCGAAATGTGGCAGCCAATTGTGCACAACAGTCCAAGAAACAGTCATGGATTGAGAGACCAAATTATTATTCTTTAAAACAGGTGTGCAGCATAACGAAATAATGTTTGATGTAGTGCCTTATTGCATAGTGAAATTAATTCTAAAAGCAGCGTATCTTGTTCAGTTAGTGATCGACATTGGAGACATTTTTTTCCGTCAGTGGAGGTTTATTCCTGCTGTTCATTCCTTCATACTGAGATGTACTTTCCTCCTACAATGTTATCCTGTGTTTGTGTGTATTAATTGCCATTGGGTTTTGCATTATTGGGAGCATCGTAATACCCAGTCCTTATGGAATTAATAAACATGTCATCCTAGTCCGTAATTACAATTAAATTATGCTTTAAGCAGGTTGTGCTACCCCGTGGGGAGATGGATAGAGGGAGCGCGAGCGAGAGGAGGCAGTGTGATTCTGATAACCAGTTAGAATATCGTAAGGTGTTGCCATAGTAACAAAATCTGGACCTACATCATCTGCAGTACTCGACTTGGGAAATCAAAGGTGCTGGCAAAAATGCACAAAAGATTTATCTGCAGATATCCCATGGTAACAGCTACCCAGAAACACACCTTTCATTACTGCACACACACAGCAATCCTTGTTGCCACCCTCTCTGCCTGTCTGCTTGGCGAAGTGTCAATACTCCACACTGTAACGTGCAACTGTTGTACAAACACAAGGCAGGTAGAGCTCCTGACTCTCCCGAGTACTGCAGAGCAGTTTCGTAGGAAGCAACGGAGACAGTTCTCTGTGTGGACGCCGCCCTGTTTACACTGCAGGACGGATCCCATAGTACAAGTGACAGCGAAAGAACAAGCAAGATTTCAAGCCGCACACAGCCAGAAAATAACGCTGTCTCCAGAGGCAACTGTCTCCGTTCCCTGTTCATGCCAAAGATTCAGCACAAACCCACACCAGGTGGCAAAGCCAGGATTTCCTGCTCTACCAGATTGACTTCATCCGGGTTTACAGGCTGGGACTCGCCCGTGAACTGTTGAGAGCTCTGGTCACTGATTTAAAAGGGATCTCGAAGCAACGTAGTGAAATTTCGTTTTTTGGGATGGTTCAGTAATGAGTGGAAAGCATCAGTATAATCAGCGGTTGAGAATAAAGTGAGTGTTCACAAGATTTCATCCTTTTGGAATTTGTATCCTTATCTTCCAATTACAGCATCAGATATTTCTTAAATGAGTCTCCAGTTCTGTCCTCGGCTGCCAGATGTTAATTATCCTCTGTATAAAGAAATATTACATGATATCTGTCCTGAAATTGTCTTTCAAAATCCTAAATCTGAAGCCTCTCATTCTGTTGTGTTAGCATTTGGTTCTGGGGTTTATTTTCTGCAGCCAATTTAGTATCTATATGATCGTTGCTGAGAAGTCTCTTTTCAAGGCTTGTCGTTGTTCATACAGCACATCCTGTAGCTCAATGGTTGTGGAGTCGTTGTGGAGTGCTGTAGTGGTTAGAGCACTCGCCTCGCAAGCAAGAGACCGGGCTTCGCAAAACCTTGGGCAAGTTTCCTTACTCCACACGCCTGATAATAATCCCTCAAGAAAACAAAACAATAATAAATTGGTCACTCAATCCACGAATATCTGTGGAACGCTGCTGTGCGCATTTGGCTGCCGCATTTCACCCACAAATATACAGTCAATTCACTTTACAGTATATTCTGTGAAGTGCTTTGAGACGTCTAGAAAACGTGAAAAGCGCTATATCAAATGCAAGGATTATTATTATTCCTTTAACAGGGCAGATCAGCTTTTATGCACATATTTACTATCTTTGGGCAGCTCACTTATTAGCAGAACTCTACACCGTACTCTAGTTCAGTCTGACCAGACTATTATAGAAATTTAAGCATGACCTCTGGGTCTGTGTGTCAAGTTAAACTAAGTGGGTTGGAAAGAAAAGAGTTAAAGCAATTGACAGATGTTGGTAAACGCACGGCTAGTGTAATCAGTCAGTGAAATGTGTGTATAGCGTGTGCAGACTATGGAGTTCTGTCGCCCAGTGGTTAGAGCACTTGCCTCGCAAGCGAGAGACATGGGTTTGATTCCCGGGCAGGGCGAAATGTTGGGCAACTTTCCTTACTCCACACAGCTCTGTTTACCAAGCAGTAAATAGGAACACGGTTGTTAGTCGATTGGCAGATCACTTTTCCGGGGATAATAATTCCTTTTTTTAAAAAAAATTGGTCACTCAATCCACGACTGTTTGTGGGACACTACTGTGTGCAATTGGCTGCTGTGTTTCACCCACAAAATATACAGTCAATTCAATTTACAGTATATTCTGTGAAGCGCTTCGAGACCTCTCAAAGATGGGATTAGCCTCTATGCAATGATTATTATTATTATGGAAAACAGGCACTTTGATAAGCACAGGCCACATCGTCAATCCCAGGAATATTTGTACTTTGCTTTATCAGAGCACCTTGTTCATATTAGCTCACCTCTGAAGTGAACTTTGTCTGACTTGAAGCACGCTGTGTTATTTGAGTCCTATCCCAGGTATGGTGGGTTTTCGCCGTCTGACTGCTCATTATGAATCATTTTTTCCTGTTCTTTGTGCTTTTCATTCAGTTACTTCATTAATTTTTAACCTGCAGCTTGTGGTAAATTGGAGTCCACATGTTCACACTTGTTCTGGATTGGGATTCAGCTAAAACCAATTCAACTCCTCTCCGCAGCCTTGACTTCAGAGATAGTGCGGTAATCCTCATCGCCTTAATTGTGTAAGAAAAGATCTAGTAAAACATGAAGTGAGATGTAATAATGTGTAAAATAGCGGTCAACGTGAAGCTGCTATCACATTGCAAATACTTGGTGATTGAATTCTCTCAGCACCAGATCCTTTCTGCTGTAAAGTGACATTACTGTGAGGTTGATGTGTGCACATGCTATGATGGAATGGCTATAACCCAGTGAAGCATAACTAATGTGATGTATATAAATAGTACACATTGGAAAAGTGATGGATATGCCGGGCATTACAGTAAGTGATAAACAATAAGTTTCTGGTGAAAGTTGCCAGATAACATTTGCTGTCCTCTGGTAAATGTTTTTAAATGAATCCTCTTCTGCATCACTTTTATATGTGGGTGTCTGTTAGCTGCTGACTTTATAAGATTCTAATTTTGTTCCCATTTTTGGTGGTGCTTTGCTGCGTTTGGAAAATGACGGGAGGAAAAAAGACTGTTTAACAAGTCCCCATTATCAAAACAAATCTGCTGATGTGAGTTAGAGGCCACGACACAGTGGCTCGATGCAGAATTGCTGCTTTGACTCCCGAGTGCACTTTTTCCACAGCCCCAGTAACCTGATAAACATCTGCTTCAAGCCTCTGAGCTGGAAATTTTCTGGCGAGTTTTCAGGAGGAAACGGTCTCGCTTGGTCGCACAAAGGCCATTTCCTCCCAGGACGCTAAAAGGAAGGAAGTGAGTTGAAAAAAATAATATGGAAGGGAGACAATTGTGTGACAAGCACTCTGCTCTCTGGTGTAGTGGACATGGCAGGTGTGACGACGTGAAAAAAACGGAGCTCAGGAGCTGATGTGCGATGTTTGTCGGGGAAATAGTGCAGCGAAGATGTACTGTAGCAGGTGTGCGGGTGCCAGAACCAAATCACATTGTGACAAGTGACACAATATCATACTGTGCAAACTGAATCGCTTATGCCTGTGGTCTGCAGCTAACGGTTTGTTTAGTTTGAAAGCCAATTGCTTTGAAACTGGTTTGCTAACAGCGACCAGTTTTCCTCCACGGTTTAGTTCTGTCACTAAATGTGCTCCAGGGTAACTCTCTTAAGTGTGATTCTTCAGTCTTCCTGTACCTGGCACATTGTGCAAACAACAAACTGCTGTTCAGTGGAATGCACAGCATTGGCCCACTGGCTCAATGTCGCAAGGCATGGTGTCGGCATGTGATTGTAGCAGCTCTAGTATTGGACTCCTGTTGCTTAGTGATTAGAGCACTCGCCTCACAAGCGAGTGGACTGGGTTCGATTCCCGGGCAGGACAAACCCTTTTGCTTAGTTTTCATACTCCATACCCCTCTCTGTGAGCCTAGCAGTAAGTAGGAACCCGGTTGTTAGACGCCTGGCGGATCCCTTTTCGATGTTGCAATGCAAGGATTGGTACTATTTTCACAATTTAATCTTGAATCCTGAATCCTCCTTGCTGTTCTTCACTAACCCTTCAGCATCCTTTTGTAAGTTAGGTTCCAGTACACATAGTGTGATGTAGACTGTCATACATGTTCTTATAGCAGAAAGTGTTGTTTGTTTCAAGAAACAAATTAAATAGATTTTTGTTAGAAAATAAAATCTCGGAACACGACAAGTCAAGCCACTGCTAAGATGGTGGGAGGTGAACTGGAACTTGATCTTCTTTTGCCTTGCAGATTCTTATGTGCTTACGTGATGGCCACCTCCACCCTTAGCTTGATTTGCAGGCAGGGTTAGGGAAATAATAATAATCCTTGCATTTGATCCTTACATCTTATCAGGTCTTCGATACGTCTCAAAGCACTTCACAGAATATGTGCTGTGGATTGAGGATCATTGAGATGCCCAGCTGATCACACAGGCCATGGTGCTGGCAGCATGCACCAGCCAAGTCTCAAACTCCTCCAGATGTGCTACATTTAACATCAACATTGCAAAAAAAAACAAAATGAAATAGCATGCAACTGCTTTAATGACTGGTCTCCTCGGCACAAGGCGCGGTCACTAATTATCTGCGAATATTTCCTCGTTGTTAACTTTGATTTCGCAAGTACGTTTTCGCCAAACCCATTTTGTATACATTTCAAGATTTGATCTGAAAGTTTTGAATTCCTAAACGGAAATCCAAAATCTCTTTCCACTGGTCTCTGAGCAGTCCTATCTCCCATCAGTAAATCCTCCTTATTAGTTGACAGGAGGCGAGCTATTCCATAAACTCAGGAAACATTCACTCTTAATTACTAAGATTTGACGTTAGATAATCTCAGAATTAAAGCTACAGCAGGCGTTCTGGGATAATACCACCTGCCGTGTGCACTAGGCAGACTTGCTTTGCTGTTTCCACAACCGTATTGGGAGTACCGTGCTGTATGTCACTAGATTTAAACAGCTCATGAACCACCGCTACAGAATAAAGCAGGTTCTCTAGTTTTATTATTATTGTTAATAATAATAATAATCCTTGCATTTGTTATAGCGCCTTATGATGCCTTCTAGACGTCTCAAAGCGCTTCACAGAATATACTGTAAAGTGAATTGACTATGCTTTGTGGGCGAAACGTGGCAGCCAATTTGCACACTGCAATGTCCCACAACTAGTCGTAGATTAAGTGACCAAATTAATATTATTTTGAAAGGATTATTACCCCCGGAAAAGCGATCTGTCATTTGATTAACAACCGGGTTCCTATTTACTGCAAGGTATGTGGAGGCATGTGGAGTAAGGAAACTTGCCCAACGTTTTGCCCTGCCTGGGAATCAAACTGCTCTAACCACTAAGCTACAGGATTCCATAATAATTGTATTATATCTGATGCTTGTGAAGGATACACATTTACATCGGAGTCCTGTAGCTTAGTGGTTAGAGCACTCACCTTGCAAACAAGAGGACCTAGGTTTGATTCCTGGGCAAGGCTTAGGCAAGTTTCCTTACTCCATACGCCTCTTTACCTGGCAGTAAGTAGGAATCCGATTGTTAGTCGATTGGCAGATCACTTTTCCGGGGGTAATATACCCTTCAAAAAAAATAATAATCATAATTTGGTCATTCAATCCACAAGAGTTTGTGGGACACTGCTGTGCGCAATTGGCTGCTGTGTTTGACTCACAAAATATACAATAAGTTCCCTTCGCAGTATATTCTGTGAAGCGCTTTGAGACGTCTCGAAGACGTGATAAGGCGCTATATTAAATGCAAGGATTATTATTGTTAATATTACATTGTAATCAATTCCTTTGGTCTAGAACTTATTCTTTATATGTTGACCTTATATGGAGCCCATTGTTTGTGAATCCTTGAGACTCAAAACTCCCATTTCCTGTTAACAGTAACTGGTGTGGGAAAGTCAGCCGCTGCAGTCTAACTCTTCCAGTAATGTCAGTGAGTTGCAAAGGGGCACGAATAATGTTTTAATCGGAACAATATGACTGGTAAGTAAGTGTCTGTGGGGCACCGTGAATGTATGATGAGGGTCAGGAAATCCAAGTTCCGGTTGCTAAAATACTAGCGAGTTGGCAGACAGGAAAATAAATGTATTTTTTGATTGTGATCTTGTTGTGAAAAAAACAGCTTTAAAATGAGAGGGAAAATGACTTGAGTGAACTGAGAACAAACACATTGCTGGTTGATGAGATCGTGCTGTCGGGTTTTAGTTCATTATTTTTGCCTTTTATGTACGGATTTATGCACAGTGCGTGGAGGGTAATTTTAATGCAATTCTAATTAACCACAAAGAAACGGTAAAAACATTTGCTGCTGATTCTCTAGGTTACAGTATGGTACGCACTGTACTGTTGAATTCCAGACATTTACACGCCAGAAGCTCAGTGCAGTTTGAACTACAAGCCCTTGATCCCGGTTTGGGATCAGTGAGGTGCAGTGTGTTAATGTGAGGGGTCCAGTGTTTGTGCAGTGGTTTAATGTGGGTTCCAGGTTGGGAACAGCGAACCCAAAGCTACAAGGTAAAGGCTGAGATTCACACAGAGAGTTCAGAGCTGGATTATTTCTCCCTGGCTGCTGGAGACAGAGAGCGAGCTCAGTATTGGTCACAGTTTCCTCTTGGAGAGGCCTGCGATCGTTTTGAGAAAGTGAAACACTTCTAAATCCTGACACAGAAAGGAGTAACATCCTCTCCAGCTGGCTCGGTGGCCTTAAATTCCGCAGTCAAATCTCACAAAGATTTATGTACAGTTCTGCAGCCAATTAATCACACCACATTGAGGCATAAATTAATCATTCTAGTGACGAGTATTTGAATAGGAATTCAGCAACAACTTGCACCTCTCATGCAGGGTAAATTGCTCTTAAACCAAATTCAACACAGGATCGCAAAAATTGTTGTCTTTTCTCTGAGTTTGCATTTGGGTGTGTTTACCAGTAGTGTAACATGACTGACACTGAGATCTCTGCACTTATTGTTCTCAAAGGAAAACCCTGGGAGTTCAGAGATCACAGAATCAGTGTTTCTTAGAGACCCGAGGGGCATAATGCACAGGGACCTCAGCCTCATCCTTACTGTGAAAGCATTTACTGGCGAGCAGGAAGGCCATGCGGTAGTAAATGGTGTCTGCATCTTTTAGTGGCTTGCAATTTGTAGCCAGTCACTTTTGTTGTAAATTATGTGTGGGGGGATTTACTGTGCAGTTTTTGTGGCAATTTGGGTTTAGTGTCCTGTAAATAATTTGAACATAAATCTCTTCTTTCCCCCAAAAAGCACGCTCCGTGCAACAACCTGAAAATTCCTCTGGGCACTATCCTCTCCTAGCGTGCCTAGTGTAATGGTCTGTCTTTCACCTCCACTGTCTGACTCCCTGTAGCTCTATTTCAGTGTCATTTGTGACCGTCAGTAAAGCGTGTTTTGCATATAATTTGTGAGCGTTTCGCCCCACAAAATACACAGTCAATTCACTTAATACACAGTCCCTACACTTTACAGTGTACTCTGTGAGGTGCTTTGAAACATCTCGGAGACATGATAAGGCTCTATATCAAATGCAAGGATTATTATTTATATTATTATAATCCTACAACTGTCATTTCCCTCCCCGCCCTTTGTTTTCTCCTTAAATTGTATATCTTCTTCAGGAGCTGCTAGTGGAGGAAACACTTTTAACATATTCTACAATAATAATATCTAATAATAAACCTTGTGTTTGATATGGCGTCTTATCAGGTCATTTAGACGTCTCAAAGCGCTTCACAGAATATACTGTTAAGTGGATTGACTGTATATTTTGTGGGCGAAACGTGGCAGTCAATTGCGCACAGGAGCGTCCCACAAAAAGTTGTGGATCGACTGATCAAATCTCTTCACACCTATTATTACCTGCATTACCTTTTCGGGTTATCTTCCTCCTCCTCCTCTCCCACCCCCCTGCGCTCCACCACGAACATTAATTTCCCCTCCCCATCTCTTCCTGTTTCTTCCTGAAGCCAATTGTGGCTCAGGCAGTTTGTCCTGCAAACCACAGCTGGACTGCAAATCTGTGTAGAATTTGAGGCGCTGTACCAATAATCACTCGGAAACTGGCAACTCCTGAACGGAGACAGTAGTTTGAATAACTTTTCTTTGCACTCACTCTTGAATTGTGTTGAATGTACATTGACTAATTCATTTATACTGAAGACTACAATGTGCAGAGCTACTTGCGAGTTTGGTCTCGTTATTCTATGGTTTTCATCTTTAACATTCGACGCAATATTAATTTTGTGCTGTGATTTTCACGCAATGCGAATGAATTTACTATTCAGTGATTAAGTCCATCCCAATTATTTCCAGCTTTTTAAACAAATGCTGGTTCAGGAAGTGATATGCAGCCATGCTGACGGCGTGCAGGACAGTGGATTAAAAGCACTCCCGCCTCTGAATGCCCACTGCAGAAAGTAGGTCACTAGACAAGCACACATCATTTACGGTGGTTGACCTTTCCTCAGTGTCAGGAAAGCACAGGAAAGCGCTTTTACTCTGAATGCTGCAAACTGCTGGCTGCAGCAGACAGCTTTATTTCAGATTGCTGCCAACCAGTAATGACTATTTCACATCCTGTTTACCGCACTTGTATCCGTGCTTTATGCAAACCAAATATTCGGTGTCATCTACATTTAGTTCAAGAAGCGCAGATGACAGTACCAGTGGTTTGAGTGCCAGGGATTTCTATACACTTCTATGACCGGTTGGTGACAAATCGTGTACACAGTTCAGTTGTGCTGTTCTCGTGCTGCTTTTAGTTTGTCTGTGGAGGCAGCTAGCGGTGGTTTTCCTGGCTCGTAATCCGGCAAGATCCAACTCTGGATCGGATCTGCCTTTGTCTCCACCTGAAGTAAGTAAGATGCTCAGTGCCTTGGCAGACAGAGACTATAACAATGTCATTGTGTTAGTATCACATTGATGTCGAGGCTTTTGTGCAGAGGCAAGCCCATGTGAGATTTTGGGGGTGCAACCATAATAGTAACGGTAACACAGTTACCTGATTTTTGCGCTGCCTGCCTCCGCTAGTTATTTGAGCAGCAAAGAAAACCAGAATAAACCACCTTTAACGGTATATTGTGGAAGCATGAATATCTGGACGTCATCATGGGACTTGCACAGTAGTGTCAAGGCATCTGCTCGTATGCAGAACGTCATTCGCCACAGGCGGTCTCCGGAGATGAGAAAGTCAGATAAGCTTTGCTGTCAGCTTTTGGGGACTCAGTTCCACAACGATGCGAAGTTTAACGATGTTAAAGCATCTTACTGTAGCCTCCGGTTTAGTTTAAGTTTAATGTCAGAGCAACTTCTGGTGTCTAGCTGGGACTAATGTGAGCTGCTGGTAGGCTGGGTCCCTCTGGTTTGTGTCGCAGGTGGTGAAAGACTGAACATGGCAGAAGTGTGAATGTTTCATCAAATGAGGGTGTGCTATCATTATGTACAGGCAAATCATTTCTCGGGTTCAAATAAGGGCAGACCTTCATTCACATCCCTCTAAGAAAGGTGCACACTAGCAATATGCTCCACTAGTTTTAATTGTCTGCCTTTTCAGTTCACAGAAGCCAAGAAGAATGGTTTAAAACAGTTAGCGTTCTGTCCTTGGCACAGAGTAATTGCATTGTTACACAGCCCAGTCCCATTGGGATTGGAGATGAACGCCACTGCTATTTTCATCAAATTACGAATGAAATTAACCTTTTTTTTCCCCCCACTCCGCGCAGCATTAACAGTACAGTGTTGATCAAGTGATTTGAAGAGCTCAACATGTACGTAAACTGAATGGTATTTTGTCCCTTGGTGTTCTGCTGCAGTCACAGAGTGAACCGGTTTGTTTGTCCACGGTGCGTGGCTGCCACTTGGCATTCTCTAACACACTGTTTGGCAAACTCCACCTAGATTGTTATAATATGAGGCAGAAGGGAATAGAGGGGATTAGGAGGGGAGGAAACTTGTGTGCAGTATAAACGCTGGCACGGACTAGTTGGGCTGAATGGCCTGATTCCATGCTGTAACATTCGATGTAGCTATGTACTTTATGTGTGGTTTTGGCCGGTGCTTAGAGACGTGTGAATTTATGGAGGTTACCCTGGAGCGGGTGGGACTGGAGTGCCCAGCAGTAAAGTGGGGGTTACCTATTTCCTAACTGAACCCATGAGCTTTAGGTAATTAGTAACAATAAAGTTGCTGGCTGTTTTTTCCTCTACCTTTTAACTAAATATCAAATACATATGTGTGTACGGAATCTCACTGATGATGCAACTGGCACATGGCAATCTGGGCTACTGTAACCTCTCAGGATACAGACCAGACCTGTCAGTTACTGACCTCATAGTCTGTCCCCTTAGCAACATCATTATAATGGTAATCCTTGCATTTGATCCTAATCACGTCTTTGCGATGTCTCAAAGCGCTTCACAGGCTACTTGTAAACTGAATTGACTATATTTTGTGGACAAAATGCGGTAGCCAATTGCTCACAGCAGTGTCCCACAAACAGTGGTGGATTGAGTGACCAATTTATCTTTATTTTGAAGGCATTATTACCCCCGGAAAAGCAATCCGCCATTCGACGAACAACATCCTCGTAAGAGGATAATAGTCATTGCTAACCTTTTTAACAAACACTTCTCGAGTTTTTCAGAGAATTTAGCACATGAGGGAAAACCATGTGAACCTTTTAACACCACTGAATAAACCAGAACAGCATCTGGTTAATGCAGCAAACAACTAGTCACTAGTCTCTAGAGCTTCCACATGGCAGAAAGATTTCCTCCTCCTCCTCCAAACACTGCGACTGAGCTGGAAATAGTTAATGGGAAAATCGTCTTGCTTACATTATCTTGTTTTTATTTGATTTGGAAAGAAAAAACGACTGTGGGACACTGCTGTGCGCAATTGGCTGCCATGTTTTGCCCACAAAAATATACAGTCAATTCACTTACAGTGTATCCAGTGAAATGCTTTGAGACGTCTCAAATATGTGATAAGGCGCTGTATCAAATGCAAGGATTATTATTATTAAAAGCCCTGGATTATAAAACTAAAGTGTGTCGCGTAGTGGGTACAATTTACCCAATTGTTGCTCTTTATGACTAGCTTTTGTTTTCAAAATGAGCCATACAGATATGTCATTTGCTTGATTTGAAATTCAACAACCAACTGAAATGTAATGAAGCTTCAGTAATACTTTGCTGCTAATTATTTGCCAAATGAGCATCTTATTTTGCCGCATGATTCCAGTGTTGGCTGGTGAACCTATAAGGAATCGGAATGAGCCTAGTGTCTGATTAATTGCTCCTCTTCGACTACGTGTTTAGTCACCCTCCTATCCCTCCTGATCCCAATCCCCAGCTCGGATCCAAATCCCTCACCGTACAGCACATTGGGACATCCTCCCAACGTGAAAGGCACTGTGTAAGTGTAATTTGTTGTTGTTGCAGTATAGAGGGTGAAGGTGCCAGAAAGCTTTACTTTTGATGTTCGATTTAGGATTCAGACTGTTTAGAAGAAGGTTATTGTACAATTTGAAATTTATTCATTGTTTTCCGTTGGGAGTTGGTTTATGATGCCGTTCATTTTGTGAGTAATTAAATTGTCTTTTATCTGGGTAAATCCAGCGCCTGCTATTATTAGAATCCGGTATCCTTGTCCTATCTTGTCAAATTAATGCAGTGTCAAAATATATTGTGATTTTTTTTAAGTTAAGTTTGTATAAATCTAGCGCCTTATTGGTATAATGAATATATCTGTTCTTTGAGAGCCCCCATAATCTGTTGTCACATTTTAAATTGGTATTCATGATACCTAAGGTAAATGCCAGGCTTTGCAATTAATAATAATAATCCTTGCATTTGATATAGCGCCTTATCGCATCTTCGAGATGTCTCAAAGCACTTCATAGGATATATTGTAAAGTGAATTGATTGTATATTTTGTGGACAAAATTGGGGTGAAGGCAGGCGGGCTCCGATGCTGTGTGTTGTGATGGATTGAACAGTGTGTGGGCAGCATAAGCAGTTTCAATAACACTGAAATCAATGCCTATTTGATTAGTAATTCAATTTTTACAACCAAAGTGCACAAAATCCAGATGAAATCCTGTTCTCTCCATAGACTGATATAAATTATGTAAACTAATCCTGTACTTTATTGTTCAAAGATTCACAGTGATCACCTGCTGGTCAAATTAATTGAAGTAAGTGAAATAATTACACCTGGATTTACTACAGAGCAGAGCTGTATTGAATATTGCTACATCTATCACCCTGAGCTGCCCATCGCTGTTTGTGAAATAGAAACAAGGGAACAAAGGCAGCAAATTATCCATTTTGGAAAAGCCAAAGTTCCTGTATTGAGTCTTTGTATTGAGACCTGTGTGCTAGGATAGCCAGGGGCAGACTACGTCACCACCAAGTCCTTCCAGAAAGTGGAGACGTTGTAGGAATTCATTCTGCTTCTTCTGGCAAAAATTTCAAAATGCCCCTATTGCCGACTGGGAGTAGACAAAAGAGCAAAAGGCAGAGCGAGGTGGGTATCAGTGCTGTACCTTAGAGGTGAGAGTACCCTGGGTTCCATTCCCGGGGAGGGTGAAACGCTGGGCAAGTTTCCCTACTCCACGCCTATTCACCTAGCAGGAAGAAGGAACTGGTTGTTAGTCGTTTGACAGATCGCTCTCCCGAGGATAATAATCCTTTTAAAAAAAAGTAATTTGGTCACTCAATCCATGAGTGTTTGTGGACGCTGCTGTGCGCAATTGGCTGCCGTGTTTCGCCCACAAAATATACAGTCAATTCACTTTACAGTATATTCTGTGAAGAGCTTTGAGATGTCTTGAAGATGTGATAAGGCGCTGTATCAAATGCAAGGATTATTATTGTTATTCTATGACTACCCAGAGAACGTTAGACTCCAGTGACATGTAAACTAGCGGTGGGTGTGCAGATTCATTTTGTATTTAAAAACTGCCATTATCTAGACAGCACCAGATGGCCAAGAAAGGCCAAAAGACATCTGCCTTCCCCGTCATTGAAAGCCTCATCTTTGTCATTTCTTTTGTGGAGTGTAATGGTTCTGTGGTGCCTAAACATCAGGGAACGGACATGTATTAATATATTGTGTGTATGGAGATATATATATATACATATAGATTCACTAAGCGCAGATGTGCATGAAGAGTTAATTTAATAAACCTGTGTGAAGCATCCACAGGAGAAGCAGACCGGATATGACAGATAATGTGCTTTGGGGAATATAATGGCAAAGTGAGCCTTGCAATTTTTTTTCACCTGTTTGAAGAGATTTATTTTTGAATGCAAAGTACTGACGTGTTGGATATTTGCTTCCACATTAACTGTGACATCTGGTCGCATTATGTAAAATTATTCTGCAAATACCTTTTTCCTAATTTGATTTATGCTGCGTGATTGTTTTTGTAGGATTGTTTCATTATTTTCCTGTGTGCATTAGATACTTGAAAGGCCTCTTGGAGATGGTTAAATATTAGCTGGGCTTCACAAGCCACAAAGCTTTTAAGCAGGGCTGCTGGCTCCGAGTGGATCAGGAGATGTGATGTAGTGCAGGAGAAACAATCTGAGAAAAGGATCTTTGAATGGTGAAGAGAGAAAGCAGTAACATCTCATTTCATGAATAGTCCACTTTGGGTGAATTTCTGTTCCATCACCTTTACTATCGATCTGTAGGGTATAAAGCCAGTATAAAGAGTATTAATAATAATCCTCTTCAGGGCCACTTTGCGTGAAAGAATTGTTTATTAGTGACACAATGTAATAACAGTGGTCACACTCCATGGTGTCACTGAACAACAACAACTACAAATTACCTTTGTATAGCGCCTTTCATGTCAGGAGGACGTCCCAAGGCATCCTCACCCGAGCTGGTGGTTGGGATCAGGAGGGGTGGAGGGCGGGGAGGGGCGGGACGGTGACTGAAGGCACGGTCGAAATGAGATATCAAAGTGGACCCATGCAACTGTACTCGGCACCAGTAGGTGTCTGGCATCTGTCTTCCCTGTGTCCACTCCTTGCATGTGGCACATACGCACACTTCGATTCCAACAACGATTTTGGGCCAAGATAGAGATGCAAGGAAGCACTTATTATTTTACAACCCATGGGCTCAATTTCGTTCACGTCCATTTGTCACTAAGTTAACATTAGTGCTGCAGGGTGCAGCCCTCGCTGTGAGGAGAGGAGCTGAGGGACGCCCGTTTGTGTGTGAGGAAGCTGATTTCTGGGCTCCGTGCTGCACGCACTTCTAAACATCCTTTAAATAATTGATGCCAATCATTGCTGGAAGAACTGTATGGTTTAGATGTGAACTGTGGGATATACAACACATTTCGTATTCTGGCAGCTTGTGACTGTATGTCAGAGCCATACTCCTTGCCTCCCGATGCTGCACGTTCTACACACAAAAAAACATATTTTGCACAGACAGTGGAGACAAACAGACACTTTAAATTAATAATGATGATTCTACAGTCATGTTGGTTCTTGAGGCTAACTCTGAGCTCCCAAAGCTTGGAGTATTTATTCTTCCAATACTCAGCGTATGTGTGCGCGTGTGTGTGAGGGAACCGTACTGAAGGTCTCTGGATGGTGACCATAACTTCACCAATGGTCATTAATTTAGCTTAACATTTGTGCATCATTATATTGCTTAATGATGTTGACATGCCTGGCTTTACGTAGTTAAAATGTGTTTAATGGTGATGTTATGCAGTTGGTCACAGTTCCAGCATTATTGGTGTGTCTGTGCTTGGCAACGGTACATTTTATGTAGGTTTTCAGCTTGCTGGATTTTGCGGAGGCCTATAATAATTTAAAACATCTTAGGTAAAGCAACACAAATGAGCTCTGGCGTTTCATGCAAGTTGCATTTTAAACTGATCCAAATAAATGCTTTGGTAGGTAGATGTAGTGAGTGGTGTTCCACAGGGGTCTGTGGTGAGGCTGCTCTTATTTGCGATATAATTAAAGATCTGGACTTACGAACTGAGGGAACAATATCAACGTTTGTTGATTCTTAATTAGGATTTGCGAATGTTTTTAAGATTGGGAAAAACTTGAGGAGAACATGGGTAAGCTAGCAGAGTGGGCAGATAGCAGCACATGCAGTTTTGTGAAGTAATACACTTTTGTAGGATTTTAAATGGATCCAGGGACCATTTACAGGCAACCGGGTCCTTAAAGGCTGCAGATAGATATAAAACCATAAAAGGGCAAACTGATTCCTTGGTTTCAGAGAATTAATAGTAATCCTTACATTTGATACATTGCCTTTCATCTCAAGGGGATGTCTCAAAGTATTTCACAGGATTTACTAAAGGGTATTTTATAGCAAGGAGAAAATATTGAACCTGTACAGTGCATTGATCAGGTCACAGCTGGAGTATTTCCTCCAGTTTTGGACACTCATTATAGGAGAAAGTGTAGCAGTGTAGATTCTCCACGATGTTACCAGGGTTATGAAGGGAGACTTGAGTGTCGGGCTTTATACACTGGAGACATTTTATGTAATTACATGTGGTAGCTTTTAATTTACAGTTCCAATGCACAGGAGATTTGCACCAGCCACTTAACACTAGACTGGTTCCAACCACCTCCTCATAGCCCCAGCAAACCCCGAGGCCAAAAGGTGGGAGTTTCTTCTCTGAAATAAATTGTTGCTATTACTACATTTCATGCAGTTATACTGGAAATTCTCAAGGAATGGAAATTACCTGGACAAATGCGAGTAGTGCTTCCAGCCATTATATCTCTTTGCTTCTCTTATGTCCCCCCTCCCCACACACACACACACACTTCCTTTAAGCGCTCAGAAAGTTGAGGGTTCAAGTCCCAAGTTGGGTTTTCCACCTCATAGTCCGAGCTGACAGGTGACTGCATTGCTGGGGGAGTGCAGCATTGTTGGATATGTACTTTACAGAAAACTCTGTGAAGGGCTTCGAGACTTTGATGTGATAAGGTTCTATCAAAAGCAAGGATTATTATGATTTATTATATTCCTTCTACTTACATTTTTTCTCCCTGCTCTCTCAAAATATTTTTGAAAACCTGCCTTTTCACCCATCATCTTATTCCCACCCAGAGTTTCCCATCTCCTTTTGGTTTCCACAGTTTCCTTGTAACAACAACAACTTGGATTTATATAGCGCCCTCCACGCTGGACGGCATCTCAGAGCGCATTACAGTAACGGATCCTGGGACGGAGCTGGGGGGAGGGGGAGGAAGGTGACCAAAGGAGCGGTCGAAAAGAAAGGTCTTCAGCAGAGACCTGAAAATGGGAAGGGAGGGAGCGAAACGAAGGGAGTGAGGAAGGGAGTTCCAGAGCCTCGGGGCATAGTGGCTGAAGACACGGCCGCCGAGGGTGGAGTGGAGGACTCGGGGGACGAGGAGGAGGCCAGACCCGGAGAAACGAAGGCAACGGGTACTGTTTTGAGAAGAGAGGAGGTCAGAGAGGTCGGGGGGTGCAGAGGAGTGCAGGGACTTGAATACAAGGGTGAGGATCTTGAAGTCGATCCTCTCTGGGACAGGCAGCAGTGCCGTCTGGCCAGGACTGGGGGGATCGGAGAGTGGAGTTTCGTGCGGGTGAGAATGCGGGCAACAGAAAAGCTCTTTAGCTGTTTTCTGGAGATGCTGGAGCGAATTGAAGCAGCACTTAAAATTCTCCAGATCAGGTGAGTGGATGCCTTTTACAAAAGAGCACAAGCTGCCTGTTTGCGAGGGTTTGGCAGATAGTAGTTTAAGAAGCTGGAGGGAAAACCAATTAACACCCTCCACACACACACATCCATTTCTGTTTGATTAGACTCTTAGTGGAAAAAGTTTTTTAGTTTAGCGTTGCTGCAGACAATTATCGACCCAAAAGATTGGCGGTTGCTTTGCAAATTGATTAAAGTGCTGAAGTGGTTAGGAATACCTGATGATGCTGTTTCGTTGTGATGTTGGAACGTTGATCTCATTGAAGATTCTGTGGCCAACACTGTATGGGTACGGAGGGGAATTCTGTGAGATTGTTTCTGCTTTTCAGCCCCTGACCTTGTGAGGGCTACAGGAGTGTGTCAATTAAATTAAACTCGATTTAAAAACCACAGTGAATTCTTAGCAGTTCACCTTCTGATTATTTTTCAAACAAAGTAAACTATTGATTATAGAGGCAAACTATCTGGATCCCCCGCATCAATTCAATGCAGAGCTCCAGCAAAGTGTTCGCCTGTACAGTAACCTTCAAACTCAGCTTGTACTTTGTCAGCCATGGATGAACTGCACTAAAGAATAAAGTGGCTTACAGAGAGTGGAGTCGATTCCCGGGCACGACTATGGTGTGATACCTGCAGTTCATTGTTGTGATTTAGTTGCCGTCAATGTCAGATTGCTGACCAGGGGTTGGTAATGAGATGGGGAAACAGATTGAGATTCAGGAGACCGATGGTTTCTCAGACTTTTAACTGTGGTGCAAGCAGGTTCATGGCCTGTTGGGCTTTCTATTCCTTCTATTCTATTCTTTTTTAAAAAAATGTGGTCACTCAATCCACGACTGTTTGTAGGACACTGCTGTGCGCAATCGGCTGCCACGTTTCGCCCAGAAAAATTGGTACAGTCAATTCACTTTACAGTGTGTTCTTTGAGACGTCTCGAAGACGTGATAAGGCGCTATATCAAATGCAAGGATTATTATTATTCTATTCCTTTGTTCGTATTTAATGAAAGCAGACGGTTCCAGTGTGTCACTGTGTGAGTTTTCCCACCTCGAAGCATCACTTTGAGCCTCAGCCTCGGGGTCACAGTACAGCTCTTGTAGGTTGATTTAACTTTCTGCTTTTTAATCAGTCAACTGGATTGCTGCCGTCAGGAATAAAATCAGCTTTCATTTAATGTGTAAATTGCTGTAAATGCAATAATAAATGTGTAAGTTTTTTTAAATGTTCACCTCATTACTTTAGTCCAAAAACAGAATCCACACTTTGAGCTGCACTGTATGTGAGAAGTAATGTTTAACGCCAGGTTTCCTTCCATTGTGTTGCCATGCGCCCTGTAACCGGACTTGAGTCAAAATTTCATTTCAAACTTTTCCCTGAAATATACCTCCTATCTCCTCCCTACCCCCCTGTTTTTATTTATGAGCCAGAATATTTTTACAGCTCAATAACAGAACCTCTATGAAATTGGGAGATGGTTTTTCACCCAAAGGGGAGTGGAAATCTGGAACTCTCTGCCCCAAAAGTGATGCATTTGGGGAGGAAGAATGAGGAGAGGCAATATAAGATGATGGTACAGTCTTAAAGGAGTGAAGGAACAGAGAGACCTGGGGGTTCATGTAAGTAAATCTTTGAAGGTGGCAGGACAGGTAGATAACACTGTTAAAAAGCATACATGATACTAGGCTTTATAAATAGGGGCGTAGAATACAAAAGTCAGGAAGTTATGATGGGCCTTTATATAAAGTACTGGTTAGGCCTCAGCTATAGACTGTGTTCAGTTCTGGGAACCACACTTTAGGAAGGCATTGGAGAGGGTGCAAAAGAGATTTACCGGATGGTACCAGGAATGAGGGACTTCAGTTATGAGGAGAGGCGAGAGAAGCGAGGATTATTCTCCTTGGAGCAGAGAAGGTTAAGAGGAGACTCAATAGAAATTTTCAAAATTATGAGGGGATTCGATAGGGTGAACAAGGAGAAACTATTTCCACTGGTGGGTGGGTCGGTAACCCGAGGACACTGATTTAAAATAGTTGTTAAAAGAAACAGAGGGGAGGTGAGGAGACATTTTTTTACACAACGAGTTGTTCGGATCTGGGATGCATTGCCTGAAAGGCTGGTGGCAGTCGATTAAATAACAGCTTTAAAGAGAGAAGTAGATCATTATTTGGGGAGGACAAGTTTGCAGGGCTGTGGGGAGAGAGCGGGGGAGTGGCTCTTTTTCAAAGAGCCAGCACAGACACGATGGACCGAATGGCCTCCTTCTGTGCTGTATAATTCTGTAATTCTATGAAAAGGCTGTGGATGCTGGATCCATTCACATCTTCAAGACTGAGGTGGATAGATATTTGTTGGGTCAGAGTATAAGGAATATGGGGCAAAGGCGAGTAATTGGACTTGCGGTACAGATCAGGCATGATCTTATAGAATGGCAGAACCGGCTCAACGGGCTGAATGGCCTATTCCTGTTTCTATGACCCTGACTGGCTGCATTAGGGTCAGCCTTCCCAGCGAGACCCATTGTGGTGCCAAACCTGAACAACAGCTGAATTTCCCCCCAGCCATCACAGTAGATTGTTACCAAAGCAGTGTTCTTTCAATAGCATGGAGATCCATTACAATGAGGTTAGGATATGATTTTCCATATCTAATAAAATAATGGTGCGGACTCGATAGCTCAAATGGCCTGCTTCTGTTCCTAACTACTATGAGGAGATGTAACGCTGGCACATGCCTGTCTTGCTCATAACCATCTGATGATGGGCACTGGCTGCCCGAGAATGCAAGGTCATTCTCTCAGTATCACAGCCAACTGCCGTTCACTCGACTGAATAGCCATCGTAAGTCACTTAGTGCCTCTGGCATCTGAGTTATGGGACTTTCTCACTCATGAAAGAGCATAATCATCATCGGTCAAACATCATCTGCTGTATTGAAACACCTAATAAAACACTGTATTTTACACATAATCTGCTCTGCCATCAAAGGAAGGACACAGAGTGAAGAGAACAAAATATTAAGAACTCATATACACCGTGGTGCTCCTGCACATCTGTAGGCTTTAAAGCCCTCTCCGGGCATACCTTGGAGCTACCAGGCTCCATCGCTTGTTCTCCCCTCTTTCCTCCTGTGGTGGGGGTCTCGATTGGTAGCCTTTACGAATCACAATACAGAATTGGAAGAGGAATTCCCATGTTACTTACCTGCTGAAGGCCTGGCAGATCAAGCACATCTGGCTTTTAATAGCAAGAAACCCAGAGGCTGCTGAGGAGTGGAGGAGGTGTGTGCAGGTTAATGGCTGATGATTGTGGTGTCAGTTCGATGTCCCAGCTTTAAGTCGGTGGTTATGTATATTCAGTGTTATTAATCACTCGGAGCACTGTGTGAAAGTCACAGCACTGGTTAGTTGAGTAATGATGAGGAGTGACGGTCACTCATTGTTTGAACATGTGTCACAGCCTGGCATTCATCATTCGCTCTTTAATCCCGCGCCTTTGGGACATCTTCCAGACGTAAAAGGCGCCTTACAAATGTAGTTTTGTTGTTGCTGTTGTTCTAATCTAGGTCATGTTTGCTGAGCTCTCACCTTTTCATGGTGGGGTCGGTTATTAACCCTTTGAAGCCTGGAATTTGGAATTAACCCATTCACCGCCAGGAGGTGAATTAATCATTTCGCGACAGAAATCAGGGAGTCATCCCTTAATAGCTGGTCAGGAATTAACCCTTTTCATAAGGGATTAATCGTTTTGTTCAAACTGGCAATTACCCTTTTAAGCCTTAAAGGTCTGATTAACCCTTACGCTGCCAGGATTGGGAAAGCTTTGACTCGGCACTGCTGGTGATTTTCAGGCTGTTTTGGCTACGTCCTGCCATTGAAAGCGATTGATGTTCAGGACATTGCAGTGGCTACGTGAAGCAGAAGCGTGTGCCAGTGGTTCACATTTGCAGTGTATCAATGTGATTTTCAGGCATTTGAAATGGTTTTCTTATTGATTAGAGTCTGAGGATAAATAATAATAATAATAAAGTACTGATTGTAGAGCTGAGGGAGCAGCGGTTTATTGCTGAGCACAGTCACAGTCTGGAAGCATGAGTTACCTGGGATTTGATCCAGACCAGTTTTACTGAAAATCTATCGTACAAAATCAATAGCACAGAGGCCCCACTATATTTGGGTAGCGTTTTCCAGGGATTAGACCAATGGCGGCGAAGGCGAGTCACACATCCGGCTTGAATGGAAAGATGCGATGATGCGCAGTTGGCTGTTGCGCTAAAGATGACAGATTGGAAATATTCAAATATCGTCAAATGCAGGATAGCTTTGCTTTCCCAAACCGCTTTCCCGCCTTTGTGCGGTTTTAGCTAAGGCTTCAAGTTTCATTTGAAGATCCCTCCAAGATTGTTATTAAATGTTTGGTTAGCCGTTGTCACCTATTAGGAAGTGGTTTGCTGGTATCCTGCGTTGAGTTCCGTTAACAACAACAACAACGCTATTTATATAGCGCCCTCCACGCCAGACGGCGTCTCAGAGCGCTTTACAGTAACGGATCCCGGGACCGAGCCGGGGGAGGGGGAGAAGGTGACCAAAAGCGCAGTTGAAAAGAAAGGTCTTCAGCCGAGACCTGAAAATGAAGGGAGGGAGCGAGACGAAGGGAGTGAGGAAGATAGTTCCAGAGCCTCGGGGCATAGTGGCTGAAGGCACGGCCGCTAAGGGTGGAGCGGAGGACTCGGGGGATGAAGGGGAGGCCAGGCCCGGAGGAACAAAGGCAACGGGTGCTGTTTTGGGGAGAGAGGAGGTCAGAGAGGTCGGGGGGTGCAGAGGAGTGCAGGGACTTGAATACAAGGGTGAGGATCTTGAAGTCGATCCTCTCTGGGATAGGTAGTCAGTGCAGTCTGGCCAGGACTGGGGTAATCGCGGAGCGGAGTTTCGTGCGGGTGAGAATGCGGGCGGCAGAGTTTTGAATGATTTGGATGGTAGTGGATGGGAGACCGGCGAGGAGGGCGTTAGAGCAGTCCAGCCGAGAGGTGACAAAGGCATAGACCAGGGTTTCAGAGACTTTTTGGGGAGAGGTATTGGCGGAGACGGGTGATGCGTCGGAGGTGGAAGAAAACAGCGCTGGTTAGGGACCGGATGTGGGGGAAGAAGGATAATTGTGGGTCGAACCTGACGCCTGGGTTGCGTACGGGTTCGGAGAGTTACTTGTGTTTTGATGTATCGCCCAGTGAATTAAATTCAAGATCCTCACAAGTGGAGCTTGTATTTGGAGAAGCCCTGTGGAACACTGCCCTGCATGAGAGGCGCTATATAAATGCTAGTTATTGTTGTTGTTATAATAATAATAATAATAATCCTTGCATTTGATATAGTGCCTTATCATGTCTTCGA
This sequence comes from Callorhinchus milii, assembly GCF_018977255.1. Taxonomy (NCBI): domain Eukaryota; kingdom Metazoa; phylum Chordata; class Chondrichthyes; order Chimaeriformes; family Callorhinchidae; genus Callorhinchus; species Callorhinchus milii. The sequence continues at coordinate 22,151,366 of NW_024704749.1, forward strand.
TACGTTTCACAGAATACACTGTAAAGTGAATTGACTATATTTTGTGGGCGAAATGCGGCAGGCAGCCAATTGCGCACGGCAGTATCTCACACACAGTCGTGGATTGATTGACTAAATTATTATTTATAGATTTTTTTTAAGCGATCTGCCAATTGACTAACAACTGGGTTGTTGTTATTTTAATATTAATACTTTCTGCGTGTGCCTCCTCCACTTGCGTATCCAGTGGAATAACGTGAAGCTGGAGATTGTGAAATTGAAACCACTGATATTAATCTCTCATAAAAAAATCAAGTTTAAAACTTGCAAACATTGCAGTATGAATTCAGGGCGTCTCAGGCACAGCCTCGGATTATCGGCTGTAACCTCCGAGTGTGATGGTATATCACTAATACAACATGCCTGTGGTGAGCATGGTGTGTTTGATGTCGCCTCCCCTATGTTTGTGTTATACATTAAAGGGTTAGACTGTAAATCAGATCGCATTCCAGGGAAAGGCGATTAGATCTGTCACAAATTATTTATTTTTCGAGCGTTTTCTTTATTCTTCAGGGATTTCGAACTGGTCCGGTTTCCTTTCCAGGCAAAAAAACAGGAAAGATTCAGGACAGGCAAAAGCAACACATTCTGGTAACTGAGCAAATGCTAGTGTTTGCACAGACTAGCACCGCCTGCAAGTCTGCGGAGCAGCCAATTAGAACCGGGTGCACTGGGTTGTCAGCTGAATGCTTTCCTTCTTCTCCTGCGTTCTTCGCTGTCCATGTATGGGAGCTGGAGCAGAGAGACCTGTTAGTTTTCCTTCTTGGCTGCTCCACGCTTATCATTCCTGATTGGAAGCCATGAGCTCTCACAGGCAGAGTTGTGCTTTTGGAGATTATCGTTTAGCCTCCAGACAGAAGCTCTCGCCTGGTGCTGCTGTTTATGTGAGTACAGTACAACCAACCACTTTTGCTTTCAGGACAGTATCGCAGTAATTTTAAAACTAGTCCCTTGGCGTAGTGGTTAGTGCGCTCACCTCGCAAGCGAGAGGACCCTGGTTTGATTTCTGGGCAACTTTCCTTAATCCACACGCGGATTGCTTTCTGGTGGTAATAATCCCTTTTTAAAAAAATTTGGTCACTCAATCCATGACTGTTTGCGGGACGCTGCTGTGCGCAATTGGCTGCCGTGTTTTGTCCACAAAATGCTCAGTCAACTCACTTTAAAGTGAGGGCAAAATGCCCACAAAATGTGAATTGTTTTGAGACGTCTCAACAACGTGATAAGGATTATTAATATTTTTTATTATTATTCTTATTTTAAACATTTGCTCTTCGAGTGTGTTGTGTGTGTCCTCAAGATCACTTGCGCACACCCTGCTGTTGTTGGGTGTACACCTTATAAATCAATATTGGGAGTGTTACTGGGAGTTGATGAAATTTGTCATTGTGTACAAATAGGATCTTTCAATTTCTAACCATGGGTTGCAAAACCTGCTTGTTAAAGTGATTGTTTTCTGATTTAGAATAATGACTTCAGGATAGAAGTTCAGAGTTGATTTTCTGTCAACGAGAAACCTTTTTCAGCTTTGTCCTGTGCATTTCTACCCCTCTGTGTGTGGAGGAAGCAGCGGTAAAGCCCTTTCCCCATTTCCTTGTGCGTTTTCTTTATCTGGTGCATTTTGTGTCTGGTAACCTTCTACACAGGATTGAACTTTAACCAACAGAGACAAATTGAAAATGTGCATTTGTCTTGATCAGCCAGGTATCTTACAATGGTGGAAACCGCTATCGTACTTAATAATAATAATAATCCTTGCATTTAATGCAGCGCCTTATCACGTCTTTGAGATGTCTCAAAGCGCTTCACAGAATATACTGTAAAGTGAATTGACTGTATATTTTCTGGGCGAAACTCAGCAGCCAATTGCACCTTGCAGTCTCCCACAAACAGTCGTGGATTGAGTAACCACATTATTATTATTTTTTAAGCGGTCTCCAAACCAAACTACTGAGAGTTCCATATAAATATGGTTTCCGTTTGTCCAACAAGGAGTGTGCACCCTTTCCCCAGAGGAACACATCCTGTTTGCCTAATCCCAGACAGTTTATGTGCAGGTTATCAAGTGCCCAGATTTGGGAACCTCAGAGTGTGTGTGGTGGGTTATGAGCTAAAACCACCCCATTAATCACCAGCAAGCGTCCTGTGGCTTGCAGGGTTATTGGGAGGCAAGTTGGAAGAATCCCTGCCCAATGTTGCTCTGTTCCTCCTGCTGATTAGCCAGGCTCAGAGGACTGTAGACACACCTTGCTACCGAGACGCCACAGAGAATCAATTTGATTGCTACCTTCCATTGCTAAATGCAATTTGTTGTTGAGCATTGAGTCTGTGCTATAAGCCAACGTGAAACTTGAACCGCAACCTCTGACCCAGAAGGAAGAGTGCTAACAAACTGAGCCGAGCTGACAAAGTAGCAGCCTCACTTAGGCAGTAACCTTTTTGATGGCATTATTATTTTTGAAAAATGACTGGGATTTCGTTTTTCAAAAAGGTCAGATTGGATGTAAATGAGGTAGTTGCAGAGACGATGACAGGTCTGGTGCAGAAAGAGCAAATCAGCTATTCTTCTATTTGAAGCGTGACACATAACAGATTTTCTCTTTTTTTAAACACTTTTTTTTTTAAAAAAAACTTTTTTTTTATATCACCCCACTGGCTTCCACTACCCCCAGTACATTGATTTTTCAGTCCCTTTGTCGAGCCCTGTGGTTTAGTGGTCAGCGCATTTGCCTCGCAAATGAGAGGATCCAGGTTCGATTCCCAGGCTGGGTGAAACCTTAGGCAAGTTTCCTTACTGCGCACGCCTCTGTTTACCCAGCAATTAGTAGAAACCCGGTTGTTAGTCGATTGGCAGATCGTTTTTCCGAGGGTAATAATTATTAGGTAATAATCCTTCAATAATCCCACCAGCTCTATTCTTACCACCAAAACCCTTTGCTCTTCTATATCATTTCTACTGCTCAATCCTCACTCCCTCCACCCCACCATCAGTGGCCAAGCCTTTAGCCTCTATGACCCTGCTCTTTCACCCAAATCCATCAACTCCTCACCTTACCTTCAAAACCCTCTCTCTTTGGCCAAGTCTTTGGTCAAGATCCTTAAAAGTCTCCTTCTTTCCTTCTGTTTATTGCTCCCTGTGAAGAGTTATATCAGGATTAATCTTGTAGAGACGTGGGACTCTACAGTACGATTATTGCTGTTATTTTCATGCTTGGCACTATGTTGTACAAGAGTGTGATTGGTACCACTCTTGTACCAGTTACTGCCAATTATAAGGCATTAAAACCCACTGGCTGCCCACTCCCGTTGACTGAAACTCTTAATTCATTTGAGGTTTTTTTTGTGGGTGGAAAAATGCTACCCTTCAATTGTAGCGGATGATCATTGCCCATTAACAGCATTAATCTTGCTCAACAAGACGACCTCACTAATCAAATTAATGTTTGGGTGAGAAAAGCGTAATGAAAGTGGGCAAGTATTGCAGCTGTTTAACCAGCGCTGCCACAGTCAGCAAGTGTTCTCCTCGCTACAAACAATAATAATAAATTGGTCACTAAATCCATGACTGTTTGTGGGCAATTGGCTGCCGTGTTTTGCCCACAAAATATACAGTCAATTCACTTTACAGTGTGTTCTGTGAAGCGCTTTGGGACATCCTCCCGACGTGAAAAGCGCTATATCAAATGCAAGGATTATTATTATTACTATTCTGTGAAGCGCTTTGAGACATCTCGAAGACATGATAAGGCCCTATATCAAATGTAAGGATTATTATTATTAAAATTGCTCCAGATTTGAGAGCCACAGTGCAGGACTAATGCAATTACGAACCGAGAGATGAGCTGTCTTCATTTCTCAGTCAAATCGTTTCACAAGTGCCACAAGGTCTCTGGGATTTGGTTTGACAGTAATGCTCGTGATCAAGGTCACATGGTTTTGGCAGTGAGGCCATGTCTGTAGAGCTCGCTGCGCCTGAGTAATGACACAAGGCTAGAAGGCTGCGTGTTCCTTGCCTGTGTGGATCGCAGTTCACACAGAGAGCTGGAAATGACGCACGGCTCATCGTGTTTTGCTTGAAAAAGAGGAGCATCAAAGTGTTCTGGGTCACTATCCTGCATGAGGGACACTATATAAATGCAAGTTGTTGTTGTTGTTTGCTTGGAACAAGCAGGAGAGTGGGTTTTACACTCAGTGACTCATGTGGAGAAAAACACCAGCGCATACTTGATGGAAAAAATGGCCTGATTCCGACTTGTGGCAATTTGGCTGAGATTAACTAACTCAAACCACAATAGGGATCAGTACCTCAACAAAGCTACGGGACAGGAGTAAAACTGGATTGGAGGTTTGTAAACTGGATCGTACAATAAGGAATTAACCGTTACATTTCGTCTCATCTAATAAGTTGCTGTGCAGAAACCAGCCTGTGTTTTTCAGCATTCCTGACCCCCTCTCTTTCTGTGTTTTTCTTACAGATCACATCTAATGCCGAGGTTGAAAGAATCACGTTCTCACGAGTCTTTGCTCAGTCCCAGTAGTGCTGTGGAGGCACTAGATCTCAGCATGGAGGAACAGGTCATGATCAAACCTGTGCACAGCAGCATCTTGGGGCAGGATTATTGTTTTGAGGTAAGTCGAGAGGCACTGGACACAAAGCTGTCTGCAGGAAAGTCTGGGTTTGAAATCTGCCCAAAGAATATACAGTCAATTCACTTTAGAGTATATTCTGTGAAGTGTTTTGGGATGTCTTGAAGACGTGATAAGGCGCTATATCAAATGCAAGAATTATTATTATCATCTCTTCCAGCTCTATTTGTACCACCAAAACCCTTCGCCCTTCCATATCTGTGTTTATTATTGTTATTATTATTATTATCTCACCTGGTCTTTGCCCTGTAAGTCCATTTTTTCTTAAAATATAAAATGGCACAGAATTATGGCAAATTCTTCAATTCCAGCTCAACTTCCAAACTGCAAAAAATAGTGCAGATGCTGGAAATCATCTTAAAAAGAAACAGGTCTTAGATCAGCTTAATCACGTTCAAGATGTTGCTGCCAGCTACCAGCAGTTCAGATCTCATTATCTACACAAGATAGAAATGTGTGACACATCTTTCCGTACTGTGCTTGCACCGAGCTGCTGACATGTACAAATATTCTAGATCCAACATTGCTTTGTTAGGCTCCACTGTCATTTTGTATTGGTAGGGTTTTGTATATTTATTTGGCAGCACATAGAACAAACACATTCAGGATTTATCATGTAGCTAAACTGATACGGCTACACTGAACCTGTTGTGTTGAATAGAGGTGATCTTCCACCCTCCAGTGGTAGCTGTCATTTCACCAGTTTGAAAGATTCACGGCTCCAGTTCATATTGTTTGGATGGTGAAAGAAAGCCCCAGAATTCTGTCACTCGAGATTCAGGCATCTCCTTGTCTGGATCTTAAACGTAGCTTTAAAATCGTCTTGGAACAGTGCCCACCTGCGCTGTGCCATCGAGTGTCCTCTTGCATGGCTGAGCTCTCATCCCTCTGCTTCACGCATGTGAAGTCCGCATTTTACAGCAGCTAAACTGACATTCAGCCTCACTGAATAAAGTACATTACCATGGATGATTAGCCACTAATTGCTGCTAACTCCTGAATCCCTGTTGTTGTAGTTGTTATTGGCGCTGTGCAGAGATGTTTACCATATTCAGCCTTGTGAGCGCAAGGGGTTAAAGTACCTTTTGTACCCAACTGAACACGTCAGAGGCCAATAGATTCTCTGAGGACTGGAGGTTGTGGCTCTCAGGCTGTAGCTTTTGCAACCAATGTCATCTGTGAAGGCCGCTATCTAAATGCAAATTGGTGTTGTTCAACTGGGTTGGCGTCAGCCTGTGTGTGTATAACCAAGCGGGATAGAGTGGAGTAAACAAGCGGAGGGGAGCGATGACCTGTACAGCCCGACTGTAATCTGAGTATTTTTCAACAAGTACCATGTTACTTTTTTTTCTTACAGTTTCATGTGCCTGCGCTCCAATCTTCCTTTTTGAACCATCATTAGTCTTCAAGTAATTGCCCCTGGTAATTCCGGGTGATTATATCCTTAGATCTCTGCAGTAGAGATTAACATGTGGATAAATTTGGCTTTTGGAAGGTCTGTGTTTAACAAGTCTTTTTTTTGTAATGTGGTGAGAAGCTAGAGCTAAAGCTTGTGTTGCATTAGTCACCAAGGTTGATAAACCGGTGAGGCTGCCTGCCACAGTTGGTAGCATTCTCACCTCTCAGTTGGAAGGTCATAGTTTAAGCCGCATGTCTTTGGGTCTTTGAACTGTTGTGTTTGTCCCGACAAAAGACACGGTCGCTACACTTTATAATAAACTCTGTGAAGCACTTTGAGACTTACTCCTGACATGTAAGGCACTATGTGGAGTCCTGTAGCTCAGTGGTTAGAGCACTCGCTTTGCAAGCGAGAGACTTGAGTTCAATTCTCGGCAGAGGGCGAAACCTTGGGCAAGTTTCCCTACTCCACACGAATAATAATAATCCCTCCAAAAACCAAAAAACCAAAAACAATAATAAATTGGTCATTTTCAATCTGTGACTGTTTGTGGGACATTGCTGTGCGCAATTGGCTGCCGCGTTCGCCCACAAATATACAGTCAATTCACTTTACAGTGTGTTCTGTGAAGCAGTGTGTTCTGTGAAGGATGTCCTCCCGACGTGAAAAGCGCTATATCAAATGCAAAGATTATTATTATTATATCAAATGCAAGGATTATTATGATGAAGAATACAACAACGACAAACTACATTTGTATAGCGCCTTTCATGTTAAGAGGGCGTCCCTGGCTGAGATTTGAAAGGGTGTCGGAGGTCCTTGGAAACAAATGGGTACAAATAGGAAATGGGTCAATGTATTTTGGTTTCAACACAGTGAGGATGCTGGGAGGAGGGTGAGTGGATATGATGTGATGAAACTTGGCAGGAACAAGAGAGGGAAGTTCAGACCAACAATAAACTAGAGAAAAACAGGAAAGAGTGCTTCAGAGAGTGAGAGGATGTGCACAAAAGGTGAGGAGGGAAGGATCAGAATACGTTTTTTTGAACATTCTATGAAGTTATTTTGATGCACTACAGCATCGGAGAATCTGTTCCTCCAATGGTAAGAGAGAAAATCAGTTATTTATTGGAAGCCATTAACAGAAGGGAAATTGGCTGCAACATCATATTGAGAAGCTTTCTCTTGTATTAACAAGTTTTTTTTTATAATGTGATGAGAATCTCTCTATCTCTCTGCCTCCACCCTCGACTCCAGGACCACTGCTGTCCTGACAGACTGCCTGTCAGACATCAAGTTCTGGATGAGAGCTAACTTTCTACAGTTGAACATCAGCAAGACCGAGGCTCTCCTGACTGACTCCCATCAGCACCTCCTCACCTTAGGCACTGGCAGCATCAGCATCCACGGATGCACAACCCACCTTACTAAGCCAGTCAGGAACCTTGGGATCTTGTTTGACCCTCAACTGCCTTTCTCCCCCACATCCGTGCCATGACCTGCTCTGCCTTCCCCCACCTCCACAACACTGCCGACTCTGCCACTGCCTCATCCCTCAGGCCGTCGAAACCCCCGTACATGCCTTCATTACATCCAGGCTCGACTATGCCAACTCCCTGCTTGTCGGCCTCCCCAACTCTTCCCTCCACAATCTGCAGATCATCCAGAACTCTGCAGCTCGTGTCATCTCCCGCACCAGGCTCCATGACACCATCACCCCCACCCTCGTCCGGCTCCACTGGCTTCCCATCCCTCAGGGGATCGAGTTCAAAATCCTCGTCCTCACCTTCAAGGCCCTCCACGCCTTACCCTCTCCGACCTGCTAACTCCTTATAAACCTGTCCGCTCTCTCCACTCAGCAGGCTCCGACCTGCTCCATGTTCCCCGCCATGCCCGCCCCACTGTCAGAGGTCGAGCCTTCAGCCTCTCTGCCCCAACCCTCTGGAACTCCATCCCACATTCCTTCGCTTCGCTCCCTCCTTTGCCTCCTTTAAAGCACGCCTCAAGACACTCCTCTTCGACCACACCTTCGGCCACCCTCTTTGCCTTCCACCCTCCCTGATCCCAATCCCACCCTCCAAATCGGCTCCTAATCCCTTACTGTTCAGCGTCTTGGGACATCCTCCCGACGTGAAAGGCGCTTTACAAATGTAATTCTGTATTGTATAAAATAATACTTCACAAATGTTTATCTTCAGCGGGTAAATGGTATAATACTGAGCCAAACAGACCAAAAAGATGTAATGTAAGATTCTGGTGTGTTAGCTGATCACAGTCACAGCTTTGGCATTTCCCATTAAATCTGGAGAAGGGAAAACGTGAGCACACCTGATCTCTATCCAGTGACGACCCCCTCACCCACTGGAAGGGAATCCAAGTGGACATTGGGTGAGAACAGGATCTGGTTGGGATGTGATGGCTCCCCTTGCCTCCCCTCTTTCACTGTCTTTTTCACACGCGGTTAGTTGGGTGAGGTGCTGGAAGAATTTGTCTGCCTGTGGAACCCTAGCTCTGCACGAGACACTGAGGGGCGAGAGAAACCGAGGCAGAGAGAGGACTGCCGAGTCCTTGAGCAATAAGCACCAAATGTTCCTTGTGGGGGAGCAGAGTTATTCTTTGCCACAAGTGTCCAATTGTGTTTGAATATGCAGGATGTTATACATGTAGGCCATTGAAGCCATCGAGCCTTAATTACTTTTGATGGATGTCGGAAATATTTGCAGGCGACGGCTGGGCCATTGCTAGCTATTGCCCAGAGAATTGGATGCTATATTGGAAATCCCTCAGGAATAAAATCTTGTTTTGCCCACTCTCAGCTCTCTAATTAAAGAGGAAACTCTGCTCCCCCCCCCCCCAACAAAGAATGATCTAAAAGCAGAAGCTGATGTTTGCAGCACATATTCACATATTGTCAGGTATATCCCTATGCTAAAGCCTTCCTTTTTTTTACGCTTTGTTTCTGTGTCGAACGGGTGAAAATTTTCTGATGTGGTTTCCCTTTTTTTTAAATCGGACTTGTCACCATGTCACTTGTGGTTTTTGAGATTGTTCAGGAAATGAGTTGAGAAACAGTGAGAGGACATTTAGATGCGGGGAGTGAATAAAGGATCCGTGGTAACCAAAGAGCTGATCTGATAAATATCTGTGTCAAGTTAAATTCAGTAGTTCACAAATGACAAAGGCTTGTGATCCATTACTTGAGAGGCTATTTATCAGGTGGCACTTCTCAATACGTGTTTGCTTGGATTTGGAAAAGAAAACATAAAGAGCATATTTGCTGTGTATATAACCCCAGAATATTTGTCCAAAGAGCTCTGTTATGTTGCTCTGCCACAGCCCTGATCTACCTGCAGCCGTGTGAACTTCTAATGAGGTGAAAGGCCGCTGCCTGGAGGAGAAGAAATGGAGAACGGTTGCAGATCAGACGAGAAAAGGTCGCTAGGGGATGTGATTAGAATTTAAAGAACCTGTGTCACATCCCTAGTTTTAGGCAGGATCCATCTGCTTAGAATTACCCTGTGTATTGGGCAGTCAGGTCCAAGAATAGCACTCTCAATTCTACATGAAATATTCTGTGCTTAATGTGCACATACTTGGGGTTTTCTGCTTTTCTTTCCTTGGGAAGGGTAGGGCAGGGTTACATTCCGCAGTCTTAAAATTATGAACTGGTCGGAGCAGTAAGACCACTGTTTTTTTTAAATTCTGATTGCAGAACATTTGGAAAATTCTTAATTTGGAAGATGTTACTTAAAAACAAAAAAATCTGGAAAATTGTAGGCACACTGAAGAGAGAAAGGCAGCTTTTAGGAGTGATTTGAAGGCAGGAAAGAGAACACAAGATGGAGAGATTTGTGGAAAGAGATTTTGAGAGCTGGCGTAGTGGCTGAGCGCTTGGCCACCGATGGGAGGATGGCCCACACACAATAAGATCCTGCTCAGCACAACATGCATGTATATATGCGGTTAAAATTGTGTGATGCATACAGAGTAAGGCAGCAGCTCGGTGCTATTGCAACAATTTAGGTCAATGTGTTTTGCTTGCGAGTGATGTTACACAGCGGAGACGAAGCCCCTCCCTGGCTCCACACCACCCCTCCCTCCCTCCCTCGCTCGAGCGAGCTTTCCGTATGTGGCTTTCAGCGTTATTCCAAATGAACTGGAGTTCAGAGAAATATGAATTCCATGTTTTTTAATCTAAAATGAAGCCTGGCCCATTAATCAGCTTGACGTTTGATTACAGGATAACAGATATTGAAGGATTTTTTTTCTCAATAAAATAGCATCCTCTGACTATATCTCCTAAAATCTCATTCCTACTCTCGTCATCATTATGAACTAACACAAGATGCGGTGGAAATAAAAAGACCCTTGGCTATGCACTGACTAATATTCTGGTCTACTGGGGCTACGGGAGAGGGTGGGAGATTCTCATCACATTGGATGAAGGTATTGCTAAATTGCTCGTCCCTATAGCAACCGAGCTGACCACTCACCCAGAAGCCTGATCGCATGTGAGGGACCATTTGTTGAAATAATAATGTGAAATTATCCTCAATGCAGGTGACCACTTCATCCGGGAGTAAGTGCTTTTCGTGCCGTTCAGCGGCAGAAAGAGACAAGTGGATGGAGAATCTACGACGTGCTGTGCAGCCAAATAAGGTAATGCATCCGCTATCGGGGTCAGGTGCCCTTTACAGCTAGCGCTGGGCTGTCAAAGAATTTACAGCACAGAAGTTGCCCATTTCTGTTGCATCCTTGCTGGTTCTCTGAATGCCATCCATTTACTCCCACTCTCCTGCTCTTCCTTTTATTGGTCTTACACTAATACTGAATGAAAAGTACTTTGGGCTGGGCAAGCGTAGCAGGCTATTTCACTCCCTGTCTCTCCAGAGCTCTGTAGACTGCTGCCTCTAAGCTCTCTTTATCCACCCTATCCGAAATAGTCAGCAGGACACACTCACGCTATTTACGTGAGGTTTTGAACGTGTACCTAGATTACTTTGAGCAGCCGCAGCAATAGCAGAAACGGTAATTGCTACACATGATCCACCCCATCCTTCTGCCTTTGTTGCAGCCAATTAACATTAGATGTCAAAGCATTTAGTCAACAATTCACAGACTCAGTGTAAGATGCCTGGAGGCATGAACGTGATGTGATGGCCATCTCTCGTCATAGCATCTCGTCGCTGTGCCAGGGTTGGTTAAAAATCCAGAAGCAAAGAACCTCGGTGATCGTTCCTCTCATTTACCAACACATTCAGTTGCAGGTCCTGCTACCAAAGCAGTGTGTTTGAATAATTTCCTAAGGCAAAACAGCGCATTGAAAAAGCTCAATCTAAGTGCAATCATGTTAAAATGTATAAAAGTAATTGGATCAGTGCACCTACCTTCAGGGCTTGTTTCATTCCTCTCTCAGGAGCTCTTCTCTCCTCACAGCCCGTGCTGTGGTGGGGGTTGGGCTGTAAACATGTACCCAGACTTCATCAATGTCTCTATGCCCATTGCCAACTCTCCATTCAAATCAATTTACCCTCAATGTATGCCCTGCCCTGCAAACTGTAAACATTGCCCACAGGCCTTAAAGGCAGAATCAATTAGGATGTCTAAAAAACGGCAGTGGGAAATACGAGATATGGAAATGGATCATAAGATCGAATAAATGGACTGAATGAGCGAAATGGCTCCTTCGCTTCCCATAACCAGCTTCATTTTTAAGAGCTATTTTGAAACCTTTGAATGTATTGGAGGTGTTGATAGATGACACTGGACACATTTTGTTTAAACTTAGGATGTTTTGTGGTGTTTGGTTTGCTGCTTCTGGAAATATATCTTGAAGAAATCAATTGATTTGAACCTGAAGCAACAAATCACAAGTCTGTGTAAAATCAATCTTGTAACTTCTCTAACCTTTGTTTGTCATTTTCCCTTAACTTTGTAGGATAACAGCAGGCGAGTGGAAAATGTGCTCAAACTGTGGATTATCGAAGCCAAGGATGTTCCAGCCAAGAAAAAGTACTTCTGTGAACTGTGTCTGGATGACACTCTGTACGCACGGACTACCTGCAAGCTGAAAACGGACAACGTCTTCTGGGGGGAGCACTTTGAGTTCAATAACCTGCCCGCCGTCAAAAACATCACCGTGCACTTGTACAAAGAGACCGATAAAAAGAAGAAGAAAGATAAGAACAACTACGTGGGGCTGGTCAACATCCCCATAGCCACAGTGACTGGCCGGCAGTTCCTGGAGAAGTGGTATCCTGTCAGCATGCCCAACGCCAGCAAGGGCAAGGCTCCCGCTCCAATGATCAGGATCAAATCCCGCTACCAGAGCATGAACATCCTGCCCATGGAGCTGTACAAGGAGTTTGCCGAATACGTCACCAACAACTACATGCTGCTGTGCTCCATCCTGGAGCCCGTGCTGAGCGTGAAAAACAAGGAGGAGATGGCCTGCGCGTTGGTGCACATCTTGCAAAGCACGGGAAAGGCTAAGGTGAGCGACCGACTGCATCGGGGACCGTCTAGGCCTGGTCTTGAATCGTAGTAGTTTGGGTCAATGTTTGTTGAACAAAATGGGTAATCGACGAGTTTCTGAAGCAGCGCATGGTCTTGGGCTACCGTGGGATTCTCCCACTATCAGATTATTTCCTGTCAATTTGCCGACAATTGGGAGAAGCTTGTGCTGAGTGGTTTCAATATTTACATTGGGCTTAATTAGCATTTACTTCTAAGCTATCTGTCGTCTCAGTCATGAGTTTGGACCTTCCCTGATTGCCTAACGACTATACAGCACGAGATTTTTTTTATCGCCAGATCTTTAGGTTTTTTTCACTGAAGACCGTACAGTTATGTGATGAGGGGCAACGATTGCACATCAAAGCAAACACCATCTCGCCCGCACTGCCTTCCCAGTGACAGGCTTCATGTGACTACGGACCTTTGTAATGTCTGGCGTGGCTCGTTCTTTGGGTTGTCAGGTGTTGGTGAGAGCGTGCAGCATTCATCTCTGAATGAGATACATATTAGACGTTGTTATCATCTCTCAAAACAGATTGAGTGAGCATGTGAAACATAGAAAAATGTCCGTGAATCTTGGTGATGAGATAATCTTAGCAAAGAGATATGATCAATACCTTTACCAGTGAGCTGCACTGCTGGTGTTACCATCAAAGACATTTAATGGTGATTATGGTGATTGTTCCAGTTATAGCCCTCAGTAATACCCCGAGAGCTTCAAAACAGGGCAGAACATGAGTGTATAATCCAAAGTATATTTCGTCTCAGACAAAACTCCTATTACTCAGCACGTTATTGTTATTCATTATTTCTAACTTCTCAGCATAATAGAACTGAGACACTGGAACACTTAGGGGTTTTTTTGGAAACATGAATTCATTTGCTAGTTGTTTTGTTGAACGTGGGTTAACTAATTGGACTGTGAACACTTTGGGATTGGAGGCCCTCCTTTCATAACAGTAAGCAATTGTGTCACAAACTGCCCTGTGCAAAATCCTGCTGACATGTTGCAATTTGTAGAGAGATAGCTGGTGTTCAGGGCTCCGCTTGTGAATGATGGGTCACAATGTTATTCTGAACAGTATCACTGTTGCTGTGTCTGCAGGGTACACTTAGAACGGTTTAATGATGGGGAAGTTACCTGGGATAAATGAGGCATTACTTATCTGCTTGCTGCGGTTTACAGCAATACTGCTGCTGATGTTGCTGTGTAAAGCTTTAGCTCACTCTCCCATTTTGTTATCTATATGACCCTATAGAAAGAAGGGCGATTTGGTTATGGTTGATGCGGTATGGAAATAAATGGTCCTGTTTAACCTTGTGCAGTAGCCTATACATCAAGCACCAGGCGTTTTATCTGTGGCACTTGCCCTGCGGCTCTCCCTGTGTCATTCGCCATTCGTAGCCAACCTGAAGTGAGTTACTTCAACATCGGAGTCCTGTAGCTCAGTGCTTAGAGCGCTCGTCTCGCAAGCGAGAGGACCTGGGTTTGATTCCCGGGCAGGGCGAAATGTTAGGCAAGTTTCCTTACTCCACACACCTCTGTTTACCTAGCAGCAAATGGGAACCCTGTTGTTAGTCAATTGGCAGATCAGTTTCCAGAGGTAATAACGTCTTAAAAGAAACTTTTTTCAAAAAGAATAATTTGCTCACCCAATCCGTGATTGTTTGTGGGACAATGGGCTGCCAGGTTTTGTCAACAAAATGTACAGTCAATTCATTTTACAGTTATTATTTATTATTATTAATGCAGTATATTCCGTGAAGGGCTTTGAGACATCTCAAAGACGCAAGGGTTAATATTCAAGTGCAAGTATAATTATTATTATATCAAGTGTAAGGATTATTATTATTTTCCCGGTGCGAGTATTTCTAGAAATCTGCTGGAGAGTGGGTCTTGCTCCTTGTTGTTGACTGGTGGAATGAAGTGCCCCTTAGTGCATTGAGCTGGTCTGATGTATTCACAAGCGAACACAAGAGCTGAGAGATCGGGAGGCGAATAACCAGTGATTAGGTGGAATAGTTAAATGGTTTAGACTTTGAGAGGCAAAGATATTGAGGATGGACACACATCTTCCTGCAGTACTCTCCTCTTTGATAAAAGACGCTAGATAAATCTTCTTAAGCTTGTTATCTCCCCCCCCCCCCCCCCCCCCCACTGTGAAAATATTTGTGGTATAGTACTGGTGACATTTTGTTTTCTTAGATTTCACAATACAGGAAATGGTAGATGGGCTTAATACTGAAATAGCAATGGAGGGGCCGGGCGGACTTTAATACCGAAATAGCGATGGAGGGGATGGGTTTAATGTTGAGATAGTGATTGGTGGGGGGAGGTGAATGGGGCTTTTAAAATAGCAGTGATTTGTTAATTGGGAGCAGATTTGCAACAGGATTAAAGAATGAGGTTGTGAGCAAAACTGAGCACTTATAGCCCGAAGCCTTGCTGTAAAAATGTGATTAGATTTCACTTTCCATCTGTGTTGGTTTACAAAATTGCCTAAAATTTTATGAATTGCCGCCCGAGTGCAAATAATAACTGCAATCAAGCATTCTGTCGCACTGAGCGGCCAGAAATGGGAGCAATAATACTCAAAGAAGCAAGACCTCATGTCTCGCACATTGTTTAAGAAGCCTTCAGCCCTGGGTTGTGATTGACCGGCTCGGCCATGGCAGGTTTGAGAGACGTTGAGTGAAAGGTTTAATTATGTTAATATCTAACCCAGTGGGAAATGTAATTACAGGTTAACATTCGCACTAATGCCGTCACCGTAAGATGCCATGAAACAGTCTTGTCTCATCATTTCAGTGGGAAAATTATTCATTAATCTACTTAGTATGATTCTCGTGCTCAGGTTCAGCATAATTCACGTTCCGGTGAAGTCAGATAATATAGTTTCAGTGTCATACGCCTGCTTCTGCAAGTAGCTCATTTTCCTCGCTACCATTAAAAATAACACACGTTACCAGTAATTCTAACGCTCATCTACAGTAGTTCAGCAATAGAGTGGATTCGGAAAGGCTTTGGTGAAAGACGACTGTGAGGCGGTAGCTCGATTAGGAAGTGGAGAGAATATTTGTGCGCGATAATGAAGTGCTTTCAGAGCTGGACCAAAGCGAGAGTGAGTTAGCACAGGGGTCAGTGACTGCTAATTAAGGGGAAGTGAGCAAGCCTTCAGGGTATGAAAGGTAAAAGTACAATGGAGGGACAAGGTTAAAGTATCATTGTGGTGTCTATGAGCACTGACAGTCCAAATGTTAATTGTCTCGGTGCTAATTATCTGATAGCCAGAACCACAGGCTAATTAGATGTGGAATCTTCCATTTTATAGAGAGAGAGAGAGCATTTCCATCATCATTAGTTGCCCTTCAAAAGTACCAACAACTCATTGATGTGCAACTGGTGTAATGGAAAGTAAAAATCCCTGTGGCTTGTTTTACTAAAAAGCAAAGTTCTCATTTAGACTTCCCGCCAGTGATGTGTTTTGTGATCTTAACGTGTCACCCTTTAGTGAGACTTTCTTGACTCATGTGCCAACATACCTCTTATTTTAGAACGAGCCTGTCTCCTATTTCTTTCTTTTGTCTGCCAGATAAACAGCGGTGGCGACAGCGATATTGCCCTCGGTTTGTACTGCTGCCAGCAAAACTCAGTTGCTAGTTTATTAACTATTAAAGAGTCAGCCACACAAGCAGCTCCTTCGTAACCTTAAGGAACAGTTTTCCCACATGCCCCAATCACAGCAGTGAGGCTCCAACGCATTCCATTCATAGGTTGGCCTAATTTATATAGTACTTGGCGAGTGAGTGTGCAAGGTGCAGTATAGACACAGCCCAAAGCTATTACAGTCATTAATTCCCCAGTTCTAAGCTCAGGAATTCTACAAATTATTTGCCGTTTTTGAAATTAGCTGGTTGTTTTTCTACACAATTAAATATAATAAGCCTAGCACAGCCATTTCTCCACAATCTAAAGATCTGAATTCAGAGACAATCCAAAGTAATCCTTCTGCATGTCCCCCGTCACAGTGTTTCTGCTGCTTCTAGGTTAAAGTCCGAGACTGTGGTGTTATTGGAGCAAATTGCAACCAGGCTGTTCATTCATCCCTGACGTTATTATATAAGTAGAGAGGAGCTCTGAGCCCCCAGCTCAATTGAAAGGAACTCCCCCTCCCACTGATTATGAAAATGGTTTCCTTGCTGTGCTGAACCAGGGCTCCTGGCCACATCTCTCGTGGGTTGTCTGGATTAGACACGTGAACTGTAGAAACATCAAATGAGAAATATCAGACAATGTTAAGGAAGCTAAAATCTTCCTCTGCTTTTGGTCAACATCCTTTATTCCCCTTGCTTGGTGCTCTCTATTGTACATGTAAAGCACTTTTGAGGCATTCATGCATTGTGAAATGCAATGTACAAGGGCAAGTTGTAACGGCTGAACTGAAAAATTGGTCTAACAATGTTTTGCGGGACTAAGTTGCACCATAATCAAGGTTGTAAATTCACTGGGGGAAAAAAAGAGGAGAGGGGATCTAATAGAGAGGTCTGTGAAAATCTGAAAGGTCTTGAGAAGGTAGATTATGAAAGATTATTCACATTAGTTGGTTAATCAGTAACAAAAGGATGTAAACTCTGTATTGTCGCTGGAGTGAGATCACAGAATGCTACAAGTGGTTACTGAGCCAGAGACAATGACATTTAAAGGTAAATTTTATAAGAGTGTAAAGAGGAAGAATGTAGAAGGATTTGGGAAATAGCAGGAAATTGGGAATGGATGGTTCCGATGGGTGTCTGCCAGGCCAACTGACTTCCTTTTGTGCTTTGATTTCAATGATTTGAAGACTCACATAACACTCATCCTGTTTTCAGCTCAAACCCTGCTAGCTCGCTGTTAAGTGGCCACAGGCCTACAGAGGTAATCTGCTCAGGTCTGCCTTCTGTTTTAGTATTCCTGCCTGGAACTCATGAAACCAACACTGCTGACAGTTTTAGCCGTGCTCGATTCTGAGCCCTACAGCAGTGCTCTGAAGCGAGCAGTTTACAACTTCCCTGCTTAGTGTCCCTCAGGATTTCACTTGGCAATTTCTCTGGGTTTTTTTTCCTTCTTCGATTCAAAGCCCGCAAGTGCCTGAAGAGACTGCTTTGTGTTAGAGAGGAGCCTTGACAGGTTGCATTGCTCCATGTGCTGCTTTATGAAACCAAGGCAGACCAGATTGACACGGAGATAGATGAGGTTGCTAGTTTTCGCCACTGTAAGTCACTCTATGAAATGCCTCATCTACTGAAGAGGTTTGGTGTGCTCGACACCCCAGGCTCTGTTTGTCGGGATAGAGATTCAGCTCCAGCAAAACCGCAGGTGAAATTCCTCATTCTGAGGAGGTGTTTGAGGAACTGAAACATCAGGTTGAGCCCAGGACATTGGAGTCATTTACGCTAAGACTGTATATAAAACAATGTTAGGAAGGATGTGATCAAATCAACTGAAGGACTTTAAGAACATAAGAATTTGCTGGTGAAAGAAGACCAAGGTCCATCTAGTTCACCTTCCACCATCCTGACAGTCGCATAAATCTACCTAACTTGTTCTTGAAACAAACGACTCTTTCTGCTTCCACCGTCTATCTCCCCAGGGAGCCTGTTCCGTATGTTTACTCCTCGCTCACTGAAGTAATGTTTCCGCAGGTTTGTTCTGAATTTACCCCCCATCAATCGCAGGCCGCGTCCTCTGGTTCTACTGTTCATTTTTAATCTAGTGTTCTTTGTTCATCTGAACCTCTCCTGTGACCTTATCCTTAAAGCTAGTACGATCAGTTCACTGGAGAGAGAGGAGGTGAGCTCGGGCTTTGGGAAGGAGAAACTACATGCGTGTAATGATGCAATGTCCACAGGTTGCTATCATGTACTGGAATCTGCTGAGCACTGACTTTCCTCGCTTTCCTTCACAGGATTTCCTGACTGACCTGATGATGTCAGAGGTGGACCGGTGTGGAGATAACGAACACCTAATTTTCCGGGAGAACACTTTAGCAACCAAAGCCATCGAGGAGTATCTCAAACTGGTTGGCCAAAAATATCTACAAGATGCACTGGGTACGTGCTTAATGGAGAGCGGCAAAAGTAGAAGAAATAAACTTGTAGCTCCATTGTGTTTTTTCCCCTCGTCCTGCCTTCAGTCTTTGGGGCAACTGTATGTACGTTGTACGTGCCTGAGCTGCTTCTGTGTGTTGTTGCATTTTGTGTCTCTTGGGAGTATCAGGGAAGATATTGTTCGAGGCTTGGCTCGAAGAACAGAGAGAAACTATAATGTTGTTTGGTTTAAAATCTTGGGCCTGAAATTCCACCCAGTCTTAAACTTTAAGATGATACACAGTCAGGGGGGGGAAACATCTTAACTCAATTCTTCATTTGGAAGCTGTTTTTCTTAAAAGAACCGGCTTCCAAATAATAATAATAATTCTTGCATTTAGTATAGCACGTATCACTTTGTTGAGACATCTCGAAACGCTTCACAGAATATACTGTAATGTGTATCGACTGTGTATTTATGGATGAAACATGGCAGCCAATTGTGCACAGCAATGTCCCACAAACAGCGCTAGAGACCTATAGCCAGGGAGCCTCACTGGCTGACCTCAAGTGGGGAGATATTAAAGAGTTGTTATGCACGTCTCATCGAGTCTGGCTTAGATTTGAACCGTTTGCAGTGAAGTTCCGTGCAGAAGGATCTGTTGCTCTAATGGTTTAATGGTAAACGATCGGGGTATACAGTACAGTACTTACATCAATAATGTAAGAAGCTCGTTTCACTTTTTGATCTATTTTGTTTCTGGGATGTCGTGGCCGCAGATGAGCTGCTGCCGCGTTTGCCTGCAGAACATCGATCACTTCGCTTCTAATCAATCTTTGTGAAGTGCCTTTGAGATGTTTATCTTATGTGAAAGGTCCGGTATAAATGTAAGTTGTCTTTGGCGACTGATGCTTTTGAAACTTGTTAATGAAACGTTGCTTTTCGTGTGGATGTTTGCACGCAGGCACAGAGATTTTGTTGCCTTTTCCCCATCGGTAAAAACCAATTGCCAGTTTCACATGATGTATGGACACATAATGCAATTCATGATTAGAGAAGGGCTTGATTGNTTTTTTTTGATCAGCTGGGTGTCTGACACATGACGGAAACCCATCACCATACTTAAGAGTTTCCAAAACAAATTGAGAATTCCATGTATCCCACCTCCACATGGAACGTGAGAGGTTTGTTTTTTTAAGCGCTCCGAGATGCCGTCCAGAGTGAAGGCCGTGATATAAATGCAAGTTGTTGTTAGAATGGAATGCGTGTTCTCTCTCTCTCTCTCTCTCTCTCTCTCTCTCGCGCGCGCTCTCTCTCTCTCCTCTCTCTGCCTGGAGGGACACATCCTGCTTACCTAATTCCGGAAAGTAACAGTGCTTGAAAAGGTAGATTTGGTTTCTTCACGATCAAAGTTACATCTGCAAAAAATGTAGCCGTGGGATTTGGTGTGTAATTTCTCAATTCCACTTCCAACAGGAGAATTCATCAAAGCTCTTTACGAGTCGGATGAGAATTGCGAGGTGGATCCGAGCAAGTGCTCACCAGGGGACCTAGTGGAACACCAGAGCAACCTGAAGATGTGCTGTGAACTGGCATTTTGCAAGATCATTAACTCTTACTGGTCAGTTAGTTTCCTGTCTCTGTGCAGATTGACATCTCTAACTCTTCTGCGTTTATTGTCATGTGTACTTGTGAGAGCTTTGTTTTGACACAGGCGGAAACCCATCACTGGTGCTTAAGAGTCTCCAAACCAAACTCAGAATTCCATGCATCCCACCTACACATGAAAATCCCAGAGATAGATTGTTGGAGTGGAATACTCACTCTCTCTCTCTCTCTCTCCCCCCCTGGAGAGACGCACCATAATTCCGGAAAGTATAAGGCGAGGTTGGCGAGAGCCAAGGCTTGTGGGGTTCAGCAACAAATGTGGGCTGTTTAGACTGGAAACCTGTATGCCGATTAGCAGATCTTTGTTATAATCGTGAACATCAATTATTCTGTTTAATCTTTGTTGTGTTTTGGCAAATTCCTCATTTTGCATAACCAGCAGTTACAGGGATTAAGCAAAATGCTGCTAAAATACTTTCCATCTGTTTCCTGTTGCTGACTCACTGGTTAGGGGTAATCCTGCCTGTAAGAAACCAAACTTGGTGGATCATAATAATAATCCTTGCATTTGATGTAACGCCTTATCACGTCTTCGAGACGTCTCAAAGTGCTTCTCAGAATACACCGTAAAGTGAATTAATTGTACATTTTGTGGGCGAAACGCAGCAGCCAATTGCGCATAGCAGCGTCCCACAAACAGTCGTGGATTGAGTGGCCAATTTATTATTGGTCGTCGTCGTCCCCCACTGTCCCTCTCCTGCTCTAATGACCTTGTCATGCAGACGATGTAAGGAGCAGGGCTCCAACATGATTCGTGCCAATTCAGATGCCTTGCACGATGAACAGATGAACTAATGCTGTAGCTTCTGTGAGAAACTCATTCATTTTTCCAATCTGACCCCAACCCCTGCCCCCGCATCGCCCCAAATTCAGATCCACAGCCACCCTTTGTATAGCACATCTTTTGCAACAGAAAGAGTAAAGCAGATACGTTCAGTGTACGATGTAAAGCGCATCTCTCTAAAAACTAGTTGGTTTCCTCAGTGGAGACACACATCATTGCCAACTCTTCAGCTCTGCTGGGAGGTCACCGAGACTTCCCACGGCAGCTCTCAGGTTAACGCCCTCAGCCAGCAGAGATACAATACAACATCTGTTCGTACAAAAGAACCGCCTTTTTGTGACCCTTTTTTCGATATGGGAAAAGCTGACCCTTTTAAACTCTTTCACGGTATTGTGCTCTGGGACACTACCCTGCACGAGGGGCGCTTTATAAATCCAAGTTGTTGTCATATTGAATTATCATAAGTCAAAGACAGTTTTGCCTTTTTTTAAAGCTTCATTCTTTGTTGTGTTTTGATGATTGACAGCTTTTGGTAAGTGTGTTTCATGTAAAAGTGCCTGAAACTGCAGCAGAATGCAATCATCAGACATTGTGGTGCTGCCTGTCAGATTAGAGTAGTGGTTCTGCCGGTTTTAAACATGGTTTAACCCCCTCTGCTTCAGATGTCCAGAGGACACGGCCTGCGATTGAAGGGAGGTAAATTCAGAACAAATCTGCGGAAACACTACTTTAGTGCGTGAATGGCAAACTTATGGAACAGGCTCCCTAGGGAGACGGTGGAAGCAGAAAATGTCAATTTGTTCAAGAACAAATTAGATAGATTTCTGTTAGGAAATAATATCTTGGGATACAGTATGCAGTTTGGGACACGACATGTCAAGCAACTGCCAGGATAAATAAACAATCCTTGCATTTGATATAGTGCTTTTCACGTCTTCTAGACATCTCAAAGCGCTTCACAGAATATACTGTAAAGTGATTGACTGTATGTTTTATGGACAAAAAGCGCCAGCCAAATGCACACAGCAGCGTCCCACAAACAGTCATGGATCGAGTGGCCAAATTATTATTATATTTTTTCTTGAGGGATTATTATCAGGCGTGTGAAACTTGCCCAAGGTTTCACCCTGCCGGGAATCGAACCCAGGTCTCTCGCTTGCGAGGTGGGTAGTAGGATGGTGGAAAGCGAACTGGATGGACCTTAGTCTTCTTTCATCTAGCAAATTTGTACGTTGTTAGATATGGCAAACTTGCTAACTTTGCAGAAATTGTTCCACAGTGTGTTCCCGCGGGAGCTGAAGGAGGTGTTTGCATCCTGGAGGCAGGAATGCAGTAACCGTGGCCGGCCTGACATCAGCGAGAGGCTCATCAGTGCTTCCCTCTTCCTGCGATTCCTCTGCCCGGCTGTCATGTCGCCCTCCCTCTTCAACCTTCTGCAGGAATACCCAGACGACCGCACCGCTCGCACTTTGACCCTCATTGCCAAAGTTACCCAGAACTTAGCAAACTTTGCCAAGTAAGTTTTTTGGTTCCAGTTTTTGCACTGTGGCTGGTAGGCACGTAGCAACAGGAGGGGCTCATCCATCTATTAAGCGGAACATCTCATTTCTCATGTGTTCGGTTTGTTCCAGCACATCTCTTCACCAGATTAAACGGTTTATCCCTTTCATATAATGGTGAAAATGTAGCAACCATGTTACTGCACTTGGCAGTAATTACTGCAAGGTACTTTTGAGACATTTTCACGTGTAAAAGTTGAAGAGTGAGAGCAGCTTGTGTGTGAAGTATTACGCAAGGCTGCTTTATAGTTGTGAAGCTACTCCAATGACTACGACTTGTTGGGTGTTAAAAGTGTTTTATTGCTCAATTGACTGTTAGTTTGTGGGATGTGAAATTCTCTGATTAAAGGATGGAGACTCGAGTACTTTGAGATATTTGCATATGTGAAAGGTGTGTTTTAGATGCAAGTTGTTATACTTAATGTTGAGACCCAACAATTAAGATTTTGATCCTGTTCTCCTTCAGGTTTGGTAGCAAAGAGGAATACATGTCTTTCATGAATCAGTTCCTTGAACACGAGTGGACCAACATGCAGCGATTCCTACTGGAGATATCCAACCCAGAGACCATATCCAATACAGCAGGCTTTGAGGGTTACATTGACCTGGGACGAGAGCTCTCCACCCTGCATTCACTGCTTTCAGAAGTGGTTTCCCAAATGGATCAGGTACAGTTTACATTGTTAGGTGGTAGATCCCAGAAGGAAGCCATTCAGATTCATGTCTGTGTTGGTTCTCTTTGGCTCTTCACTGGAGTTCTCGAACTCTATTCCTATTCCCTGCTCTTTCCCTTTCACTTCTACATTGCTAAATGGAGAATTCGGTATAATTCCTTATGTATAAAACTGATCAAGATGACAAGATTATTTCGCTTTGAAGGAAATTCTTCTTTAAGTCAGTGATAATGTATTTCATTAAAGGTGTCCATCAAATGATCTGCTAAGTCTGAGGGGGTCTCTTGGGGCTGAGCTGAATCCATATTATGAGCGTTATTTACCCTGAGTGCCACTATTGTAGAACTATTCCTCTCACTCTTCTGTTGATCTGGAGACTGATAATTGGAAGAGAAGACTAGATTGAATTGGCTAAAGAAAGTCTGGTTGTAACTGCTTTTACAGCATTTCAAATGTTCAGAGCCCTAGAAAGGTGTGGGAAAGAGTAACATTGTTGATAAGGGAAGAGAGTTAATGGAAAAGGCTATTTGTAACCATACACTCGGGAGGTCCAAGTTAATTTGGATGGAAACTTGCAGCAGCCAAAGTGAAGGGAGTTGAGCATTGCTTCAGATCGCTCGAGTAGAAAGACAAGATAGATGAGAAACTATTGGAATAAGCAAAGAGTACGTCAGGGAAAATAAGGTAATAATTCCGGGTGATTTTAATTGCCACGGATTAAAGTTAAATGAGGATTGGGATATTTCAAACAGCAGAGGGAAATTTATGGTCTTAGCTGGTGGATAGTTTTGGGGGCTGTCAAATGAGGTTCTGTTCCCATTAAGTTGAATGTTGTGGGACAGAAAGCAGCCAAGAATAACAGTGATACCAGGTTTCATGGACTGTGAGGGGAGAAAATGGCATTGAGCGGAGAATGACATACAAGGTTAATATTCAGATTTACGCCAAAAGGTAAAAATAATGGGAAGCGAAACTGAACCATTGAAACATTTCAAATGTGAAGTAAATTCAGAAACTGAAATTTCATTGAAAATTGTTCATTGTTGAAACGAGGTGAAAGATATGAGGTGGTGAGGACCAGGGGGTGTCAAATGGTAATTGCTGAAAGCAACACTCGTGTGTTTATGATGCGATACGTAATAAGATTCTCCAGTGATCAGTGTGTGTGAAAGACCCCGGTGCAGTGTAGCCCTCTCACAAAAACTCATTCCAATGAGTGAGACTCTTATTTCTGGATCCCCGCGTTGATTTGCTGTTTCCCCGTGTCTCCTCTCCCACGCATTGTTTTTCACGTGTTTCTGATGGATGGCTGTTTATCTAATGCATTATCCATTAGTCTGCAAATTCACTGCTCTGAATCCAGCCTCGTGATCTTCAATCTGTTGCATGCTCCATAACTCTCGTTGCTCTACAAACATCTGTGCACATCAGCCAGCTGTGTGGTCAGTCACAATCAACACTTATTTTCTTCAGGCTACTGCAGCAAAGCTTGGACCTTTGCCTCGTATATTAAGAGATGTCAATGTGGCTCTCGCCAACCCAGGGGCTGTCTCGGTGTCAGCCATCTCTGATCCGTGCACTTCCACTCCGAATGCCACCAGCAGCAGCCTCTCCTCGGGGCTGCAGAAGATGGTCATAGACAACGACCTGAGTGGGTGAGTGTGAACATTGTCGCTCTTTAGCTCAAGCTCTTCAATGTGACATTTCTTAGTCACAGTCAAGCTTCCCACCAGAGTGCTCACCGTGCAGAAAGGAGGCTAGATTGCACAAAAAAGCATTTAGATTGCATTGGACGCAAATCATGATACAATACAATTCAGAATTAATTTTGTAAAGCGCTTTCACGTCGG
Source organism: Callorhinchus milii (assembly GCF_018977255.1). Lineage (NCBI taxonomy): Eukaryota > Metazoa > Chordata > Chondrichthyes > Chimaeriformes > Callorhinchidae > Callorhinchus > Callorhinchus milii. The sequence continues at coordinate 22,176,569 of NW_024704749.1, forward strand.
GAGGACGTTCCAAGGCACTGCTGAACAGTAAGGGATTTGGATCTGAGCTGGGGTTTGGGATTAGGAAGGGTGCAGGGCAGGGAGGATAGGAGGGTGATGAAAGAACATGGCATAAATTGGGCATAACATTCCCCCTGTGAGTTACTCTTTCCATACCATGTTGCTCTCTTCACCAGAGGCTCTGAGAGTCCCTGGGCTCACAGTTCCCTCCAGTCTACTCCCAACGACCTCGTCTCATCCCAATCCATCCCATCACTTGTTATATAAAATGAGATCCCACCAAACGCCGGGACTTGTTTTGACATTCCCAGTGATATTTCTCTTCCGGATCAGCTCCCGGATTCCTTAAGTTCGAAAGGGCTTGAGGAATATTGTATGGAAAGCATTCGGATAGCTATTCCTTCGTTTATTATTTATTGTACCAACTATAGTGTAATAGCAATGCCTGCCTAGACTGTCCTTGACAAGGAGTTCAGCCTGCAGCTTCGGTGCTTAATCAGCGCACAATCTATTTATTGTCTTGGCCACTCTCCTGACAGCCGGAGTTAGCATTTAATTAAATGGCTGCAATAAGTGACTTCCTCTCTTCCGACTGCTTTACTTTCAAAACTGGTTTTGCTAAGAACCATCTACGAGTCAGCTTCCCGCAGCGAGATACCGAGCCTCAAAGGGCAGCAACGTGTCTTGTGAACGCCTTGAGCTGTTGCAAATCATTTAAAACTCTCAGTAGGCATGCAAGGGAGAAGCAGGAACATCAGGAGAGAGAGAAAAAGAGGCCAAAACGGCCAACAAAAAGCATTAGTTAAATCTCTTTCTCTTGTACGGTATAGAAAGCCCAATTGTTTGCCCATCGTGTTTGTGCTAGCTTTCTGAAAGAATTATCCACTCCCCTGCCTTCCCCCCCAAACCCCATTTCTGCACACATTCTCAGATTTTCATTTTTCAAATATTTCTCTGTAGATTTTATTGTGTCCAGGAGGATGGCGGGTTTTTTGCTACTTATAAGGCAGGATAGAAGGATAAAAGCTGGATTAAAGCTGGGCTTCTCTTGCTTATTTTCTCTGTTTAGAAAGCACTTGACAAACGTATCGTAGAGGGAGTATAGTAAGACCATAACGTCTGATTCAGTCAGAGTAAAATGTGATTGTTTTACTGTTATCATTCCAATTGCTATCTTGCTTTTTTCCCCCTTTCAGTTTATTAGACTTTACGAGGTTACCCTCTCCTACCCCAGAAAACAAGGAGTTATTTTTTGTCACAAGGTCCTCAGCTGTGCAGTCCTCGCCCGCTCGCAGTTCCAGCTACTCTGAGACCAACGAGCCTGACCCGCAAATGCCCAATGGCAGCAAAAGCCTTTCAATGGTCGACCTGCAGGACAATCGCAGTTTGGACAGCTCGCCCAATGCCCCCAGCGTGGGCGACCCCATGAACGACAGCCAGGGATCCAGCGTATCCGTGCCCCCCATAATGTGGCCGACCCAACGGGCACCGCTCCCCCCACAGAGCACCGCTCCCACACTCTGCCGAAAGCCAGGACAGACAGTGGGCACTCCCAGCTCCGACAGCACGCCCCCAGCACGGCCTCATCTCCTGGCACCGTTATCCTTCCAGAATCCGGTCTATCAGATGGCTGCGGGCATCCCCCTCTCGCCCCGGGGAGTAGCGGAGCCCGCGATGGACCTCCCCACCTCTCTCAGCAGCGCCGAGGAGCTGATCCTGGCCAAGCACACCCTCCACGGCCACACCAGCATGGAGGACTTTGCCCGGCGCTCCGGGGAATTCTCGCGGAGGCAGCTCTCGCTGACGGAAAAAATGACCCAGGCCTCGGTGCCGAGACAGAGCAGCGTAGGGCCACAGCGGCGAATAGACCAGCCCCCGCCGGCAGCCAGAGGTAGGACGCCACCCGCCATGTTAATCAACCCCCCGCAGTATCCCAGGCCCTCCAGCGGGGGCATGGCCCCAGCCTCCTCTGAGTGGCCGAGCAGTGGAGCCAAGGTGCGGCAGCAATCCTCGTCTTCCTCCAAGGGAGACAGCCCCGAGATGAAGCAGCGTGCTGTGCACAAGCAGGTGAGATTCCCCCAACTGCTCGCGAGATGCACACCAGACTGTAAACCTGCAGCCGTGTACCCAGAATCGGGCTGCGACAATAATAATAATTCTTGTATTTGATAAAGCACCTTATCACATTGTTGAGACGTCTCAAAGCGCTTCACAGAATATATTGTAAAGGGGATAGAGTGACTATTTTTTGTGGGTGAAACACATCCGCCAATTGCGCACAGCAGTGCCCCACAAACAGTCATGGATTGAGTGACCCCAATTTTTTTTTGAGGGATTGTTTCCCCCAGAAAGCAATCCGACTGCCAACTATGTTCCTACTTGCTGCGAGGTAAACAGAGGCGTCTGATGTAAGGAAACTTGCCTAAGGTCTTGCTCTGCCCAATGTTCCATGCATCTTAAGCTTGGTTTAACCCAAATGCTGGTGTGCAGAGTGACAGTAACTCAGCGCCCCAACCTGTTACTAAGTAGAGCGCTTGGGACGTCCAAACAAAATAGAATGCTTTCAGAATGATCCTTCAAAGGCTCAGTTCTTCCCTCCAACACATACACGTATGGACGTTTCAAAAGGGGGCGGGAACCTGGCCTATTGCTGAGGCCAATTCCTGGGCCCTCAGCACCTGTTTGAATCTCTAGAATCTTTGTGGTACACAAGGCTTGGTTTGACTTCAGACCGTGGCTTTACTAACCGATCCATCACTGGACCCAGCCCGCCTGCACCTTTATACTTCCCCATAAGCTTTATTATGTAGTGGGATTCACAAAGATGTTCCAGGGTCAAGGCACGCGGAGCTTAATGATCATTGCTGCCCACAGTTCTGAATGAAATTGGGCGAGTTTGCTTGTTAGCTGGCTGATATCTTACCAGCCGGTTGTGTCGGGTATTTACCCGATCCGTGAAATGAGCCGGCTTGTTTCCATGGTGATGGTGTCCCTCTGATGTTGCCTGCGGCTCTCATCTCTCTGAAGCTCGTGTGGCTGGCATGTCTGCTGGCTGCTGCGTGAGATCTGTGCTCCAGCAAAGCCACTGAAACATTCATAGATAGACCAACTCTACACTTAGCTCGTGTCGACAGCAAGCACACATAACCAGAAGCAATTTAATGTAAAGTGGAGGTAACTGAGTTAATTGTACTTTACAAATGATGTGGGAAATGAAAATTGGTGTACCTTTTCTTTTCCAATTTACTGGTTGAGAAATGAGGTTCAGGTCGCTCACTGAGGCCCAGTGTATGATATACCGGGAGGATCACTCAACCCTGCACCAGCATCGCACTTTAGCGACCGCACTGTGACTAGGATAATAGTAACGATAATAATTCCGGCATTTGATACAGCGCCTTATCACGTCTCGGAGACGTCTCAAAGCGTTTCACTGGATATACTGTAAAGTGTAGTGACTGTATATTTTGTGGGCGAAATGCAGCAGCCAATTGCGCACAGCAGCATCCCACAAACAGTCGTGGATTGAGTGACTAGTAGTGGGTAGTGAGCACAGTACGCAGACCACACCTGAGCTGTGAAATTTTTCAAGCTGTTAGTCTTAACATTGTGCCAAAAAACTTAGGATTCCGCCGAATGTTACAACAATAATAATAATAATTCTTGCATTTGATATAGGGTATTATCACATTTTTAAGATGTCTCAAAGCGCGTCACAGAATATACTGTGAAGTAAATTACTGTATTTTGTCATAAATTCACCTCTTGCTGTGCTTATGGTGATTTCAAAATACCTGGCTTTCATTTTAAGGCAAAACAGGGCTTGAGACTGAGGGTGTGAGGGATTTCAGGCGCCTGATCTTCACTGGTAAATCCTGGGCTGACATTTGGAAAGGACGCAGTATCACAGGACACGCTCACACTGGGCAAGTCACTTGATCCTTTCACCATGTGACAAAGTTGACTGAGTTTATTCGTGAGGAGTTCTGTACTGATGACAGCTGTGTTAACCACCATCTATCTATCTGCTCAGTGTGGCACTAACCAAGCTTGTTTTTTTTTTAACCTGAACATTGGAAAAATTCCACAGACAGAAAATGACTAGTTTTGCACAGGAGCCACCGAAATTGCAAGCCGCCCACTCTCTTAATTAGTGGAATTATTTTTACGCAATTTGGTTGCAGGTAGGGGACTGAAGTGAAATCCTACTGTTAATATCCCCCAAAAATGATTATCTTAGATTGCAGAATGTGACATTTAATTAGGTCCTATCTTTGAGCAGCCAGCAAATATTCACCTCCAGAGTTCAAAGAGAAGTTATTTTGATCTGGTGTTGAATGTGATTTTCCCACTCTTGAGTGTGGTCTGATTATGATTTGTCCTGAATGGGTGGATTGAATTTTAATAATAATAAAAATAATCCTTGCTTTTAATATAGCACCCTATCACGTCATTGAGACGTCTCAAATCGCTTCATAAATTTACTGCAAAGTGGATTGACTGTATTTGTGGCCATTTTGCCACAAAACACCCTTTTACAAAGATTTATTAGGACTTGGCAACGATTGCATTCTTACCAGCTTGTTTGTGTCTACCCAGGTACTGATGGTGAAAATTCAAACTAACAATCTGACATGTCCTCGTGAAGCTGTTACACTCAATCCAATCACCCAAATATTAGAGTTCAGGCATACAGTGGGTTACAGTACTTAATTTTGGCAAATGTGGCAGCTAATCTGCCGTTAGCAAATGGCATGTGAGTAAGTTTGTTCCCTATACACAGTTAACATAGAGATCACATTGTGGACATAGCTTGATAAACTAATCACATGGCTTCCAGTCCCAGCATGAAGCAGACTTTGTAATCAGGAATGTTCCCACAGTACATCAAGCATTGAAGTACCATGGATTATCAGAACCTCTTATCTGTTCAATAGCTTGTTCCTCAAATTCTACTGCCATCACCTTGAGTCATTGGTCAAAAATTAATAATAATTTGATCACTCAATCCATGACTGTTTGTGGGACACTACTGTGAGCAGTTGGCTACTGTGTTTCGCCCACCAAATACACAGTCAATTCACTTTACAGTGTATTCTGTGAAGCGCTTTGAGACATCTCGAAGACATGATAAGATGCTATATCAAATGCAAGGATTATTATTATTCGAGAAAGTCAGTCTCTTCGAATGAAGTTCACAATCACCAAGAATTTGTTATGATGGGGTTTGACTGTCCTGTGTGGAATGAAATTGCTTCAGTGATGTTTATTGTCTCAAGACCGTTGCTGTTGGTTTAGAAACCCACCGGGGATGTAGGTGACATTGCATGAACTATCTCTCACCAACCGCTCAGTGCTCAATATCCAACCACAGACAAGCCTGCAGTGTTCAACACGTGGAACGTTTCAGGGTTCAGATCGAAAATAATCAGGCAGTGTGTGTACAAGAGGGAGAGAAAAACATTAGCCCAGAAATACCCTTCAGCCCTTTTCCGAAGTACACACCATAAATTCTTTTGAAAGGCTATTAGGTAGATGCTTAAGAGGAGGAATATTGAAGGTTACAGGGAGAGTGGGATTACATTAGCATATGATTCAGTGCAGACTCAATGGGTTGAGTAGCCTGTTGTCTATGCTGTAAACTGTTTCCATTCTGTGGTCTCAAAGACAGGCTGCAACATCTCGCACATAAGAGATTCCTCCCAAATTGAAACTGCAGTTTTTTCGTTTTTGGAGAGAGAGAAAAAAAGATGTGAAAGAATTCTCTGATGAGTATTTTTGCCTCTCCTTCAGAAATTTAATTTTACTCATCATAAGCTAAATATTTTGTGAAAAAAAGCTTGCATCAGCGACATCTGATCAAGTGGCAGATTGAGGAACTAAATCCGTTTGCACCCACCAGCTTGTTTTTGAGCAGTGACCATAATTAAAGCACAGTCTGTTTGCCCAGAGGGGGAACTGATGCATTTTGTAATCATTACTATAGCCATTATTAACACTGAGAGAGCCATCCTGCAGGGTCATTAAACCTGCTTGATACAGTCAGCTGAAGTTATCCCCAAAGCAAGTCAAAATCAAGCCATTTACTTTAGCAGGAACTGGAAGCTCATTGTAATATAAGTGTAATGAAGAGCTTGGAGTGTGACCAATGAAAGCATCTAACCCAGAATTGCTGTTCCTTGCAGGATTAGTAATCCTGTATCGCGCCCCATTACAATCACCAGAGGCTCTGATTAAGGCGGGTTTTCAGTCTATTGGCTTCCGACCTTCCAAATTCCCCCATTAGCATTTTGCCATCACAGCATCAAGCTGTTTCTTAAATACATCCAGCGTTCCATCTTCAACTCCCGTTCCTGTTACTCTGCCTAGCTGTTGATTTTACCTTCTGTGTAAAGAAGTATTTCCTGGTGTGTCCTACAATTGCCCTTCACCTCCTGCATCGGGATCTAATTTAATAATAATCCTTGCATTTGATATCGCCCCTTGTCATGTTGAGACGTCTCAAAGCGCTTCACAGAATATATCATATATAATAGCATATATAATCTATATAATATAAAATATATAATAGAATAATAAATGGTTTCGTCCACAAATATACAGTCAATTCACTTTACAGCATATTCTGTGAAGCGCTTTGAGACATCTCGAAGACGTGAAAAGCGCTATATCAAATGCAAGGATTATTATTATATTGAAAAGTGGATTGATTGTGTATTTTGTGGATCGAAACGTAGCAGCCAATTGCACACAGCAGTGTCCTACAAACACTCGTGAATTGAATGACCACATTTTTTCTTGATGAATTATTACCTCCGGAAAGCGATCTGGCAATTAACTAACAACCAGGTTTCCTACTTACTGCTAGGAAGGTGAAACAGAGGCTTGTGGAGTAAGCAATTTGCCTAAGGTTTTGTACCGCCCGCCCGGGAATTAACAAAAATCAAAACATTCCCTTGTGGAAAAATCCATGATGTGAGCCTCAGCAACAGTTTGTGGCAGAGAATTGCAGATTCCAGCCTCCCCTGTGCATGCGTAGGGAGTAAAGTCAATTCAGTATTAATAAATATTAGTCTTTTTCATCCTTTGATTCTGGGCTTAAGGATTTGATGAGGAACTAATTCTCCACATTGCAAATGAAGCTCACGCCCATATTCCACAGGCCGCAACCCATCAATATTTAATAGAATAGAATTTGATATTAACTACTGCTCTCTGGGAAGGAAGCTGCTTCAGTTGTTTGCTGTGTGTGTAATGGCCACCGCGCCACAGTAGGCGCTGAGCTGCACACCGCTGTGCTCAGTGAATGGCGAATGAAGAAAGAGTAAATTAAACATACGGGGGTCTAATTTGCAGTATTTCTTAACGATCTTAAGGATCTCATAACAATTCTCATTGACTCGTAAGAAGCTCACCCTGGATTGTGTTCTTAGTCAATGTGCATCCAGTTTCCACCGGCCAAATTGTATTTTGTGGGCAATGGTCTGATTTAGAAATGTATTAATCATAATAATAATAATCCTTGCATTTGATAAAGCACCTTATCACTGTGTCTCAAAGTGCTTCACAGAATATACTGTAAAGTGTAGTGACTGTATATTTTGTGGGCGAAAGGCGGCAGCCAATCGTGCTCAGCAGCGTCCCACAAACAAACGTGGATTGAGTGACCAAATTATTATTCTATTTATTTATGTTGAAGGGATTATTAACCCCGGAAAAGCAATCTCCCAATCGCCTAACAACCAGGTTCCTACTTACTGCTGGGTAAACACAGGCGTGTGGAGTAAGGAAACTTGCCCAACATTTCGCCCTGCCCGGGAATGGAACCCAGGTCCTCTCGCTTGCGGGGGTGCTCTAACCACTGAGCTACAGGACTTGACTGTAAACTGAGTTGACTGTATATGTGGTGGGCGCCATGTGCTTTCTATGTTAAGTCTGTTTCTGTCGCTCGGTCGCCAGTACCAGCAGGAGATCGTGATGCTCCAGGACAAGCTGAGAGCCTCCAACAGGAAGCTGGAGGAGTATGAGATCCACCTGAAGAACCAGGAGGAGCAGGCCCAAAAGATGATGCTGGAGTACCAGGCGCGGCTGGAGGAGGGTGAGGAACGTCTCCGCAGACAGCAGGAGGACAAGGACATGCAGATGAAGGGCATCATCAGCAGGTAAGCAGTCAACCCGATGGGCTACTGTAAATACAGAGCAGAGGTGAGCCGGAGACCTTGTTAACAACATGCATTTACAGAGCACACTTCACGTACGATAACATCTCGGGGCCCTCCACAAAGGTGGCTGAGCAAGGGAGGGGGCAACTGACCGTAGGCACGGTTGAAGAGGCTGGAAATTGAAATAAAAACAGAAGTCGCTGGGAACACGCAGTAGTCAGGCAGCATCTATGGAGCGAGGGAAATGAGTTAACGTTTCAAGTCGATGACCTTTCGTCAGAACTGTTCTGATGAAAGGTCATTGACCTGAAACATTAACTAATTTTCCTCTCTCCAAGGGTTGCTAAGCCTGGACTTAAAGACAGATAGGAGGTGGGGGGGTGAAATGGGTAGAGGCAGAGAGTTTCAGAGGCACAGTAGCTCCTGGGTCAGAAAGTTCCACCCCACGCTAGAACTTGAACTCGTATTCCAGGCAGACGCTCCAGTGACCTGTAGCTCAGCAGTGTGTTCTCCCCAGGGTTGGCTGGGTTTCAGACTCTGTTACATGAGCAACATGCGTGAGCTGAAGCTGTCACTTTTCTCCTTCTAGATTAATGGCTGTTGAGGACGAATTGAAGAAAGATCACGCTGAGATGCAGGCAGCCGTGGACTCCAAGCAGAAGATCATTGAAGCCCAGGTCAGCGACACTCTGTTTCACTCTGTACACCGTGGCATTTGTTTACAATGAAGAAGCCCTCACTCCTCCTCACACTCGCATACACACACCAAACCTTGAGGCGTAGGAACAGAAGGCCATTCACACCATCGAGCCTTTTCTGCCTGTTTCTTGAATCACGGCAAATATGTAATCCTATCTTTTAATCTTATTCCCCCACCTTTTCCACACAACCCTTAATATCTTGAGTTCCCGAATTTAACTTTTAAACACCCCAATTAATCCTGCGTCTTTGGCCTTCTCGAGCAGTGTGCTCCACATTCCACCGCCATCTCTCTGGCGAGCAAATGTTTTCTGATCTCTAAATTTAAGACTCCGTCCCATTGTTCTGGATCCCTCAAACCAGAGTGAGTTGATGAGTTATATCTGCGGGTTAGTAAAATACAGCCTGATTATTGTTTCAGTTAATGGATTTTGAAATGATCTCCCTCTTGTGCACAATTAGCTGCCACACACTGAATGAACAAGTTGAAGTCCCACGTGTATTTAAGATTTAAGAATTCCATTAATCTTAAAACCTGAGCTCCTGGGATATATTTGTGGAGCCCTGTAGCACAGGGGTTAGAGCACTCGCCTTGCAAGCAAGAGCACCTGGGTTTGATTCCCGGTCAGGGCGAAATGTTGGGCAACTTTCCTTACGCCTCGATTGGCAGTTCGTTTTTCCGGGGGTAATAATCCCTTCAAAATAAATAAATAAATAATTTGGTCACCCAATCCACGACTGTTTGTGGGGACGCTGCTGTGCGCAATTAGCTGCCGCGTTTCGTCCACAAAATATTACAGTCAATTCACTTTACAGCATATCCTGTGAAGCGTTTTGAGACGTCTCGAAGTCGTGATAAGCTGCTTTATCGAATGCAAGGATTATTATTGTTGATGGGATATATCTGTGGCCCCCGAACCATTCAGGATGTTGTTCCCAACAGGAGAAGCGCATCTCCTCGCTGGACGCTGCGAATGCACGGCTGATGAGCGCCCTGACACAGCTGAAGGAGAGGTACAGCATGCAGAGCCGCAACGGCATCTCGCCCACCAACCCCACCAAACTGCAGATCACCGAGAACGGCGAGTTCAGGAACAGCAGCAACTGCTAGTGCAGAGAGACCAGCAGGGTGAGGCAGGCGCCGCAGAGAGCACAGCACAGAGCGCCATGCGCGGCACGGCACAGTACGGCACAGCACACTACAGCACAGCACAGAATAGGCAGCACCAGGAGCAACCGAGACATCCTCAGCCAACGACCTTGTCATCAACAGGTGTATTTTTGTAAAAGTTCATGTGGACAAGTGGTCACCAAACAGCAGGCTAATGACCCCCCCCCCCCACCCCCCCCTCCCTCCGGCAGTTGTCAGCCTTTAATGGGGCTTTGGTTCAATATGTGATCAGGAGTCGGGTAAGATTCCCGTGACGATGCTGACTGCAGAGTGAACCTGACACTGGAGAGAGCAGAGCAGGGACCTTTGCTCATTTAAGTTGACCACTCAAACTGGGATCTGGTGACTCCCACGTAGTGGCGCAGATTGATCAGTCCCGGATCACTCCGGAGACGGTGCCTGATCACTCCTGGATCTCTCCAGAGTAGTGATAGTGGTGTCTCTCGCTGGAGGCTGATGCACTGTACTGTGAGAGCTCCTGGGCAAATGTCTCTCGGTGAGAAGTGAGGGTTCACTCTGGTCAACTTTGTACTTTCCTACATTCATTCAGTCAAATCCACTTTCAGATCTAATGCTGGGCCTGTTTCCTACAAGTGACTCGTGTTTATTCCACTATCGCACCAAGTGATGACAGTTTTCAGATCTCGACTTCCCAGACAGGTGCTGCGTTTATGTGCTGGACGAGTGAGAGAGAGAGAGAGAGCGAGGGAAGGAGAGGTGTTTTGTTTTTGTCGTTGGTTTTGGCTGCTCTTCACCTCAGTCTCTCCAGTTGCACTTTTGTCACTGCCCGACGACTTGTCCGTCAGGAACTCAACTCTCTGAATCTCGTCGAAGGAAAATGCTGCTCGTTGGTTGACGAGAGCCTGAAATGGGTCTTTCTTACCCACTGCTCCACTCCCCCAGCCGAGTCGAGTTAACTCCCGTTTTACAGAGAAACTCCTGGCTCGAGTGCTCAGAGCCGCTACACAAATGCAATAGAGGCGACCGCAGCAAAGGGAAGGCTGTAATTTTCAACAGGGTAGAGCACAGAAGAGCCAATGTTCACTTAAAGGATCCTGTTAACCTCATTGAAGTTTTCAACGGAGTGAGTGGAAGGAGCGAGCCGTGAGGTGACTTAAGTGGACATTCTCGTGCTCACTACAAGTATGGAGTACATACTTTTCAATGTATTTTTGAAATGTATTTATCTTGGTTGCTGTGATCCTGGCTGCACAGCGCCAGGGCATATCCCTTGTGGACATTGTGTTTTTAATGTTCTTTTTACCATGATTGATGGTTCCTTCGCACCTTCTTTCTCCTGCGTTAGATGCTTCTGTGGAAACACAATAGCAGCTGGAAGCCTTTTAGGACACAAAAAAAAAGTGAAGTCAGAGTTTTAACAATACAGCACTAAAGCCATAGTGCTGTACATATAACTATGTACATTTTTCAGAGATCTTTACAAAAAGTGAGAGAGAAAAATACCATATCTACTATCGTCCCAATATTGTTACCCACGCCAGCCAATTCTTTTGCATCTGTTCCGTGTTAAATTCTACTCTATTTAATCCGACATAACCTGTATATAGTTAACATCTGTTTCTGGTACTGCTTGCCTCAAAGTCTCTGCAGAGTGGCTGCATCTTTTATGTTGTGTAAAAATGTGTGGAGGGAATATATATATATATATATTAAAAAAAACTGCCCGGGGTGGCAAAACCCACCCACTTATACAAACAAACAAAATCACTGTGTGATTGCAAATCGTGGTTCTGTAGTCCTAAAGACCATTTGTTATATAACTATTGACTTTTCAGAGTTGCAGCATCTTAAGTTGCATCATATTCGTTACACCAATGTAGGGAAGTATCACTGTTTACCAGTGACGGGGATTAAAAAGCCATCAGACTGTGGGTTCACAGGAAGAGGAGGGTTGGGTTTGTGAGCTGATTTGTGTATTGCCATGGGATTGCAACCAGGCTGCACTGTCGGCACTCTCTGTCAACGCTGGGAGTGGTTCTTCTATTAAACAAAAGAGAAGGAACCTTCACATCGCCAACAAAACACCACACAGTTTTATACTGTGTTTATACATACAGTCTGCCTTACAGAGGCCTTATTCTCCTCTTATTCTGTGGCTTTGTTTCTTGCCGAATGCGGTGTAAAACGATTCTATAATCTGTCTGGAATATGGATTTTCTTTGAAGTGCATGCAGTGTGGTGTTCGAATGGTTCCGCGAGTTGCTGTGTTTATCGATTGGGGGAAAATTGGGTTTATTCTGCGTGTCGTTAAATGATTTTTTTATATATACACATCTATATATNAAAAAAGTTTGAAAAACACTGAAGATCCTAAAATGTAAATATATTTTTTCTGTATAAACGAAAACAACACACAGAACATGTAATTTTTCTTAGTTTACCCTTTTACTGGGTACTTTTAGAAATACTGTACCGAACCTGGAGTAAAGCAGGTCATTTAGCCAATCTTTTCACCAAAGTTCAAAAGAACAATTTATACTGTAACTCTCGCTTCAGAATAATAGACTGATTTACAGGTTGAGGTCTCATTCTTTTTGAAGGCCTGAGCGTCTGTGATAAATCGCTCAGAGCGATTATTCTTGGCATCGTGACCAGTGTGGCAACAGACACATTCCTAGCGTTCTTTATAACAGTGCCATAGTTTCTCTTCATGCAGAGGGTGGCACTGTGTTGACCCCCCACCACCACCCACCCACCCCCGCCCTGGGGTCTGCCAAAAACTGTGGCATTTACAATCCAGTACCCAGGACTCATGAGTTTGCAGCGAGGGTATTTAGCTTGCAGTCCATGAATTGTAAACCCCACCCCCCCTCCAAAAAAATGAACAATTCCATTTGAAATTGTTCACCAGCTTTGCAAATACATCCCGACTCAGGTTTGATGTTATGGGTTACACTCTGGGTGGGAGAGGAGCATAAATCAACCCATTGTTACTCTTTTGGGCCCTTTTTGTGGGCAATCAAACACTTAACAAGTTGCAAGTTTCCACATCAGGCGTTGCTCTCAACTTGTGCAAGAAACTTGTTCAAAACCTCAGCAGTTCCGGCATGCATCGCGCCGGCTACAGGCATGTGTCGTGCAACGCACCCGTTACAGGCATGTGTCACAAAGATTACAGGCGTGTGTCGCGCAGGTTACAGGCATGTGGTCACACAGGCGACAGTTACAGGCAGCGTCACGTGGTGCGCTGGTTACACTCTTCATTTTACATTTATTGGCTTCCCAACAAATCAGAACTCAAATGAACTCGATGTCACTCTCTCTGTCTTGTCCTCCGTACTGTTGGAAGCTCGGACACCTGCAGATTAACTGGTGCCCATGGATGCTCACACCTGGGAAAGTGTTGTACGTTTTATATACCTTACACTTTTGTAAGTAAGTTTAAAGTTTTAAAGTATTTGCTGGACGCACTTCAGCTGTACTTAAAACGTGTAATAATGTACAGAGCAGTTGGTTGTGTTAAAAATACGTGGCTGTGCAATTTATGTACATTTGCAACTAGACTATTAAAGTTTTATTTAGCTATTTTAACCGATTTTTCCCATTTTCTTGTTGCGGTTTTGCACTTTGACACCGTAGAATTTGCACCAGAGCCTCTCCAAAATGCACCCCATTTGCGAAAGGTGCGACAAGTCCATTCTGTGCTCCAATCACCGTATCAAGTCGCCCCTTCGTGTGATTCAAGATTCTCTTATTGAAGACTTCTGTCAAGAAAATGGTGATTTGGAGAGCTCTGGTAGCAGTGTCCAATTGCAGAATTGTCTTTTACAAACACTACATACAGAGACTCAGCAAAAACATGAGTGATGTAAGTACAGCGGCACTCACGTGCGTACACACACGCACACACACACACGTGCGCATGCACTCACACACATTCACAAACACACCCAAAGTTCAAGGTGGAGGACGATTGATGGTGGACTTCCCGGACACTCTGTAAAGGTCAGTTCAAAGTTGTCTGTTCGATTGATTGCTGTGTGTCTGAACTACAACATTGCACTGCTGCAATCCTCAGGCTACAGATAGTAACACGTGGGGCAACCGAAGATCATGTTCTGTCTCGCGAATGAGCCTATAAACTCCTGCTATTTCCACTTGGAAAATTTCCGCACACACATTGCCAACGTCCCAGGTTTGAACCTCTCCTGGGTATTACCTTGGCTGGGCTCAGGCAGCCAGCACTCCAGTGCAGCTTTCTTGGCCTTGTTACTGAATTCCTACCGGCTGCTCAACATCAGGAGCTCGTTACACTGACTCACATCCGCTGGATTTTGCTTTGGATTATTTTGGGGATTCTAATGATATATCGGTGCATTGGCTTTTGACCATTCGACACTCTCGGACAGTGAATGGTGAAGCACTCCTAGTTTATCGTGTCCTGGGAGTACCGTCCCATTTCACCCACACAATATACAGTCAATTCACTCAACAGTATATTCTGTGAAACGCTTTGAGACGTCTCAACAACGTGATAACGCACTGTATCACCCACAAAGTGTTTAGTGAATCCACGACTGTGGGACATTGCTTTGCACAATTGGCTGCCGTGTTTCTCCCACAGAATATACAGTCAATTCACTTTACAGTATATCCCGTGAAGCGCTTTGAGACATCTTGAAGACGTGATAAGGCGCTGTATCAAATGCAAGGACTATTATCGTATTTAAGCTGTCTTTGTCAGTCGCACTCACTGGCTGTTGGAATGAAATGCCCAAAATCTGAAGCAACGGGCAAGAACAAGAACATTAACAATACTGGAATATGGTTTTATTTAAACAAAACAAAAGGCATTTGTAAATGAGAATTCCTCTGTTAGCTTCCTGCCGCATCTGACTGCCCACGTTTTGGGAAAAGTCACTGGTTTCTCACATAACATCTGCCTGACGACTGTTTCGGAAATGATGGTCCACTTCTGAGCGCAGCTGAGCATTGGCAGCTTACATTCCTCTGACTTGAGAGATGTGGAACATCTGTGAATTGAGATCTTCCAACTTTCCCCAGCCAGTGAAATGCTTTTAACTCTGTCCCGTCTGCGCTCAGCTTTGCTGGCAATCTGTGTGTTGTTTTTTTTATTTATCGACACTCAGCTGATGGGACTATCACTGACAAAGAACCTGGAGTTCTTGCCCTTTCCTTCCTCATCTTCAGATCGTGCCTGAAGAGCTTCCTCTCTGACTGTGCCTATGGTCACCTCCCCCATCTCAGCTTTGTGCTCCATCTCTATCAAGCGCTCTGGGACCCTACCCTGCGTGAGGGGCACTGTGTAAATGCAAGTTATTGTTTGCTTACGGGAGGAAAAGACCTAAACAATCCAACAAAAGGTTTGGGGAAAAGAAAAGGAAGCGATTATGGTGACTTGTGGTCATCATCATCATCATCATCATCCTTGCACTTGATAGAGCGTCTTTCCCATTGTGGGGTTAGGGAATCAAAAGTGCGTCACAGGATACAGTATAAGGTGTAGTGACTGTTTATTTTGTGGAGTCACGGTTGATAGTGTTTGTGGTTGCTTGGTAAGTTCTCCGAGACGCTGCCCCGCGTGGCAGGTGCTATATATTCAAATTCAAGATCCTCATCCTCACCTACAAGGCCATTCACGGCCTTGCTCCCTCCTATCTCTCCAACCTACTATCCCCCCACGTACCTGCCCGTACCCTCCGTTCCTCTGGCTCCGGTCTGCTCCACATCCCCCGCCCCAACCGCCCTACCATCGGTGGTCGGGCCTTCAGCCTCTCAGCCCCTAAGGCTCTGGAACTCTATCCCCAGTGCCTTTGCCGCTTCCTCCCTTTCCTCCTTCAAGGCCGGTCTCAAAACCTTTCTCTTCAACCGAGCCTTCAGCTCCCCTCTCGACTCTCTTACCCCCTCCTCGCTCCCTCCCCTCACCCTGACCATTTCCCCCCAATGCTCGGGTCCCGACCCAACTGTCCAGTGCCTTGGGACGTCATCCTGACATGAAAGGCGCTCTATAAATGCAATCTTGTATATAAGTACAAGATGTTGTTTTTGGTTGTGCCCATGATAGCGGTCAGTTATCGATGTGTGTATCTGTATATGAGCTGTATAACTTGGCAGGTGTGCAAGTATCCCTCCAGCGCAAGTGACTAGGAATTCCTGAACCCGGATAACATAACTCAGTCACCAGATACTTCCAGCCCCGAACCCTTAACTCTTGACCCTTGTGAGTAGCCCTTTTCATGCAGAAGCGTGGATCAGGATTAATATCGAGTTGATTGTACATTGAAAGCCATCTCATCCCAATCCCGTGGTCTAATTCACTTCAGAGTCCAGCGCCTTGGGACGTCCTCCCGACGTGAAAGGCGCTATTAAACATAATTTGTTTATGCTGTTTTTTAAATAACTTATTTTGGCGGGTATGATTGCCACCTACAAAATACAGTCACTACACCCCTTACAGTAAATCGTGTGAAGCGCTTTGAGCTATCCTCTCGGATCAAATGCAAGGATTATAAAAATTATTAGTGTAGTTAAGAATTTGGTAGGAATTCTTCTTAAACCTGAGAATATTATGGCTTTTAAGGCTTCATCAGACGCATATTATCCTGAATAGCGACGTGACTGGAGTTCAGGATCAATACTCCTGATATCCTGAGGCAGTCCATTATCAATAATTTAACTTACCAATTTGTCCATCAATCATTCGATTGATCAATTAGGGTTCTGTTCTTAAAATTAATTTTAAAAAAAATCTCACCGCTGTTCGTGCTGTTTCATTTGGGCAATTTATTCCGCTGACGTGCACACACGACGGGGAGCAATATTAATCTGTTCCTCTGAAATTCGTATTAATCCTGGAGGTTTGATTAGCCTTGTTGGAGAGGGCGACCTTGTATGTGTGTGTGTGCTACACAGGAGGAAGCAAGAATCTCTGCCTCTAACTCTCTGAAGGCCACAGTCAAACACTGCAAATGACTGAGAAATAACTACATCTAAATTTCATGCTTCTTTCAGACACAGTTTGGGTAATATAACTTCCCCCCCCCCCGTAATAATTAATATTAATACAGGCAGCAATGTATCGCCTTGTGGCATTCTTTTAGCAAAGAAAGCAACCGTGGGTTATTAATTCTGACTGGGTTTTGCTGAGCTTCGGTAATTTCGAACTAATAATTTTGCATAATATCCCGTTAAAGCCCCAAATTGTCTCAAAAGTTTTGCGTTTTGAAGACTACGACGGGAGTAATTACAAGTCGCTGCTGGTGATAGCAGAATCCAATAAGGCGGTGAAGCAGACCGCATCGCATTGGCTGCTCCTGCTTTTTGCTAACCACAGCAAGTGTGACCAACTCGCGCTTAGATCTAACAGCAGCAGCAACTTGCATTTATATAGCCCTTTACACAGGGCAGGGTCTCAAAGCGCTTAACAGTGGCGGAGCCTGACGCCAAACCCCGGGGGGGGAGGTGGGTGACTGTAAGTGCGGTCGAAAAGGAAGTCGTGATCCAAAAAGGGGAAAGAGGCCGAGGTGGAGGGATTGAGGGAGAGTTCCAAAACGTTGGGGCGAAGTGATTGAAAGCACGGCCGCCGATGTTGGAGGGGGCGACAGATGAAAAGGAGGCCAGAGGCAGCCGAGCCGAGGCAGCGGGTGGTGGAGTGGGGAGAAAGCGGGTCGGAGAGGTGAGGGGGTGGGTGGGTGGGCGTGAAGTGTCCGGGTTACTGAGAAAACTCCCATTGTTTTTGCACTGAGGCTTTGGCTGTGAGAGGTCGAAATGTGACACCAGAGTGATATCTCTCGCGTCGATGATGAATGGCGGCGAGGCCAGGACACAATGCAGCAACAATGCTCGGCTCGTGCCCGTTGCCTCGAGCAAAACAGGAGGGACGCAGAACCCTCGCAGAGCAGCGTGGCTCCGATTTGCTCCCGGCTACGTTGCATCTGCAATGACTGGAGCTCCGGTGCAGGAAGAATTCCGGCAAAACCGATTTCCTCTCGCTCGCTTGCTCGCTCGGGAACAATCAATGACATCGCTCCTGCAGTCGTTTGCTCATTTTATTCTCAATAGTTATTAAAAAAAAATTTGCGAAAGAGGTGGACCTTGAAATGTTGCATAAGGAGAGGAAACTGTGTAAAAGGCACAATTTATTAGCCGTCTGCTGTCAGCATTTAGGCGATACAGGAGCTGGAAGAGAGACGGCTTTCTGAGAGTTCTCAGAAAGGACCACCAGAGACTCAGGTAACTTCCCTTTGGCTTATGAAACGCAACACTGAATAGAGAAAAGGCCAGTGCAGTGCCCAGCCGTGGTCATTCAGCTCCCACAGGAGCCATTTCCATACCACACCACGTGATTGGAGTTGATCAGCCATAATCTCATTGAATGCAGAACAGTCTCAAGCGGCTGAATGGCGAGCATCCGTGTTTATGTGAGTGTGTGTGTGTGTGTTCCGTATGTGAATGTTTATGTGTACGAGGGGTGTGTATGTGTGTATTTATGGAGGGATAAGTCAACAATAATAATCATTACATTTGATATTTCGCCTGATCATGTCGTTGAGACATCTCAAAGCGCTTCACAGGATACGATACACAAGTCAATTGTATTTCAGGTGCGTCAGTCTGAAATAAAATGTTAAGAAAATGCTCTTTGGAAATGGAGAGCTCTTGCTGGGAGGTGACAACACGTATAGTCTCGTGCACTCGCGGTTAGATTAGCCCCTGCAGCAAAGTTCAGCTTCAGAGCACAGAAGTTTATGTGTTCTCTGATTCCCACACTGTCCGTACGGCTCGCTTTACGCTTCGGGATTTTTTTTTTACGAAACTGATTTCCCTGGAGTCGTAGTGGGCTTTCAAGCGGTTTAAAAACTTGTTTACTATTTCACAGGCTTCCGGATCGGGTGCATCCATCAAATATTTATTGGGGTTACGTCAGTGATAAGCGACCGGAAAATATACAAACAAATCAAGACCTCGGAGGGTGTTGGAAATGACGCCAGTGCCTCTGTTAATGAACGTAAGTAAGATTTATTTTGTATCAAGGTAGTAAAACCAGCTTTAGCTTCAGGTTGCTGGCTTTCGGCCTGTTGTTTGAGTCCCACTGTTTACCGAAACGATAACCTCTCCAGCGCTCAGCGTCCGTCCTCTCATCGGCACTCCCACCGACTGAGATTGGGAACTCTGCAATTGACGCAGGAACCAGCTACTGCACCAGGGAACTATCATTTCGGGTGAAGCACCATTTGGGAAGCGATAAGATAGATATTGGCTGTTGTGTGCCCGGGGGCTGTGGTGAACCACCTCGTCCATATTAAATAGCATTTTCCGGTCCCAAAATACTGATTATTATATTGACTTAAAATTATATTGGACCTGATTTTTTATTAGCAGAAGGGCACATTTTACTTTATTAAAAATCATTCATATTTATTTTCATGTATAAAATGACTTTAATTCTGACCAGTGAGTGCAGGACTCGGGAATCCTCACACAAAGCATTCTCCATCTCTCCCTCCTTTCCATTTTCAGCTTAGCATTTGGATAAAGAAGTGACAGGAATATGTGCAGGTCAAACAAATGGCAGAGTTCCTCCTCTTTACCATCGGTAATGGTCTCCTGTTTCCTTCTAGCGGGAGAATTCCACCTGTTCCCACTCACTTCCCACTCCCGCATTACCTTTCCCAACAGACAAGTGTTCAGATTGTGCCTTTGCTATAAATCCTGCTGTTTACAGAACTACACCAGCAGACCAGGGGAATGGGTTACAGTCTTGAGTGCTATATATACACACACCCACCCTCCAACCTCACACACTCACATTCATATACAATCCACACACACACACACATCCCCGTACACACACACTCTACTTCACAAACACACACACACACACAGACATACATCCATATACAACCCCGGCCCCTGCCCCACACACACATTCAGTGAAATAAGAGAGTGAAGTGTACAGTGACATTGTACATTGCCACACCAGTGAAATGAACTAATCATTCAGTGCAGACTGTTCACCCTCCCCCCCTACAGTCTGTGAGAAATTGACAGGGGATCAGGGTCGCTCTGTGTCAGACACAGGCTGTAAATCAAATGCCTGGCGAAAAGGTGACCCTCTCAAACCCTGAGCTTGTCATTGTGAAGAGGGTGTGTGTGTCTGTGCGGGAGCAGTGGCAGGGGGTTGAGAGGCAGTGTAATACATGGAGCAGGAATAAGTCTCCTACGAGGGAGGGTGTGTGTGTGTGTGTGAACAGTTTTCATCTGACACGTCACCAATCAAATGACAAATGGCCCACTCTTCCTGCTGCGATTGATCCATTTTTCAATCTGGGAATCTGTCTGTACCGAAAGTACGTGAGAAAAAGGCATTTATGTCCTAAATCTGTTCGACAGATGACAAAAGGCTCACTTGGTATTTGCTCTGTGCCCGAACCACACCGAACATGAGGGAGTGTGCCACTGCCAGGGTCTGCTTACCCACTGCCTACCCACCCTCTCCACCGACCCCTCTCCCTCCCCCTCCAGCAGGTGTTGGTTGGTCAGGAAACGAGCCCCCAAAAAATCTGATCGAGAGCGGAGAGAGAAAACGTCAGCCACGAACCAGCAGAATTTTTCATGACCTCAAGATTTAGGGCGGTTTGGGCGGGAATTTATGGAATTTTAGCACCTACTCCAGATGTTCCCAATCCCGGTTAATCGGAAGGCTCGGTCACATCCGGAAAGAGAGCGAGTGGCTTGGGGTGGGGCACTTTGAGCAGCCGTCAGCGGGAATTTGGTTAAAAAAATCTTACAGGGAAGGCGATAGATCCAGGGGGAGAGGGAGAGAGAGGCAGCGAGTGCATTGTTACAAAATACCTTGCGAGCTTAGGCCGTTTACAAATTGTCTGTTCCTCGCTGGAGGTAAAGGCGATGCTGGCGCGGTTTTGGTCGTGCCGCGGTTGATTGGCGAGCGGATGGCAGGGTCTGAGCGCGCTCCCTCAGGGTGGCTTGTGACCGGCTCGGTGATCCCGCACACAGACCCCAGACGCTTCTCGTCCGTGGCTTCCAGCTGAGCCTGGCAAAAGTCAACCAGTGCCTGTACCTGAGCACACAGCGGCAACGACCTGTACTTCCTCTCCGCCAGGTACAGAAAGGCATCCATGAAAGCCTGTAAACACATACCTGCAACAGCACAGCATCCATCACCTACACAGCATCAGCTCACTCACCCCACTCATCCCCTCATATCCCTGCCCCAGCAATACAGCCTCGCGTTTATATGAGATTCCAGTCTCAGCGACCTTTCCTCATCGGACTCATCAGGACACTGAAGATTAATGATCTGAGGATTAGACCTTGCTACATTTATTTATATTTATATTTATATCAAAACTTCTGCCATTTGACGGAAGAACTATATCCTCTCACAATAATAATTCTTGCATTTTGGTATCGTGCCTTATCACGTCATTGAAACGCCTCAGAGCGCTTCACGGGACAGTTTTTGCTTATTTTGTGGTTTAGAAATGAGCAACAGAATTAATTTGCAAATAAAGAGATTTTGTCAGAATCTAACCTCAGACGTATGATTATAATAATATAATAATAATCCTTACATTTGATACAGCGCCTTATCATGTCGAGATGTCTCAGAGCGCTTCGCAGAATACACTGTGAAGTGGATTTTGTGGGCAAAGCGCGGCAGGCAATTACGCACAGCAGTGTCCCACAAACAGTCGTGGATTGAGTGATCAAATTTTTGGTCGTTATCCCTACTAACATGAACTCACTGCCAAAAGCTGTGGTTGAAGCAGAAAGCATGGGCTCGTTTAAGAAGAAACTTGATGCATTCAAGTGGGAGAAGGGAATAAGGGAGTAGAGGTGAAGTGGGGGCTTAATTATAAACACCTGCACGGATTCATTGAGACTAATGGCTTGTTTCCTTGTTGTGAAGGTTTATGTAACCCACCATACTCCCTCTGCAGCTCTGATGTCCTTTCTGCAGCGTGAATCAGACGTCCTTACTCACAGAGTTTTTAATTATTAATCATGGTTTTTTTTCCCCCAATTTTCACATTGGTAGCGAATGCACAGCTATGACAGGAGATGTCTTTCATCGCGTCCGTGAAAGTTTCTGTCGCCGAGTTGATATATGTAAACGTCTACCTGTCCTGGCAGTTTGAACATCTCACGCAGATCCATGAGCAAGGTCTTTTGATTTGCACTATATCTAATGGGGCCCCAATAGAATATTGGACACAGTAACTCCAGCTGTGAAATGACCAAAACATGGATTCAGCACAGTTTTTGCCAGAGCTCAGATCGCTAGAGAGATTCCAGTCTCAGCTACCTTTCCTCATCGGACTCATCAGGACACTGAAGATTAATGAGCTGAGGATTAGACCTCGCTACATTTATTTATATTTATATCAAAACTTCTGCCATTTGACGGATTCTGTTGACAGCGAATGTACTTTGAGAAATTTCCTTCGGGTGCTTTGGCTGCTCTTCTGAATGTTAATTAATTCCCAGCCTCTTCCCGGATTTGGTTGATTGGATTTTTTTTTAATCTAAAACAAAATCGTGTTGCGGCAGAAAATAATTACAGCGAGTTTGGAAAAAAGTATCAAATTAAACCCTGGGCTGAGACGTGACAAAATGGCCAGAGGCGCCACGTCCGGGTTGTTGGATCACACGCTGATGTCAGAATCTCCCGGTGTCTTGGCCAACATTTATTTCCCCCCGTTCCCGCTCCCCATCCTCCCGGATAAAACCGCTCGTTCACATTAAAGAGAAAAGGAAAAGCCACGGAATCTGGTTTACCGGTTTCCCCTCGGTCTCCCCCAACGAGGTTCCACCTGCGAGTGATGTCAATGTATAAGATGTCGGCGGACGCCATGGTTAGGTTACTGTTGCAGAGCTTACAGTTCCTGTAAGAGAAACACACACCTCACATCAGACATCATCACCACCACTCCCCCCCACCCCCCCAATCTCTGAAAAACATGGGGAGCTTGGATCGGACCCTTGTCCCCTTTGAAAGGTCTCAGGAAAGGGTTTCACAGAAATTGCTGTAGTGATTATTTTTTATCCCCCACCTCTCCCCCCTCCCGACCCCCCACTAAGGCAAATTCCGCAGCCATCGTGTACCGCGACCAAAACACTGACCACAGAACCCGCTCCCCCGAAGCATCACGGCACGAAGAGACGAAAGAAAATGCGGAGCGTTTGGGAGCACGAAGCTCGTTCTTCCCACGATAACAATAATAATAATAATCCTTGCATTTGATACAGCGCCTGATGACGTCATCGAGACGTCTCAAAACGCTTCACACTGTGAAGTGTAGTGACTGTATTTTGTGGGCGAAACGCAGCAGCCAATTACTCGCAGCAGCGTCCCCACAAACAGTCGTGAATAAAGTGACATTTTTGTGAAGCGATTATTACCCGGGAAACTCGACACCCACCGACCTGATGAACGTACGGAAACCCGTGGGGCCGAGTTTCATGGTTCCTTTGATCCCCAGGAACCTGATGAAGAGGGCGGCCACTTGCTCCACCACCAGCAGGTGGCTGAACTGCTTGGCGTACTTGGGGAAGACTTGTTTCAGACAAATGGGCGGCAGGTTGTGTTCTGTGCTCGCCTCAGCCTCTCCCGCTTCCCAGATCTCCTCCTCCTCTTCCTCTCCAGTTTCTCCCGACTTCCCAGCTGTGGCTGACCTACCAATCAATCAATCAATCAATCAAGCAAGGAATCAATTAATCAATCAATCAATCATCTTCAAGTGAGGTGTTAAGCCAAGATGTCTAAAAGCGCTTCACAGAATATATTGTAAAGTGGAGTGACTGTATATTTTGTGGGCGAAACGCAGCAGCCAATTACGCACAGCAGCGTCCCACAAATAGTCGTGGATCAACCAAAGATTTTTTTTGGAAGGGATTATTACTCATTAGAAAGCCATTCGGCTGACAACTTGGGTTCCTACTTACTGCTGGTTAAACAGGGGTGTGTGTCTGGAGGAAGACAATTTGCCTAAAGTTTCACCCCACCCAGGAATGAATCAAACCTGGGTCCTCTCACCTGCGGGGCAAGTGCTCTAACCACCATGCTACAGGTTGGAATCAAGAGGGGGTGATCGTTAAACACAATCCATGGCGCGATGTAATTACACTTTTTTTTTAAAAAAATGACAAACTGAATGGTAAGAGTGTGGTTGCAGCCAACAGAAGCTCACAGCCATTCTCATTAGAGCAACAATGAGCTGATTAATTAAGGTGGCGTTCACAGGATCGCTGTAAATTTGTACGAACAACCAATTTACGACTCCAATAAAGTTAATTAGGTTTTCTGCAGTAAAACTTGAAACCTCGATCTCATTTAGCGGAAACATTAAGTCAGCGTTTGGGGAAGAGGAAGCAAGCAGCGAAAAACCTTCAGAGCAGAGGAGCTGCTCATCAGCAAAGAAACACGTTTAAAATGTGGCGTAAAATGAACACTGATCCCTTCGATCCCTCAGTAACGGGTAACATTTTGCGAGAGCTGTTTTCAGACATTGCCCCCAAAGTGACAACAATTTGCATTTATGTAGCACCAGTCATGCAATGTAGCGTCCCAGAGTGCTTGACCCTCCCCCTCCCCTCTGAAAATCAGCATTTTATCAACAATTCCACGAAAGACTAATTTTGCAGATCATAGTGAGTATGAAACACAGGTGGTAACATTTGCGGAGTTCCTTGTTTAACACCGGCATTAAACTACCGGCCACTAGGTGGCAGTTCACCCCTCCAGGTTTCTTCCTTTTCAGCTCCCAGCCCCGCCACGCTGTTTAAATCGGAGGCATTTGTGTTGGTGTTGTGAGTTTCAAGCCCCGGTCCAGTCTCTGAGCTACTTTGTATCTTAAAATAAAAAATATTGAATATTTACATTTCAGCGTTCATCTGCTGAGGAGGAGCAAAACCCCATTTTATACTTACGTTACAAATGGAATTAGAATTTAAGACGGAGCAAATTCGGAACAGATCTGCGGAAACGCTACTTCAGTGAGTGAGTCGCAAATTTATGGATCTGACTTCCTGGGGAGACGGTGGGAGCAGAAAATGTTGTTTGTTTCAAGAACAAATTAGACAGATTTCTGTTAGACAACAATATCTTGTGGGTACAGTATATAGTTTGGGACATGACATGTCATAGGGACTGCCAGGATGGTGGAAGGGGAACTAGATGGTTCTTGGTCTTCTTTCGTCTAGAAAATTCTTATGTTGTGTTCTTAGAATCAAAGAATCTTACAGCACAGAATGAGGCCATTCGCCCATCGTGTCTATACCGGCTCTTTGAAAGAGTTACGGACTAGTCCCGCTCCCTGCTCTTACCCCATAACCATGCAAATTTTCTATCCAATTCCCTTTTGAAAGCTATTATCGAACCTGCTTCTGGCAGGGCATTCCAGACCGTAACAACTCTCCGGGTAAAAAATCGTCTGCCTACGATAATCATGTGCTTATTACAAATATTAAACGCAAAGGATCATTAGAAATGTGATACATACGTTGCTTTTATTGAATGAAAGCTTTCATTTGGAAGGTAACAGAGTTGATTATCTGTGCATTTGCCCCCGAAAGAATTTGCAGCAGTGTTATTCTTCTGCTAACAAAAATATGTCTCAAAACATATCTAGCAAAAAGCAATCATTCCTATTCATCCATGCGTGACTCCCACTACATGACTGAAGTAATTTACCAGCCTGGCTGGGATGAAGGAGACATTCTGATTGAATTGAACTGGATGCTTCACTTTGAACATTTTCCATCTCCACAACTTCAAAGTTTTACTTCTGACTTAAATCCGAAAATAAACAAAATGAGTCCCCCCCCCCGCCCCGTGATTAGAATAAAATTAGAATAAATTCTGCTTAATTTGTGGTTTAAAAATGAGCACTGGAATTAAGACGCAAATAAAACGATGTTTTTCAGAATCTAACTTCAAACGTATTATGATATAATAGTAATAATCCTTATATTATATAATCCTTATCTCAAGTGCTTCACAGGATATACGGTAATGTGTAGTGACTGCGTATTCTGTGGGTGGAACGCGGCAGCCAATAGCGCACAGCAATGTCCCACAAACTGTCGTGGATTAAGCGGCCAATTTTTTTTGGAGGGATTTTTTTAAAGCGATCTCCCAATCTACTAGCAACCGGGTTTCTATTTATTACCAGGTAAGTAGATGCGTGAGGAGTAAGGAAACATGCCTAAAGTTGCCGATATTCAAAATCCTACAGCAGAGCTTCAAATTCTGGCTCACAATTACAACACAAATCCGTGTTGTAATTTATACTTCGGTCTTAGATGAACACTGTATCCCAAACACAACACAATGTAATTCACCTCCGCTGGCTTGTGGGTTAGGAGTTTCGAGACTGAGATGAGAAACCTTTAATAAAACCATAAAAATACAGTTTAAAAAAAGACACAGTCCGACATTAAGCCTGTTCCGCTTCTAAATCTAAAGCCAAATCATTACCCACACCATTTAAAAACCTCTTCAACCTTTCAGTCACCTTGAACTAATTCTGTTCTGTACGATCAGGAAACGTCTACCGATTACATAGTGACTTGTTCTGATCGTAAATTGGAAGCCAGCTCCCGGCAACTAACGTTAGTTAGTGACTAGTGTTACCGTTCTGTTAATTCACACAATGAATCTTACGAACAAAATCAATGGCGTCTCTTTGAAGGGAGATTAGTTCTGGAGAAGCGAAAACCGGGTTTGGAAATTGAATCTTGATGTTAATGAGTGTGGTGGAATTGGGGCTTATCTCTCCTACCTGGTCATTACGTTAATGTATGCTGAACAGAAAAAAAAATATATTCTGATCCCAGAACAGAGGGAACAGCTGCTTCTGATGCTCTTTCTGAGGCTGGAGGTGTTGCTGATTGATGTCTCGCAGCTGGGAACGTGTCTTGACTGAGATCTCGGGATTGGTGCAATGTGGACTCACGGCAGTTAAGTTTTAGCCGTGAACTTTATCAGCGGAATAAATCAGAGGCTGCTAAATGGAATGTCTCTCGCCTGTGGAGTCACCTACTCGGAGCTGCTCACGTTTCAGTCTGTCCTCGCACATGCGGAGAACAGAGACACCAGGAGAGCGAGGAGCGCGGACACAGGTGAGTGAGGAATGAAGCCTGAGTTTGACGGTGATGATCCGTGAAGAGCCGTGAGAACTTTTTGCGGCGTATCAGATATTAATAACAATAATAATCCTTGCGTCTGATTTAGTGCCTTATCGCGTCTTCGAGACGTCTCACAGCGCTTCACAGGACACAGGGCAAAGTGAACTGAGTGTACGTGATGCAAGGATTACAGTTCGTAGCATTTCTATGAAATTCAAAAGGAAATGTACTTGAAAAGAAAAAAAACGTGCAGGGCTATGGGGTAAGAGCGGGGTGGAGGGGGGGGGAATCGCTTTACCTTTCACAGGCACAACAGGCTGAACGGTCTCCTTCTGTGCTGTAAGGATTCTATGATTCAAATCGTTCCAATTCCCTTTATATAAAAAAACTCAGCATCTCGCTCAGCCCCCTTCCTCCCCACTCACACACACACACAGTGAAGCTCATTACTAAGTGCTAAATATAGCTCTCACCAGTGGAGGGCATTAATGTCCCGTGTCTCTGGTTCACTCACACAGCCTGTCACAGACAAACAGAAAGCAGCTTTCCTTTTATTAAAAACTCGACAGAATAAAAAGCATTTGGGCTGGCGGACACTCAACAGCCGCATCCCGGCTGTTGGCAGAACTGGCCTGCGCTCCTCCACACGATCGGTCTCCCTCTCAGCTTCATCCCCCCAATCACTGGCCTGTGAATATATCAATAATGATCGTTTCATTTGACACAGCGCCTTATCACGTCTTCGAGACGTCTCAAAGCGCTTCGCGGGATACGCTGTAAAGTCAATTCATTGTAAATTTTGAGAGCGAAACACGGCAGCCAATGGCGCACAGCAGCGTCCCGCAAACATACGCGAGTTGAGTGTCCAAATGACTTTCAAATTTATTTCAAAGGAATTATCACCCCGATCCGTCAATCGCCTAACAACTGGCTTCCTGCTTACTGCTGGGTAAACAGAGGCTTGTGGAGTAAGGAAACCTGCCCAACGTTTCGCCCTGCCCGGGAATCGAACTTGCTTGATTGGAAAACCAACAACAACTTGGATTTATATAAATATAAATTTATATATCAAATCGTGAGCCGGGAGACAGTCACCGAGCCCACCTTCCCACAGCCCACTCTCTGGAACTCTCTCCCCAAATCCCTGTGCCTCTCACCCTCTCTCCTCCCTCCCTTCAAATCCTTCAAAACATCTGGCTCTTCACCCACCCCTCCATCACCTTATTCTTCCAAACACACACTCACACACAGTCGCACACTCTCTCTCTCTCTCTCTCACACGCCTGAGATGACTGTTTGAATATCCTGTGAAGCGCTTTATATTCTGTGAAGCTCTTTCGAGACGTCTCAACGACATGATAAGGCGCTCTATCGAATGCGAGGATTATTATTATTATTATTGTTGTTGTTGTTGTTTGCGTTGTTGCGAGCGTGCATCGAATTATCACCGGTGTTAAGCTTCTTCAAGAAGACAAGGGAGAGAGGAAGCACTCTGAAATTGCTGCCTTCACTAACCCACTAATAAAGAGTGAAAACTGAAAAATTAAACTGCAAAATAGTTCTGACACCTCCATTTCCCAGTAATGGAGTGATGCGCGAGATCTTTTTTCAGCGAGCTGCTGTTTTTATGGTTCATTTGTTTTAATCATCCAGGTAATTACAACCGAATCAAACCCCTCTTCCCCAAAGTACAGGTTCATCTGTTGAGAAAACATTCCTGTTCTGTGATCGAGCAGTTGTCTATTCGATGAGCATAAATGGAAACGTTATTGAATACATACATTATATATAATGATTATTATGATTATTATAGTAATAATCCTTGCATTTAATATAATGAAATATAACAAAATGTCTCAAAGAAATGTCGTGATTCTTTCAAGAATAAATGAGACGTTAGGAAATAATATCTTATTAGGATACAGTGTATATAGTTTATATAGTTTAGGACACGACATGTGCAAGCGACTGCCAGGATAATAATAATAATAATAATAAAATAATAATTCTTGCATTTTGATATAGCGCCTTATCATGTCTTCGAGACGGCTCAAAGCGCTTCACAGAAAGTGACTGCATATTTTGTGGGCGAAGCACGGCAGCCAATTGCGCGCAGCAACATCCCACAAACAGTCGTGGATTGAAGTGAGGAATTTAATTTTTTTTGGAAGGAACGATTACCCCCGGAAAAGCCACGTGTCAATGGCTAACAACCGGGTTCCTACTTACTGCCAGGTAAACAGAGGCGTGTGCGTGTGTGTGTGTGCGTGTGTGTGTGTGTGGAGTAATGAAACTTGCCTAACGTTTTGCCCTGTTGGGAATCAAACCCAGGTATCTCACTTGAGTGGTGGAAAGTGAACTTGATGGACCTTGGTCTTCTTTCGTCTGGCAATTTTTGTCTTCTTAAAGCGCTTCTTGGGAATAGGGAATGCCGGAGAACATGGCTCTGGGAGTGACTGTTTAGGGAATATGAATGCAGAGTCCTGTGTCTCGGGAGAACACAGCCGAACACTTGGAAAAACGAATGGAAACAAAAATGTGACTCTTGGATTGGATTAAGCCGTTTGGCTTCGGAAGCGGAGACTTTCCCCGGACAATCTCTGCGGGAAGGTCACAGCTAATGCTGGGATAGAAAGTCCGCTTGTTGTAACCCTGGAACTCTCTCCCTCAATCCCTCCGCCTTGCCCCCTCCAAATCCTGCCTACAGTCCTTCCTTTTTGATCCTACTTTAGGGCCACCTCCCTCTCCCCCTGGCTCGCTGTCAGACTCTACCACTGTGAAGGGCTCCGGGTGGCCAGATATAAATGCAAGGTGTTGTTGTTGTTGTTGTTGTTGCATTCAGTCTGGTCATCGGGAAATCTGACCCGGAATCATCAAATTGGTCCCCGTGCCACCCAGGTTACAAATGCGTTAACTGACAGCAAACAAACACCAGCGTAAAACACAACAAGAACAACAGCTTGCATTTTTATTTCAACGCCCCCACGCAGGGCATCGTCTCAGTGCCCTTGACAGTAATGGAGCCTGACCCCCGAGCCAAACAGCAGCACGCCACCATAAACGCGCCACCATAAACGCGCCCTCACAAACGCGCCTCCATAAATGCGCCGCCAGAAACACGCCCCCATAAACAACAGCAACAACTTGCATCTTTATGCCAGACTGACTGCCAGGAGTCTGTGCCTCTCTGTCGCAGCCACTCCCACATCTGGATCACAGGAGATTGTGCGATCGCACGTTAAAGAAGCTCGCAACGCAGCTCCGAAAGAGAAGGCGTTTCTCTCCTGGAAACGATTATTCCCCTCAATGGATAAATTAGCCCAACGGCTGTTTGTGTCCCCAGTCCCATCGCTCCGTGTTTAAGCCACATCCTCTCCTCCCTCTTTCTCCCTCCCCCCCCATCCTCTACTCCCCCCACCCTCTCCCTACCGAGGGCGAGGGTCAGACACTCACCGACTGTGAATGTTCCTCTTCAGGCCCGGATCCACCAATCGCAGAGTGTCACGGATAACGGCCACTTTCACCTCCTCGTCCACGGGGCTGGGCACCGCCTCGAACACCCCCGGAGCCACCTGCAGCACAGCAACACCGTTAGCCCCAGCCCGGCACAGCACAGCCTGGCACAGCACAGCCTGGCACAGCGCAGCCCGGCACAGCCCAGCACAGCCCAGCACAGCCCAGCCCAGCCTGGCACAGCACAGCCTGGCACAGCACAGCCTGGCACAGCACAGCCCAGCCCAGCCTGGCACAGCACAGCCTGGCACAGCGCAGCCCGGCACAGCACAGCACAGCCCAGCACAGCCCAGCCCAGCCTGGCACAGCACAGCCTGGCACAGCACAGCCTGGCACAGCACAGCCTGGCACAGCGCAGCACAGCATATTACAGTGTCCTGACCTGACTGACAGATGAACAGGTCATTCACCTCTTCGCAGTGCCCAGGTACTCAATGTGATGGGGGGCGGCAGGGGTGGGGGGAGATAACCTCACTGTGCTAGGGGTTGTGACCGCGGGGGTTGGGGGTGGGTGGGTAATGTCTTCCTGTTGCGCTGGGCTAATCTTCAGGGAATTTTCTCAGATGCTTTTCCCTTCCTCGCATCACATCTCAACAAATATTTCCTCGGCTGAGCAGAGCATCACCATTTCAAAAGTTACCACTGACAGAGAGATCCTTTGAACTCTCTGCAGTGAAGAACAAAGTGAATTTACGATGCACAAATCGCTCTCTCTCTTTTTTTTTCGAGGCTGATATCTTTCTACAAAGGCTTTGTGCCCCCCGTCTGATACCCGGCCCCCCAGGAGTGACGTAGAGAAGCTCCGAACCCCCAGCGCTCTGCTCTCAAACCAGGGCCCGTCTGTGACGTCCTTCCGACATGAAAAGTATAGTGTATATATGTATATAGACGTCAATTATAAAGTGGAATGGATGCCAATTGCCACAAATCTCCTGCGTTTTCTAATAATAATAATAATCCTTGTATTCGATATAGCACCTTATTATGCTGTCAACACATCTCAAATTGTTGGACAGGATATGCTGTAAAGGAGTGACTATTATTATTATTATAATTATTGTGATGCAGGGAATGGGGTTAGGGTAGAGAGCTCCAGTGGGGGAGCGAGCCCTAGCACAGACACGATGTGGGGAGAGAGAGAGAGCAGGGGAATGGGGTTAGATCTCACCTCCTGTTCGTGGTCTATTCTCATGCTGGGGTTAGCATTCACTTCCAGTAACACAGGTTTCATGTTTTTCATCAGCAGGATATCGAACCCTAAAATCTGGGGAAACAAAAAAAACTTTAGGTGAAGTTTTCGTTAGGTTAGGTTTCTGACGGAAATTTCAAAGCCCTATCTTGACGCGTCTGTATCAACTCGCGCACTCAACACAGTAAACCTCGTATAAGTCTGATCTCCTGGTGAAGCGTATACAAATGCAAGGATTATTATTATTATTATTATTATTAATAATAAACCTCTGTATAAATCGTAATTATTATAATAATAAACCTCTGTATAAATCGTATAATCGCCTAAGTTGTGCATTTACCCAAGTCCCGTTCAAGAGATTTTATCCTGACATAACTCCTACTTTGTGTAAGTCATATTAAATGCATGGCCCCAAATGATATTAATAATCTTTGCATTTGATGTAGCGCCTTATCACGTCGTTGAGACGTCTCAAAGCGCTTCACGAGATACACTGTAACGTGAAATGACTGTATATTTTGTGATACAACTTATGTGAGGTTTAACGTACACACATACAATTGTGCACACGATCACGCTGATGCACGCAATGTGGGCTGTAACACAACGGTTGGCGCACGCACATATGTGCTCACAAACGCCCACATGCGCTCACACTCAAAGTCACATCAGACTCCGAGATTACAACTGTCTAGCGCCTTTTACGTCAGGAGGACGCCCCAATGGGCTGGACAGTCAGGGATTTGGACACGAGCAGGGAGTTGGGATCAGAGGGGTAGAGGGCAGGAGAGTGGGGGTAGGAGGGTGACCGAAGGAGCGGTCAAAGAGGAAGGTCTTGAGACATGCCTTGAAGGAGGCAGGGGATGGAATGAGGCGAAGGGTCTGTGGGATGGAGTTTCAGAGGGTGGGGGCCGAGAGGCTGACCTGGAAACAGCTGGGACCGGGTCTCGCTGGTGGGATGTTGGCCTGGTGATAAACCTTCAGCTCGGGAACCAAAGCCACGATGGTCTTGATGACCAGCGAGATGATGTCCGACCAAATCTTCTTGACATCGCAGCCCTTCAGCGAGAGCCGAGCCAGCACGCTGGAGAAGGACCTCTTGCTGCCCGTGTTGACGTTGTCGGAGTGGATGAAGTTCCCGCTGTGGATGTTGAGTGAGTAGTTGGTTAAGTGCATGAATAACTGGTGGATGTTCTTGCTGCTGGGTTCCTGGTAGGGCTCGGTACAGAACCTGGAGAGACCGTCCTTGGCGATGTAGATCTCCAGGGGCTGCAGGGACTTAAGTAACACGTACAGACGGATGTCGAACTTCAGCTTATCCATCAGCAGCGGCCGACTGATGTACTCCTGCACCACGGCGGGCTTCCCATGGAGCGAGACCCCCAGCCTCCCGTCCTCCGTCTCCCTAACCAGGTAGATCCCGTCGCCCTGGGACCCTCCGTCCGGCTTCACGATGAACGTGGTTCTCCGCGAGGTGTCCTTCTCTCTCGCCGCTCGCCCCTGTCCCCCCCCAAAACAGCACAACATCAGTGGGCTCACTCTCATCTCCAACATTACAATGTTATTATTAAATGTTATATAATTATATTAATAAGTTATTATAATGATGTGATAAGGCACTATATCAATTATTATTATTATTATTGTGGGTTCAAGCCCCACGTCATGACTTGGAATCACACAATCTAAGATGACGCTCCATAGTGGATGTTGCATTGCCGGATGAGAGGGTAACCCGAGCTCCCGTCTAGGTGGACGTTAAAGATCCCGCAGCGCTACTCGAAAAGAGAAGGGAGTTTCTCTCTCCCGGTGTGCTGGCCGACAAGCCTCCCAAACAAATTCAATTGATCGCTCACTCCTCGGCTGTTTGTGGGGTCGCTGCTGTGCGCAATTGGCTGCCGCGTTTCACCCACAAAATATAGGGTCAACCCACTTTAAGGTACATCCTGTGAAGTGCTTCGAGGCGTCTCGACGACGTGATAAGGCGCTGTATCAAATGCAGAGATTATTATTATTATTATTATTATTATTATTATTATTATTATCATCATCATCAGGTGGATTTTAATGAACGTCACAAAGGGTGGATCATTTCCGATTGCCTGAAGAGATCTTGCAACTTTCTGAGGAATGATTCGGGGATCTGTGTGCGTGCGTGCGTGCGCATGTGCGTGTATGTGTGTGCGCGTGTGTGTGTATGTGTATGTGTGTGCGCGTGTGCGTGTATGTGTGTGCATGTGTGCGTGTATGTGTGTGTGCGTGTGCATGTGCATGTGCGAGTGCGTGTATCAGGCTGATCAAAGGGACAGCAAGGAGCAGCTCATTATGAGCAGAGCAGCAGCAGAGAGCTAACCTCTGGCAGTCCTCTGGGAGACTGAAAGCCAAGCCGTCCGCGTCCAGATATACGGAGTTGCTCGTTACTACAGATTCTTATAACCTCAGCAAACACACCCCCCGCCTCAGACAGCGTAATAAGGCGCTGTTGGGAATTTGACACTACTACATGTCAAACGTAACAACTGTTGCTATTATCAGTTGATTGTTATTATTGTTAACACTATCGTTGTTACTGTATTATTTTTATTGTTACTGTATTTTTATTGTTGCTATGTTATTATGATTGTCACTATGTTATTATTGTCACTATGTCGTTATTGTTACTATGTTATTATCGCTACTGTGTTATTGTTATTATATTATTGTCATTGTTACTGGTAACAACAAACGAACAGTAATCAAGAATATTTTCTACCAAATATGCAGTCAATTCGCTGTACAGTATATCCTGTGAAGCGCTTTGAGAGGTCTCGAAGACGTGATAAGGCGCTGTATCAAATGCAGGGATTATTATTATTATTATTATTATTACTATTGGTTACCAGTGTTATGGATTCTTGGTATTATTATTGGTGATTTTTGCATCGTTTCGTACACTCAGCCTTTTTCTTCTGGACTTTGTCCGAAATGGTGGGGTGTGGGGGGGGGCGTTGGGGTGGGGGGGAGGTGGAATCTCCTCTTCCTTTACTGACCCCCCACCTCTATCCCCCCCCAATCAACTGATGCACCTCATGGCTGAGGGTATCCGCGTGCTTTATCCGAGAGTTGGTCTGCGTATTGGCCCCACTCCCCACCGGTCCTAACCTCCAGCTCGAAAATCCACCAGCAACTAAGAAACGAGCGCCACCATCTGGCAAATACACACACACAGATTCCTGTTTCTCACCCACCCGGAGGTGTCCCTATACCATCCCCTGCTGGTGCCACTGAGAAATGCTTCCCCCAGCTATATCAATCTTATATAATAATAATAATAATAATAATCCTGGCATTTAATATAGAGCTTTTCACGTCGGGAGGACGTCCCAAAGCGCTTCACAGAATATGCTGTAAAGTGAATTGACTGTATATTTGTGGGCGAACGCGGCAGCCAATTGCGCACAGCAATGTCCCACAAACAGTCGTGGATTGAAAATGACCAATTTATTATTGTTTTTTGGTTTTGGAGGATTATTATTAGGCTCTGTGTGGAGTAAGGAAACTTGCCCAAGGTTTCGCCCTCTGCCTGGAATTGAACTCAGGTCTCTCGCTTGCAAAGCGAGTGCTCTAACCACTGAGCTACAGGACTCCACGGTCTCAATCTTAAGACTTATTCTAAAAATAAGAAGAATCCTCGCATTTGATACAGCGCCTTTCATGCCAGGTGGATGTTGCAAAGTGCTTCACTGTTAAGGGCAGTGACTGTGTTTTTTTGCAGGGGAAGACAGCTATCGTCCTACTACAGTCACTGGTGTATCGCACGCACACACATGACCGATTTTCTCTGGGAGAAACTCCCTTGTCTTTTCAAATAGCGCCACAGGATCATTTAACGTCCACCTGAACAGGCCACAGAAATGACCTCAGTTGTAACCTCAGTTCTCATCCGAAGGACAGCAGCTCCGTTACGGCGGGGCTCACTCACAACGCTGTACTGGAGCGTCAACCCGGACTGTGAGCTCAAAAAGACCCCAACGTTGGGGCTTGAACCCCGAACCTTCTGAGGCGGGGGCCCGGAATCTACCAACTGAGGTAAGCAATCACAATACACACAGGATTATTTACAGCGTTCGGTTCACTCAGCCTTCATGTTCATTTGCATTTCATCTGAATTGCAATTTGCGCTCTGGAGGCTGTAAAGGTGGAAGGTTGTGTACACTGTGCCTCAGTGAATAATTCATCCTCTGTAAGTTTTTGGAAGAGTTTTCTTTTCTCTTAAGAGAATGTTAAATTCATCATCCGTCAGTTGAAATATTCAACGGAATCAGAGCCTCACACCAACACTCCTGGCTGCAAATCTTCCTTTGATTTCATTCCCCCCAAGTCTCTTCAGAAGATGAACAGAGTGTTTAGTCGCCTGCTGGCATCGGGTGGAACTAAAAGGTTTCCTGTGCAGGTGAACTGTCAACGGAGCTCGGGCACTCAACACCAACAGCAACATAACAGCAATATGGGTACTTGTTACTGAAGAGAGAGTCCAAGAGAGAGAGAGTCCGAGAGAGTGTCCGAGAGAGAGAGAGTCCGAGAGAGAGAGAGTCCGAGAGAGAGAGAGTCCGAGAGAGAAAGAGAGTCCGAGAGAGAGTCAGAGAAAGAGAGAGACAGAGAAAGAGAGAGACAGAGAGTCAGTGAGTCCGAGAGAGAGATTCAGTAGTCAGACAGAGAGCGAGTCAGAGGGAAAGTCAGAAACAAACACATCATCATAATCCTTGTGTTTAATACAGCGCCTTCACACATTCTCAAAGCAGGAGGATCCGGAATCGATTCCTGGACAGAGCGAAACTCCACAGGCAAGTTTCCTTACTCCACACACCTCTTTTTACCCCACAGTAAGTAGGAACCCGGTTGTTAGTCGATTGGGGGATCGCTTTCCGGGTATAATAATTCCTTCAAAAAAAAAATTTTTAAATAATAATTTGGTCACTCAATCCACGACTTTTCGGGGGACGCTGCTGTGCGCAATTGGCTGCAGCGTTTTGCCCACAAAATGTAGTCAATTCACTTTACAGTATATCCTGTGAAGCGCTTTGACACACGAGTCCTGTAGCTCAGTGGTTAGAGCACTCACTTTGCAAGCGAGAGACCTGAGTTCAATTCCAGGCAGAGGGCGAAACCTTGGGCAAGTTTCCTTACTCCACACAGAGCCTAATAATAATCCCTCCAAAACAAAACACAATAATAAATTGGTCATTTTCAATCTACGACTGTTTGTGGGACATTGCTGTGCGCAATTGGCTGCTGTGTTCAGTCAATTCACTTTACAGTATGTTCTGTGAAGCGCTTTGGGACGTCCTCCCGACGTGAAAAGCGCTATATCAAATGCAAGGATTATTATTATTATATTTTGTGGGCAAATGCAGCAGCCAATTTGTCCCAAGGATTGTCTCGATGAAGTCTGTGTGGGGGTGAGGGGTGGGGGGGGGGTGGGTCTGGGAGCGAACGCTGTACCTGGGCGATGAAGCTGTGATACTCCTCAGGTAAGACCCAGGACCGAGGGTAAAAGTTGTATTCCTCAGGGAAGAGTCGCTGGAGGAGCCTCATGGCTCGGCTGAAGGTGATTTTCCGCACCGTCTCCAGCATTCCTGAGGTCAGACACACAGTGTGAGAGTCTCCCCCACACACATAAACCCCCCCCCCCCACCGAACCCACTGCTCCCGATACCTCGACCCCCAACCCCCACACACAGCCGTTTCCCCCCAACTGCCCGACTTCCCCGCCCCACCAAACCCAGGGCCCCCGACAGCCCAACCCCCAGCCCCGACACCCAGCACTGTTCATGGGCCAGAGGGGCTCTGCCGGGGGGAGAGGATGTGTGCCGGTGGGAGAGGGCCTGTGTGCCGGTGGGGGAGGGGCTGTGTGCCGGGGGGGGGGGGGGGCCTGTGTGCTGGTTGGGGGGGGGGGGGGGCTGTGTGCCGGTGGGGGGGGGAGGGGCTGCGTGCTGGTGGGGGGGGGGGCCTGTGTGCCGGTGGGGGAGGGCTGTGTGCCGGTGGGGGAGGGCTGTGTGCCGGTGGGGGAGGGGCTGTGTGCCGGGGGGGGGCTGTGTGCCGGTGGGGGAGGGGCTGTGTGCCGGTGGGGGAGGGGGGCCATACCTGGGTACTTGTTGACCTGGCCGCTGTGGGGACAGGGGGAGTCAAGGAAGGAGACACCATGCCAGTAAATATCACAGGGGAGACGGCGGCCACCTGGAAACTGAACACACGGGTCAGAGCACAACCCCAACAACCCCCCCCCAACAACCCCACCAACAACACCTACCCCCAACAACCCTACCCCCCAACCCCAAACACCCCAACCCCAAACACCCCAACCCCAACGCCCCCCAAACCCAAACACCCCCAACCCCAACGCCCCCAAACCCAAACTCCCACAACCCTAACCCCCCAACCCCAAACTCCCCCAACCCTAACCCCCCCAACCCCAAACCCCCCCTCAACCCCAAACTCCCCCAACCCTAGCCCCCCCAATCCCCTCAACCCCAAACTCCCCCAACCCCAACCCCCAAACCTAACCCCCCAACCCCAAACCAAACACCACCCCCAACCCCAACCCACAAACCCCCAACCTCAAAACCCAAATCCCCCCAATAACCTACCCCCCCAAACCCAATCCCCAACCCCTCCTACAAACCCCATCTCTCCCCCCCAAATCCTCCCAACCCCAACACCCAAACCCGGTTGTTAGTCGATTGGCAGATCGCTTTCCGGGGGTAACGATCGCTTCAAAAATGATAATAATTATTTTGGTCACTTAATCCACAACACACCCCCCCTTCACCCGCTCGCGCCCCCTTCACCCGCTCGCGCCCCCTTCACCCGCTCGCGCCCCCTTCACCCGCTCGCGCCCCTTCACCCGCTCGCCCCCCCTTCACCCGCTCGCCCCCCCTTCACCCCGCTCCGCCCCCCTTCACCCGCTCGCCCCCCTTCACCCGCTCGCCCCCCTTCACCCGCTCGCCCCCCTTCACCGCTCGCGCCCTTCACCCGCTCGCCCCCCCTTCACCCGCTCGCCCCCTCTTCACCCGTTCTCCCCACCTTGGCCCCCTCGCCCACTCCGCCCCTTCACCCGCGCCCCCCTCGCCCTCGCCCTCCCCCACGCCCCCTTTCGCCCCCGCCCCTTACACTCTCCCCTACATACCCTCCCCCCCCCCCCCCGGGGTCTCACCTCCCGCCAGCCCAGGGCTGTGACCGCGGCTCTCAGACCCCGCAGTGAGGTCCTGGCCTTGGAGCTGTCCACACACACCGGCCTCCCGCCCCCCCTCTCCCGCCGCCCCCCGCCCCCCCTCCCCTCCCCGCCGCCCCCGCCCCACACCGGCTCCTCCCGCGGCGCCCCCCCCCCCAGCCCGGACACGGCCCCCACCCCCACCCCACCCCGGACCCCAACCCCAACCCTAACCCGCTCCTGTCCCCCATCCCCGGCCCCGGCACCGCCCCAACCCGCGGCAGCTCAGCTCCTCTCCCTCTCCCTCCCTCCCTCCCTCCCTCCTCCCCGTCTGTCTCACTCCCTCCCTCCCCCCCCTCTCTCTCCTCTCCGTCTGTCTCACTCCCTCCCTCCCTCTCCGTCTGTCTCCCTCCCTCCCTCCCTCCCTCCTCTCCGTCTGTCTCACTCCCTCCCTCCCTCCTATCTGTCTGTCTCATTCACTCCCTCCCTCCCTCCCTCCTCTCCATCTGTCTCACTCCCTCTCCCCCCTCCTCCTCTCCATCTGTCTCACTCCCTCCCTCCCTCCCTCCCTCCTCTCCATCTGTCTCACTCCCTCCCTCCCTCCTATTTGTCTGTCTCATTCCCTCCTCACTATTTGTCTCATTCACTCTCCCTCCTTCCTCCCTCCCTCCCTCCTCCCTCACCGTCAGCCTCTATCTCCCTCACTATCTCCTCGCTCACTCGTGGGCAAAGTCCTTCTCTCTCCCCGTGTCCTGGACAGCAATCTCTCCCCCCACCCCCACCCCCCACCCCCCCCACCCCCACCCGAAAATTCGCCCCAAGTACAATCTGCGGCCGGTTTCGCGGCTGTTCGCGGGACGTTTCCGGGCGCAGTTGTGCTGCCGCGTTTGCCTAAGAAACACGCAGTCACTTCGTTGCTCCGTGGGTCCTGTGAAGCGCTTTGAGACCATCCCGACGACATGATGAGGCCCTGTCCCGAACGCGAGGATTATTGATTAATCCGCATTTATCGGGATCCCCGCACTGCGGCTATGGAAACGGTGTGTGTAACAACAACAACAACAGCAGGTCTACGCCCGCGTGTCCCCCTTTGCCCCCGTCTCCCCAGCTACGCCAGGTACAAGACCCAGCGAATCCCCCCCCCCCCCGACCCCCCCCCCCCATCACACCAGCTCCAACCAAACTCCACCGGCTCCCTCTCGCCGAACGGATCGATTTCGAGATCGTCGCCCTTGTTTTTCAAATCCGCTCCCGCCCTGGCACCACCCTCCCACCCTCCCTCCCTCCCTCCCTCCCTCCCTCCCTCCCCGACCTGCTCACTCCCCCACCCACTAACCGCGGCCTCTTGCTTGCCCCTCGTGCCCTCCGCTCCACCATCGGTGGCCGCGCTTTCAGCCCCGAAACTCTGGAACGCTCTTCCCTCACGGCTTATGGCTTCTCACGGTCAGCGATGTGCACTTGCCCCTTCCACCCCCACCTTCAGGTCGTGCCCGAAGATCTACCTCTTTGACTGTGGCCCATGGTCACCTCCCCACTCTCCCGCCCTCCCCCCACCCCCCCCGCATCTTGGTGTTAGGCACCGCCATCGTCAAGCGCTCCGGGACGCCGCCCTGGGTGAGGGGCAAATAGTTGTTCTTGCTATGCAGCGGTGAGTGTGTGAAAGACCTCGCGAGAGAGTGAGACTGATGCGGGCCATCGGAACTGAGCGAGCGAGCGAGCGAGCGAGGCCGCGTGCGAGGGGCAAAGCGTGACCTGCTGTCGGCAACTCAAGACATTGCACACACACACACACACAGACACACACACACGCGTGCTGTTGCTACGGGAACAAGGTAGCTTGGTTAGGCAAACCCCTGGATTGTCTCACCTGTCAAACAGGTGGCCAGCCCTCACTGCCGCCAAGCTAAACCAATAATAATAATAAATAATAATAACAATCCTTGCATTTGACACAGCGCCTTATCACGTCTTCGAGACGTCTCAACAGCGCTTCACAGGATATAAAGTGGGTTGACCGTATGTGTTGTGGGCGAAACGCGGCAGCCAATTGCGCACAAGCAGCGTCCCGCGAGCAGTCTCGGATTGAGTGACCCAAATTATTGTTGTTGATATTTTTTGAAATTATTATTATCCCCGGAAAAGCGATCTGCCGATCGACGAACAAGCGGGTTCCTACTTACTGCTAAGCAAACAGAGGCGAGTGTGTGGAGTAAGGAAACTTGCCGTACTCCCTGCCCGGGAATCGAACCCGGGTCCTCTCGCTTGCGAGGCGAGCGCTCTAACCACTGAGCTACGGGACTCCACAAAACAAAATAGTGTTTGACTTATGGCTTCTCACAGTCAGCGATTTGTACTCACCGTTTGGGTGGATATTACAGATCACACACCAAACCATTCTTTGTGCAAATTACACCAAGGCCGTTACACATGGTGTCCACCGGGTGACGGTAGCTACACACTTTGTGTTATTCTGTGAAGGGTTTGCGACGTCTGGAAGACGTGATAAAGATATCAAACGCAAGAATAATTATTACTACTATTATTATTGTTGTTGGAGCCAAAAAAAATGTGGTCAGCCGGGTGTCTGACACATGCGGAAACCCACCACCGTGTGCGTTAAGAGTATCCAAACTCCGTGCCTCCCGCCCACACATGGAAATCCCAGAGATAGATTGTTGGGATGGAACGCACTCTCTCTCTCTCCCCCCCCCCCCCCCTTAGAGAGACACATTCTGCTTATCTAATAATAATAATCCCTCCAAAACAAAACAATAATAAATTGGTCATTTTCAATCTACGACTGTTTGTGGGACATTGCTGTGCGCAATTGGCTGCCGCGTTCGCCCACAAATATACAGTCAATTCACTTTACAGCATATTCTGTGAAGCGCTTTGGGATAATAATAATAATCCTTGCATTTGGTATTGCGCTTTTCACGTCGGGAGGACGTCCCAAAGCGCTTCACAGAGAGCCAAGGTTTGGGGACCCCAGAGTGTGCGTTGGGGTAACTGCTGGAGTCTAACCAGCTTTCCCCGTTTGTGACTGATATCACAACAGAGAGTTGGCTGATATCAACGCGCACCTTCCCACTGCTCTTCAATGTAACACATTCAATTTCTTTGACTCCAGTCGTAGAAAAGAAAGAACTTGTATTGTCACAGCACTTTATCACATTGAAATGTGGCTTTGTGCTTCACATTAACTGATGTCTGGCACACACTGCAGGTTCCCACCCAATACACCGTGTAAACTACAGTGGACCTCGCTTTTTCCCTCGTCGCCTCAAGCCTCCACCCCCCCCAACCTTCTCTTCGACCACGCCTTCAGTCACCCTCCTACCCCCACCCTCCCTGCCCTCCACCCCTTGTGATCCCAAACCCCAGCTCAGCTGCAAATCGAGTGTCTTGGGACGTGCAAAGCGCTGTGTAAATGTAATTGGTTGTTGTTGTGTACAGTGAACTCTCGATAACTCGAACCTGGGTTAACTTGTCACAACCACTTAAGTCATAGACCCGTAAACATCCCGGCCACATTTATTCATATGTTTAATGCAGACGCCGAGCTCGCCACTCCTGATAACTGGGCACTGAGGATCTTTTCCCCCAGAATGACTAGTTATCAGCAGTTTTTTACTGTATCTAATTCACTGTGTAAAGTATGGTGTATCTAATACATTGTGTGAGCTGCAGTGTATCCAACACACTGTGGTCAGTCATCCTAAACACTGTCTAACTACAACGCATAATATATCTAATACACCGCGTAAGATACAGTGCAAAATACGCCGAACCTAATACATTG